>NW_004443961.1:442153-541552 GCF_000243295.1 Trichechus manatus latirostris
TACAGAGGGCGAGGGTTGTTTGAGGGAGACGTGTCCTCTCACACACACAGGACGAGGGTTGTTTGAGGGAGACGCATCCTCTCACACATGGAGGGCGAAGGTTGTTTGAGAGGAGACGCGTCCTCTCATACATAGAGGGCGAGGGTTGTTTGAGGGAGATACATCCTCTCACACATGGAGGGACGAGGGTTGTCTGAGGGGAGACGCATCCTCCTACAGATGGCACGAGGATTGTTTGAGGGAGACGCGTCCTCTCATAGATAGAGGGCGTGGGTTGTTTGAGGGAGACGCGTCCTCTCATAGATAGAGGGCGTGGGTTGTTTGAGGGAGACGCGTCCTCTCACACATGGAGGGTGAGGGTTGTTTGAGGGAGACTCGTCCTCTCACACATGGTGCCAGGATTGTTTGAGGGAGACGCGTCCTCTCACACATGGACGGTGAGGGTTGTTTGAGGGAGACGCATCCTCTTACACATGGTATGAGGATTGTTTGAGGGAGACGCATCCTCTCATGGAGGAAGAGGGTTGTTTCAGGGGAGACACGTCCTCTCACACACTGAGCACAAAGGTTGTTTCAGGAGAGACGCGTCCTCTCACACATGAAAGGCAAGCATTTTTTGAGGGGAAGGTTGGTGCCGTAGGACCTCAACCCTCTGGCATTTCTGGCAAAATTCCATTTTCCCGAGTTTAGGCACCTACCCCCACCGCCTCTAATTCCTTTTCTCACTTGACTTTTCCTGTTGTGACCCTTTTCTCTTTGTCCCTGCGGTGTGATGATTCAGTTATAACTTTCCCTCCTCATCTGGTGTCTGGCCTAACAGGGCTGGGCTCAGTTGAATTTGAAAGCAAAGGGAGGCTCTCTAACTTGTGACTCTCAGGTATCGGTATGAATTGTTATTGCAGACAAGTGTCTAGACCAGGCAGGGGAAGGCTTTTGCTCATTCTAGTCACCCTGTCTCCTATAAGCCAGTAAGCTAGTTTCATTAGAGGCCCAGTCATTGACAGTAACTTTATTTTTATACATATATACACACACACATATACACGTGTATATGTGTGTGTGTATATATGCCTGTCCTACCTTTTTCACAGGGTTGTGTGATGAAAAAATTAAACAATAGCTGTAAAAACACTTTTTAAAATGTATAGATATATGTATATGTATACAGATGTGTGTATGTGTGTGTATACCATATTTTTATGCAGATAACACATAAACCTACGTTTGTTTGTCAACTGGTCTCTCCCCCCTTGAGGTATTTCTGTAAATGTGCTATGCTAATTTTTTTTACAGCAACGTGAAAAAATTAGCATACTGGCACTTATAAAAATACCTGAAGCGGGGAGAGAGTGGTTGACAAACATAGAAGCCGCGTGTTATTTGCATAAAAATACGGTGCATGTGTGAGGCGTCAGTGATTCAGTGGTAGAATTCTCACCTTCCCTGCAGGACACCCGGGTTCAATTCCCAGCCAAGGCACCTCATGCGCAGCCACCACCCGTCTGTCAGTGGAGGCTTGCATGTTGCTGTGTTGCTGAACAGGTTTCAGTGGAGCTTCTAGACTACAGCAGAGTAGGAAGAAAGGCCTGGCAGGCTACTTCCAAAAACTCACCAGTGAAAACTCTATAGATCAGAGTGGTCTGATTACAATGAATCATGGGTATGGTGAAGGGCTGAGCAGCATTTTCTTTCCAGTGTGCATGGGGTCACTGTGAGTTGAAGCTTACTCAATGGCAACTAACAACAGCAACTCTGTGTTTATTGGCTAAACGTGACGATCCTCCCTGTGTACCCCTCCCAGGTTATATCCTCCTCCTCCTCACCACCTGTCCTGTCAGCATCAATCGTCCCTTACAACGGTATGTCTTTTCGGCAGGTCTGCCATCCTCCTTCAGTTGATGGGTACAGCTTTGTGTTCATTAATTTGAAACTTTTTTTTACTGTAGTACTAAGAGCACCCCAGTGTCATTTGTTAATGTAACGAGGTACAGCACCATAAACTGTTCCTGACTGTTCTCTCTTCTTTGGTGCTGGCTCGGAAGTAGATGGGGACCCCTGATGAGGAGAATCTTTGCATTTCTTTGGGGTATAGGGTTGGGAACAGCCTGCTTTTTCCCGGGTTTCTGAATCATGTTGTGAGCTGGATGTGCAGTTACTGCTCTAAGCACTAATGAACATTGTGAAACCTTAATGCGAGCTTAGCATCCTTTGGAAGCCAAATAACAAGATGAAGATAATAATGCCAGTCCCACCTTTTTCACACGGTTGCTGTGATGAAAACAAATGAAACAGTAGCTGTAAAAACACTTTTTAAGATGTAAAGTGTTGGTCTGGTGTTGGAGGCAGGAGTATCACAGTGCCCCTTGTTCTGCTTCCCCATCCCCGTCATGAGCTCCTGACCCAGTGCCACCTGCTCAGGGGTCGCCGTGCCAACCCTGCTGGATGTTCTCATACTGGAGCAAGGCTTGCCTTCCTGTCCCTCATCTAACAGGTTAATGCGATAAATAGATGAGCATTGCGGAGTGACTGTGTTTATGCCTGCTGTCACCATCTTTGGAGCCCTGGAAGCACAGTGATTGAGAGCTCGGTTGCTAACCGAAAGGTCGGCAGTTCGAATCCACCAGCTGCCCTGTGGGGCAGTTCTACTCAGTGCTGTAGGGTTACTATGAGTCGGAATTGGCTCCACGGAAACAGATTTGGTTTTGTTTTTTTATCACCATCTTTATTTTGCTAATCATTTCCTCTGCTAATTTATTATAGATTTCCCTCTCTAGTTATTCCTCTTTCACAACCTAAATATAGATTTTTTTTGGATACATATTTACTTATTTAAGGTGCTCATTGAATCGCATTAAAACTTCAGTTTTTGTTTTAAATTAATAAACCTGTTGCTGTGGAGTTGATTCCAACTCATAGCAACCCTGTAGGACAGAGTACAACTGCCCCATAGAGTTTCCAAGGCTGTAAATCTTTACGGAAGCAGCCTGCCACATCCTTCTCCCACAGAGCAGCTGGTGGGTTTGAACCGTCGACCTTTCAGTTAGCAGTCGAGTGCTCAACCACCGTGTCACCAGGGCTCCCTAAATTAATATAATAGCATTCATAAAATTTGGTAGGAAAATGGAGGGGGGAGAGTACTACTCAAAATTCCACAGTAGCTGTTGTTAGTAATATTTCTTTCTCATCCTTGTCATCAGGCAAACAAACTTAAAGCACAGTTTCAACAAGTTTTTCTGCATTTTGGTACTCAGCTTTTAGCTTTAAATTCTTAGCATTTTTCAGGTCTTCATGAAAAACGCAGATTTCAAAATAATATTTTGAACGATTGTATAATACTCCTTGGAGTCCCTGGGGTGGTGCAAACTGTTAATGCACTCAGCTGCTAACTGAAAGTTTAGAAGTTTAGGTCCACCCAGAGGTGCCTCAGAAGAAAGGCCTGGTGGTGTGCTTCTGAGAACTCAGCCACTGAAAACCCTGTGGAGCACAGTTCTACTCTGGCATACATGGGGACGCTGGGAGTCAGAGTCGACTCAAGGGCAACTGTTAATTTTTTTCTTTTTTACAAGACTCCTTGGAGTGTTTCTGACAGTTGAATTCTTCTTTCTTTTTTGTTCGGAATACGGACTGCTTCCATATTTTCCCCATTGTAGATAGGGATGCAGGGAGTGTTCTCTTGCCAGGTCATTTTCCTCTCCCTCTTGATGATTTCCTGAGGGTAGTTTCACAGGAATGGGACAGCTGGGTTAAAGGGCGCAGCTGTTTTCATAGCTTTCAGTCACTGCTCTGAGGCTTGAATCCTTTAGTGTGGTCAGCTCTTCAGGCAGGTTTTGTCTCCGCTGATCTTCAGTGAGGTGCAGAGGCCGCTGATGAGGCCTGGTCAACCAGGCAGCCGAAGGCTGGGGTAGCACAAACAGACACTGCGGTTCCAGCAGCCCCCTCCATACTGGGTAAATATTGTTTCTGGGCAGGAGCGTTTCTCAAACAGAACCCCGAGTCTTCTGTGGCAGCCTGACAGCAGGAATTGCATGCATTTGTCAAGTGCAAAACCAGTTTGCACCGACTGGTCTGGCTGGATCCAACCTGGTGTTTTCCGGGAGCGCGGCCCAGGTGTTGTGTTGGTGGGGTAAGTGTGAGACCTGTCATCGGCCTTAGCATTCCTCCAATGCCAGCGGGGTGCTGATTAGAATCAGGGCCTGCTCTAATTAGTGGATGCCCTCTGTGACCTCCTGGGGTCTCCTGATGCCGTCTGCAGAAGGATTAAACGTGTGTTCTGATTTGTGCTTTGTTTTCCCTACGAGTGGTGTGCTCCGTACTATCAGGGATGCCCAGACAGTCAGACAGAGCTGCCTAACATAAAAACATAGGTATAAGAGCTAAAACCAAAAAGAAAAAATACAAACCTTTTGCTGTCTGGTTGATTCCGACTCATGGCGACCCCATGTGTGCAGAGTAGAACTGCACTCCGTAGGGTTTTCAAGGTTGTGACCTTTTGGAAGTAGATCACCAGGGCTTTCTTTTGAGATACCGCTGGGTGGGTTTAAATGGCCAGCCTATAGGTTAGTAGTCAGGTGCATACCATTTGTAGCACCCAGGGACTGGGTGTAAGAGCTAAACCAAAAACCCGTTGCCGTTGAGTTGATTCCGACGCATAGCGACCCTATAGGACAGAGTAGAACTGCCCCATAGGGTTTCCAAGGAGCACCTGGTGGATTTGAACTGCTGACCTTTTGGTTAGCAGCTGAGCTCTTAACCACTGCACCACCAGGGTTTCCATAAAAGCTAAAGGGTGCCTTTTTTAATTTTAGCTGCCCAACCTCCCTCCTCTTCTTTCAGATGACAAAGCACGACTTGCCGGGCTCACACAGTTAGTTAATGGCTAAGCCAGTCTTTTTCCTTTGTTTAAGACATATGTTGACATTAAAAAGCAGAAGTGTAGCATCTGTGGAGCACTGATGAAACAGATCAAGAGGAAACTATTTTCAAGAGGAAAATATTTCAGGAAACTATGTCAAACCCAAAAGGAGAATGTTAAAAATAAGAATTTCTCCCTGACAGGGTGATGCTGCTAATCTTTTTTCTAAACGTGAATGACTTCATAGAGCCAAATGAATAAACATACTCTAACACCTATATTTACTTAGTGTATCATGCAGTTTCATATTATTGTAAGATTTTTAAAAATATTTAGATTTAACTAGATTATGCCTTTCAACTTGGAATGAAAATGTTAGGTGTTGGTTTATGGAAGTCTTTAATTTCACACTGAAGTTTATAAAGGAAGTGATTTATTATAGTGATGGTGTTTAAGAAAGTAGTTTTTTTAAGTAGTAATAACATTTGAGTTTCATAACTGTTAAAATGCCCTCACCACCTACAGATAAAAAGGAGACCCAGAGTTTCAGAGGCTTACCCGCTGGATTAATGAGAACCCAGCATCCAGTGAGCCCCTTGAGAGGTTTTGAAGGGTCCCTCCCTTGCCACAGCTTTCCTGTTTTCCAAATCCTTAAGGTTTTGGTTTGAGCCAGTAGCCACCTTCACCTTCTGTGCTTCCTGGCTGCAAACCTTGGGCGAGTCATAATGGGTTAAGCGTCAGATTTCAGACGGATGATTAGTCTCCAGCTAGGTGGAGGGAGATGACTTATCTTCAAGGGAGCATCAGCTCATCTGGGTGTAGGAAGAGCAGAATCCGGCCCCTGCCTTTCCTAGGTGCTGGGTGAAGACATACTTCAGTCAGTGAATTTCACTTAGATGCTCTGTGAGGGCCAGCTAGAAAGAGAAAACAACACAAACACCCAGCAGGGAGATTGGCTAGGTTAAGAACTGATGCTGCTGTTGTTCTAAGAGATTGGAAGTCAGTAAGAGGATTACAACAGGCCTTTCTGCCAGGATTTAAATACTGTGCTCAGCGTGCCAGCAAACGTCCCATCGTGAGTATTGACATTTATTTCTGATTATCCACGTTCCCTCCTTCTTGAAGAACTTGGGTGGGCAAGCTCAGCCCATCAAAAGTATAGCTGACTTGCTACTTTTTCTAGGGTCTGCCTTCCTCCTGTGCCCTGCATAATTTCAGCGTGTCCCCTTTGTGCAGTTTCTGAGAAAGTTTTTTATGGACTTGCAGGAAAATGAATGACTGAAGCTCATGATTTCTGCTTTTGGGTCTTTTTATAGAGACTGCTTGATTTAACCTGGCATGAAAAACGCTAGCATAGTTCTCAAATTCACAAAAGCCGTAAATTCTTGCTCCTTTCTGGCAAAATATTTAGAAACTACACTAAGTGGACCTCTTTAATAAAAACCTCCAAGAAGATTCAACCAGGAAATCAGATTTTGTAAGACCCATTCAAACAGTTGTAGAAATTCAAAGTCCAGTAAATGGGTTGTTTGCTTTTTCCTGTCTGGGTGTCTCTGCTGGGTGTTTCTGGAGTGAGCCATAGCCGACAGACTCATTTCCATATGCTTTCGGAAAAGTTTGTTCATGTTCCAGAGGCTAGACTTAGGGGCTGCAGTTTATCATGAAGCCTGAAAACAAGAGAAGTTTGAAAATATGCAGCCCATTTGTACACATAGCTTTAATGAGCTCACCACTTAAAAATAAGTATGCTGCTATTTTGAGTTGTTGGGTTTTTTTTTCTAAATATAGTGACCAGATTTCTTACCCTAGCAGTTCTTGAAAAAAGCCATGGCCACAACTCCAATTAAATAATATTTGATAAAATTCAGAAGGCCAGTCTAACCAGGTACACACACACAAAAAAAATTACCATTGAGTCAGTTCCAACTCATGGCGACCCCATGTGTTATAGAGTAGAACTGCCCGTAGGGTTTCCAAGATGTGGCACGGTGGTTAAGCGTTTGGCTGCTAAGCAAAAAAGGTCGGCACTTCAAATCTACCAACCGCTCCTTGGAAACCCTCTGGGGCAGTTCTACTTGGCCCTGTAGGGTCACTATGAGTTGGAATTGACTTGATGGCAACAGGTTAATTTTTACTGGAGCAGATCGCCAGGTCTTTCTCCCACAGAGCAGCTGGTGGGTTCAAAATGCCGACCTTTCAGTAGCAGCCAAGTGCTTAACCACTGCGCCACCGGGGCTCCTTCAATTTCACCATGTAAACCTTGACATAAGGAAGGTGGTACTAGAGTAACTGTGGAAGCCATTTGCTACTGATAGTCACATATACTAACTCTATTTTAGGTCTTTTTTGGTGATTTTTCTTTCGTTTGAAAGGTTTTCTATCTGAGAGACCTTTTGTGTGTTGGACATGAGTTCTGTTGGGTAGAATCAAAAGATAGTCACATGGCTTTCTGAATTTAATCTCACAATATCTGGTGTAGCTGATACGTTCTTTCAGATAATTTTGTGAAAATATTGATTCAGCTCATCGGCCAAATGTTCCCTTCCCTGCCCACTTCTCTCTGTGCCTTTTCCCCTGACATCAAACACCCGCTGGGCCAAGGCATTTTCACTATTTCTATGAGGCAATGGTGGTTCAGTGGTAGAATTCTCGCCTTCCATGCAGGAGACCCTGGTTGGATTCCTAGCCAGTGCATCTCATGCACAGCCACCACCTGTCGGTCAGTGAAGGCTTGCATCTTGCGATGCTGCGAAACAGGTTTCAGTGAAGATACCAAACTGATATGGACTAGGAAGAAAGGCCTGGCAATCTACTTCCAAAAATCACCCAATGAAAACCGTATGGATCACAATGATGATGATCTGCAGTCGGTCATGGGGATGACGCAGGACTGGGAAGTGTTTCGTTCGGTTGTGCGTGAGTCTGGGGCCAACTCAATGGCAGCTGACAACAATGGACAGCAAATACGCTTAAGAGTTCTCCTGGAAGAACAATGACAGAGGATCCCTGAGCTGGAAATATGAGAGCGAGTGGACATTTCTGATAATTCATAAGTCCAGCTGCTTAATATGGTGGTGCAACCCTGGTGCCATGCATCAGCTGTACCTGTCTTCTAACTAACACCAGAGTCCTCTTGTCCTCTGCTCTCAGCCTGTCTCCCCCCATCTCAGGCCACACACCCACCAAGGCCCTGATGATCCATTTCCTTTTCCCTAGCATTTTAGGTGGGTAGACTGGTTATTCTGTTCAAATCAGAAGCACCTCATGGAAATGTTTTTTGGGGTAGCCAGCTTGGCGTGTTCCCCTCCAACCTGGACGACAAAGACTTGTCTGTCTCCCCCTGACCTGGCAGTGGAGGCAGAAGAAGTACCTGGCGGGCCCGTGTGGCATGTACGCTAAGCAGTTCTCTTCCCCTCCTGGGATGTGTCACCCTGATGATCCACCGATCTTTGTGACATGCCAGGGTGGAGGCCTGGGAGTCTGCAGGCCAGTGGAGGAGGCAGGATGGTTTGCACGTCAAACCACGCCAACAGTGCAGCTCACAGGAAAAGTTACAAAATACCAAAGCCCTGTGCCAGCAGATTTTTCCATGAGCACCACGTTTCACCCAGCTTCCAAATCTGCCCCAGGGACAGCTGCTCGGCAGCAAGAGGAGAAAAACGGTCACATCACAGCGTCAGCCAGCCCATAAGGAATCCCAGCAGGCCCTGAGCAGTGCCTTCTACACCATCAGGCATCACACACACACAAGCACGCACATGCATGTAGGGGCTGGGGGTTCTCCAAGAAAGGGTGCTAGCGTGATATTTGGGCACTAGAAAAACAGCACCTGGAAGTTACACCGCCACAGGACACGGATTTCCAATGAAGCAACCCAACACAGAAGACCTTCCAGAAAGGTAAAAGGGGGCTGCAGGCTAGAGATTTTTCCTCTGGGGCGTTATTCTTTGGTGTTCTGTCTCCTGGATACTTTGGTGATGAGAAAGTAGACTTTCCAAGTAGTGGTGAATTTCGGTTGGGTGTAGTTTGGGGACCACCGGAAGGAACGGAAGCTCAGTAGAAATACTCCATGCGAGGAGTTCATTCATTCAGCCACTCACTTTGAAATGACGGCACAGAAATTTATTTGGTGGGAGGATGACCCTTACCCTCCTTCGTGGAATGGACCCACCCTGAGACAAGTGAGAGCTGGTCCTTCTTTGTCTTATCCTTGCTGCTTTGTGAGTTTGTTTTGTTACCATGGCTGTAAAGATGAAGGATCATTGAGCCTTGTACAGAAATAACATTTGTTATTTTTGTGTCTCCCCTAACATTCCAGTTTTCACTAACTTTCATCTCTGTTCTCGTCTCTTAACTCTGGGCCTTTATTTGGGGCCTTATGTTGACGGAAATCAGGGTGTCTTTCTATGTCTTCAGTCCTGAGGCCTGCAACAATCCTGTGGGCCTTCCCAGTCCCCTGTGGCTCCAGGTAGTAAGAGAACAACTCTGTCCAGGAGCTGTGTAAGCGAGGGGACTTCTGCCCCATCCCAGCTGCTGTTCCCCTCTTGGTGGCCTTGCTCAGTGCACTTTTTGCTTGGCCTGCATGTCTTTCCTGTTTCCTGTGTCCATTAATATAACCAAAAAAAAAAAAAAAAAAAAACAGTTGCAGTGGAGTTGACTCCCATTCATGGCACCCCCAAGTGTGTCAGATTAGAACTGTGCTCCATAAGGTTTTCAATGGGTGATATTTTAGAAGTAGATCACCAGGCCTTTCTTCTGAGGCACCCCTGGGTAGACTCAAACCTCCAACCTTTTTTTTCTTTGTGCTTTAGATGAAAGTTTACAGAGCAAATTAGTTTCTCATTAAACAGTTAATGCACATATTATTTTGTGACATTTGTTGCCAACCCCACGACTTGTCAACACTCTCCCCTTCTAGACCTTGGGTTCCCCATTGCCTGTCCCCTCCTGCCTTCTTGTCCTTGCCCCTGGGCTGGTGTGCCCATTTAGTCTCCTTTTGTTTTATGGGCCTGTCTAATCTTTGGTTGAAGGGTGAACCTCAGGAGTGACTTCAGTGCTGAGTTAAAAGGGTGCCCAGGGGTCATACTCTCGGGGTTTCTCCAGTCTTTGTCAGACCAATAAGTCTGGTCATTTTTTGTGAGTTAGAATTTTGTTCTACATTTTTCTCCAGCTCCATCGAGGACCCTCTGTTGTGATCCCAGTCAGAGCAGTCAGTGGTGGTAGCTGGGCACCATCTAGTTGTACTGGACACAGTCTGGTGGAGGCCGTGGTAGTTGTGGTCCATTAGTCCTTTGGACTAATCTTCCCCTTATGTGTTTGGTTTTCTTCATTCGCCCTTGCTCCAGACGGGGTGAGACCAGTGGAGTATCTTAGATGGCCCCTCACAAGCTTTTAAGACTCCAGATGCTACTCACCAAAGTAGGATGTAGAACATTGTCTTTATAAACTGTGTTATGCCAGCCGAGCTAGATGTCCCCTGAGGCCATGGTCCCCACAGCCCTCAGCCCAGTAATTTGGTCCCTCGGGGATCAGACTCCAACCTTTTGGTTAGCAGCTGAGCGCTCAACCATTTGCACTACTCAGGGACCCCATCAATTAACGTAAGCCTTTCTTATCCTTCAAGTCCTACTTCCTGTCTTGCCTCTCCCAACCAGTGTTCCCAGATACTCCCCATGGGAATTAATCTCCCCTTCTTTATGCCCAGAGTGCTTTGTATTTCTATTAAATGGTGGCCATTGCTTGCTTTTTATCAAGAGTTATGGTGGTGTGCCTCACTAATCCATAAGCTTTAAAAATCATGGGAGAAGATTCCTAAACTGGAAATATAAGAAAGATTACTTGATTGCCAATAATTCATAAGTCCACCTGCATAATAGCTTTACAGGCTCGTCCTGTGCATCGACTTTTCTAACTGAGACCAAAAACGAGTCCTCTCTTCCCGTTTTCAGCGTGTCTCCTCCTCTCAGGCCACAAGCCCACCAGGACCCAGCTCATTGAGTTCCCTTCCACAGCATTCTAGGTTAATTTAGGTCTAAGAGGCAAGAACCACCTTGTCTCCATCTTTGCATGCCCATTGAGCCCTTCTTAGTACTCTGTATAAGGAGCCCTGGTGGTGCAGTGGTTAAGTGCTCAGCTGCCAACCGGAAGACTGGCGGTTCAAAACCACCCAGCCGCTCCGTGGGAGAAAAGACCTGGCGATCTGCTCCCGTGAAGATTGCAGCCTAAGAAGCCCAATGGGGCATTTCTACTCTGTCACATGGAATTGCTATGAGTCGGGATCGACTGCACAGCCCCTTACAACAGGAAGTACTCTGCGTGGAGTTAACAGGCCCAGTGTTCAACCAGCAAATCTTTCCTCAGCACCTGCTTCGTGCTGACAAACGGTGAGTTTATAATGCTGTTGTTAGGTGCCATCGAGTCGATTTCCACAACTCCATGTCACAAAGTTGAACTGCCCCATAGGCTTGTGTAATCTTTAGGGGAGCAGATCTCCAGGTCTTTCTCACGCAGAGCAGCTGGGTGGGTTTAAACTGTGAACCTTTCAGTTACAACTGAGCACTTAACCATTGCTGCACCGGGTGGGGGGTCCTTGGGCACATCATAGCAGAAAACAGACACGATCCTCTGCTTTAGAGTGTGTGGGATTCAACTGAGCCCTGCCTGTTGCCAATCTGACGCTGTTACGCACTTTGCGGTTTTTGTCCAGCCTCTCGTCCTCGGCTCCCGGTTGCTTGCTTCGTTCATTCACCTTCTGGACTGTTCACCTGGGTATTTTTCCCCAATGAACAGGTGGCTTTCACTCTGTCACGCACACGCGCTTGTGTTCTGCCGCCTCTTACGCCAGGGCCGCGCGGGCATCGTGGCCGCCTCTTTCTCTCCATCCCTTGCTGTAAGGCAGGCTCACGACGGTGTTGTCTCTGGAGGCCTTGGGCTCCGGGAGAGGTGCCTGGTTGTAACGCGCTGCCTGACTAAGGGTGAGTCACTGTCACAGGCGTTTGGCAGGCTCTCCCGAGTTCACAGAGCTGTTTTCTTTGCTCCTTTCACTGCTCGTTAGCAGCCTGGCCAGAGGGAGAGGAGGTGGGGCTCTAGGCAGTTCCTTTTGCCCAGGCTGTTCTCTCATCCGACTTAGAGGCAGCCTGAGACTTTGGATAAGGACCTGAGTTGGTGACCTCTGCAGGGGGAGCCTGGCCAGGCCACCCACCTCCCTTCTGTCCCGCTGTCTTCTTGGGCAGTCTCTATAGACCTATCGCCCCTTTTAGCTGGGAGAAAACAGATTGCCTTAATAAGAGAAATATGATCCTGAATAATAAGGGAGATATTATTTCTTGTCATTTACAGCCTTCTTAGGATCTTTGAAGGAACCCTGGTGGTGCAACGGTTAAGCACTAGGCTGCTAACCGAAAGGTTGACAGTTTGAACTCACCCAGCACCTCTGCTGGAGAAGGACCTGGTGATCTGCTCCCATAAAGATTACAGCCAGGAAAACCCTATGGGGCAGTTCTGCTATGTCCTATAGGGTGACTATCAGTCAGAATCAACTTGATGGCACCTAACAACAACAGAGAGTCTTTGAGGTAATCCGGTTTGAAGTTTTTAATCCCCTTCAGTTCTGTGACCCCCCTCCCAATTCATTTTGTCATTTGGGTTTTTAAATGTTGATTTCAAATCTTAGACGAAAACATATTATGAGACAGTCTCTTATTTAAATTTTTTTAATTGTGGAAAAATATATATAACAAGACATTTGCTACTTCAACCACTTTCACTTGTGCAATTCAGGGACATTCATTACATTTATCATGTGGTGGAACCATCATCACATCTTATTTAAATTTGATAAAAGTAATAACCAGGAGGCAACCCAGACTATGAAGAAAACCTAGCCTGTGGAAGGAGGAGCCGTCGTGGCTCAGTGGTAGAATTCTCACCTTCCATGTGGAAGACCCCGGTTCAGTTCCCAGCCAATGCATCTAATGTGCAGCCACCACCCATCTAGAATGCTGAACAGCTTTCAGCGAAGCTTCCAGACTAAGATGAGCTAGGAAGAAGAGGCCTGACGAGCCACTTCCAAAAATCATCCAGTAAAAATCCTATGGATCACAGTGTTCCCATCTCCAGCCGATCCTGGGGATGGCATAGAACTGGGCACCATTTTGTGCCATCGTGCATGGGGTCACCATGAGACCCCCAACAACAATGGCCACCTGGGGGAGCTCAGTGTGCCTCCAGTTTTAAGCCTTTACATGTGTTTGGGGAAATGTAATTTGTTAGGTATCCGGAAGATGGAGGATTTTTTATCTTCTAAGATAGGAACTCCATCTGTAGTCTCCTCTTCCTAATTTCCCTCTCCCAACTGGGCACCTTCTCAGGCGGATTTTCTCCTGGGAAAATCCCTCCTTCCATGAAGTCTTCCCAGCAGATCAGTCTAATCCAGGCATGTCTAGAAGTCTTCTTCCACCAGCCAACGCAGTCCACACCTATAAGGAAGAGGAAGAGCTGGAAGCCCTCGCCAGGCATGGCCTCTTAATCCCTTCCAGTCCCGTCCTTCCCCTGGAGCTGTGATGGAGGCGGATGGAGAAGGAGCATGGTGATGTGGAAAGATGCTTCGCCCACTCTTGTCCCGCACTGCGGCCTCTTCCTCACCGCGCTCTGGTATCACACCCGTCACAAGTCTGATTACCTGACCTGTACCAGAGAGAGGGTGGGTAAAGTAACATGGATGCTTTGGGAGGCGGCTCTCAGGTATAGCAAAAATAACCTGAGTCCACAAACAGAAAGAGAGCAGAGCGTCTTGCTTTCAGACTGTCTCTTTTTTAAGACTAAAACTTACAGGTAGAGTTCTGCAAGTTAAGTTTACCTGAGAGAAACAGTGAGAGGGACGCTAGGGGGTTTTCCTGTTGTCTTTATTTTACTTTTACAATGAAGCATCTCATTAGTTGTTGTTAGTACTGTCCTGTCAGTTCCAACGCATAGCGACCCCATGTGACAGAGTAGAACTACCCCATAGGGTTATCTAGGCTGTAGTCTTTATGGGAGCAGACCGCCAGGTCTTTCTCCCGTGGAGCCACTGGGCGAGTTCGAACCACTAACCTGAATGCTTAACCGTTGTGCCACCTATCTCTTTATCTTGTTAGTAAAAGAGCTAAATTTAAACACTAGAGATACCAAATTAATATATGCCAGAATTAAAATTGTTTTTTTTATTTCTTATAAAACCAGCTGCTGTTGACTTGATTCTGACACATGGTGACCCCGTGTGTGTCAGAGTAGAACTGGGCTCCACAGGGTTTTCAGGGGCTGGTTTTTCAGAAGTTGATTGCCAGGCCTTTCTTCTGAGGTGCCTCTCAGTGGACTCAAACCACCAGCCTTTTGGTTAGCAGCTGAGCCCATTAACCTGTTTGCACCACCCAGGGACTTCTAATTTGTGTTATAGCTTGTTCCAAAAAGGAAATTTGCAGGGTAAATAAATTTACAATGAGTAAGAAGATGGCAGCCAGCTGGAAAGTGAGACAAGGAAAGGGATGAAAACAGGAATGGAATTAGAAGCTAAGTGGATAGATGCAGCCCTTGCCCCGGTGCTCTGCGGGCAAAATTGGGGGCTGTTGTGTTGGCCAGCCCAATGTTTTACTTTGAATTGCTGAGATTTTAAAAATTAGTTAATATCAAAATACCAGTTTCTTCAGCTCCTCTTGAAAAATCATTGTATCTGGCATCACTGGGCGTGCACATCCATGTAGCCACAAGGCAGCTATAGGAGCCATCACACCACTTATAGATGGGACTGGGGCTGTGGGTCTCACCCACCTCCCTTGGGACCCTTCCTTTCCATTGCTGCCCTGGACCCTGAAGGTATTCGAATTTGTGGCCTGGGTTCCCGACCTTTGTCATCTTCTGATAAAGACTGCACGTTCATTTGCGTGCAATGACTTTTTCTGCTGGAACCCACCTTTCTACAGGCACTCAGGATCAGATATAAACTACTTTAGCAAAAGATTTACCAAAACTGCTTTATAAAAGAAGCTGTGTTCTTACTGGAACACAGCATTTCTGAAATAAAATTTAGCAGATTTTTTTTTTTTTTTTTTGCAGTGATCAAGGAAACAACATTCAGATTCTTTTCCTTGGTTTAATTCTTTAGAAAAAGTCTTTTCACATTAATACTTAGTTTGGATTATAATAATGTGACTAAATAATACCAGAATTTTCTCAAAACTACAGAGAATAAAATTTCTCTATTAAAGCAAATGATAAAACAAGCCTAAGGAGGTTGTGGGGATGATGGAAGTATTCCAAAACTGGATTGTGGTGATGATTTGCATGACTGTATAAATTTGCTAAAAACTCAACTAACTGTACCCTTAAAATGAGTGAATTTTATGGTAGGTAAATTATATCTCAGTAGAGCTGTTTCTAAAAAAAAGACCAAAAAAAAGGAAAAAATAGGCTCCACTCAGATCTCTTATCCCTTAGAGGTGGCGTTGGGCAAAGTCATTTGGAGTCTTTGGACTCGATACTTCACAGCATCTGGCGCTTGAACCTTTGTTCTGAGTTTGTTATTCCTCTTTGCGTCCGCTTGTTTATTTGGTATGAAACAAGCCCAAATGAGTCCCAGGGTGTCAAAAAGTTTAATCTTTGGAGCTTCACACAGAAAAATGTCTGTCCTAAGATAATCATTTTTCAATCATCCAGCCATAGTGAGAGGAGGGTGGGCTGAGAAGGTAAGTGGCATGAGGTAGGGGTGTTTGGGATTAAGATGAACCAGCCAAGCTAGACAAATCCAGTAGCTTCTTGTAAAACTCTGCTGTCTCCACGCAGCTGTCCCTGGTTTGAATATTACAAAGCCGCCTGTTGAAAGTCCTCCCTCATCACCAATGACCTCTGTGCTATTGTTTAGAACTGGCTTTGCTTGTTTGCCCTCTGATGAGGCCAGTAGATCTTGTTCCTCTATGGCCCGGTGACCCAATGTATTCAGACAGAGGTGAAGAAAGGGTTAAAAATAACTTTGCAGTTTATGGTCTTTTTTTTTTTTTTTTTTTTTGAGGTGACAAATTTAAACCCTCAGAAGGACATAAATGCCTCTTACTAATTTTTAAAAACAGAAACAAAAAGTTGCCCCAAGATATTGTCACCCAAAACAGAATGCATTTGTTTGGGGGAACTCATTCTGCATCTGAAATCATGTGATCCAGTTTGGACAAAAAGTTTAAGGGAATAGGGAGAAAAAAAAAAAGGCTTGGGTTTGTGATTGACAAGTGGTGAGTGTTTTTAGCCTTCAGATTGCATGTTGCATTAAATGAGAATAAACCAAGAGAAGGAACCGCGCGTCTCTAGCCCACCCTGGGTTCGGTGTAAGACTGAATCATTTCCTTCGTAAACCGGCTGCTGTTCTAATGGGGCCTTACAGGAGTCAGCAGGAAGCAGGAGGGAACGTTCGCTGCCTTCTCATCTAAGTTCATCTAGAATGAGCAGGTTTACAGCTGCGTTTTGGGGTTAGTGTATCATGGGCCTAAAGAGCGTGCAGGTAGTTTGAAGAACTGGAAGAGGATGAGCAAGGTATGTCTTTGCTGCTTTTTTTTTTAAGATTCTTCCTGGCAGTTTGGTTCCTTGGTCTTTTTTGCTGTCTCACGGACGGACACCAAGAGTGCTGGAATTAAACCTCGTGGCCAGCAGGCTGTAGGTTGGTCAGGAAATTCCAAATGGGTATAAATAAATTCTCCGCAACAGCTCTTGGGCGCTTGGCCTGCTCATGTGTGCAGTCTCTCTGATGCCCAGGGAAGCATGCCTGGGGCTGAATTTCCTGCTTGCTGAAAATCACAGTTATTTTGTTTCTGGGTGGGTAAGAAAGCCTGAAAAAAGAGAGAGGGGAGGGCGGTACGCGTGGGCTGGGGTGGGTGAACAGAAACTCAAGCTCTGTGTGATGAAAAATATTTACTTTTATTACAAGCTGGGGAGCCTGACTTGGGATGGGACTTCTGGTTCAGTGAAAATTTCAACTTTAGCATAAAGATGTCATTGTTGTCCGAGTGAGAGGTTGTACCTATGTGCAAAGCTTCGCAGTTTTGAGTTTATGGGTTACTTAAATTCCAGAACGTCCTTTCTGGTTGCTAAATCTTTGGCTATTTGTTTTCATCTCTGTTTTTCTAGAGGGGAGCTGCTCAGTATGCTTTAAAGCGGGTTTCTTTTTCTTGTATAAATACTATAAAACAAAATAAGGGCTGGGTTTCCTATGAATACTATAGCTATTTCCCCCACTCCCCCCCCCAAAAAAACGAACAAAAACTGTACTGTTTTGTTAGAAAAGCCCTTTCTGTCCCAGAGTCCTAGCTTGTGCCACATCTCTGCTGTTCACGAAATTGCCCTTTGAACTCCCACATTTCCTAGGCATGCTTACAGCGTGCTATTTTGGGAGAAAGTTTGGGAAAAGCATTGAGTCCCCAAGCTAGTTCTCTCTGTACACGCACGACACATTCGGGCTGCATTTCAACAGTCATTCTGTGCATTAGGCGGTAGACAGTGGGAAAGAGCAGCACGCCCTAGGCTGCAGGAGAGCAAGCACTGTAGAGCGTGGGGCATCTTGGCTATTTCAGGACAGGCTCTTGGGGGTGAAGAGTTGCTGCGGCTTGTAGTTGGGGCTGAGAGCTGGAGAAGAGGGCCATTGTAACCCCCAAGGCCTCTCTATCCATCACATGCCTTCTTAATACAGTATGCCCTTTATTAAGACATAGCCCACTCCACTCCCAGAACAATCAGCCTTTCCTTGTTCTGCCCCCTCAATCCCTCACCTGCAGCTGGCTTCTGGCTTCTGGACTCTTAGGACATGCCCACATTAGAACTGATAATACAGCCAGACGGAAACTGCATTTGAAGATGGTCAGGTTGTGCCAGGAGTCCTGGGTGGTGCAAATGGTTAACACACTGGGCTGCTAACTGAAAGCTTTGTGGTTCGAGTTCACCCAGAGGCGCCTCAGGAGAAAGGCCTAGTGATCTACTTCCGAAAATTCAGCCACTGAAAACCATATGGAGCGCAGTTCTACTCTTGACACACAGGGTCGCCGTAAGTCGGGGTGGGCTCAATAGCACCTTTCTTTTTGTCGGTTGTGCCAGGTGTTAGGCTGTACCTGGGAAGGTGCTGCCAGATGGGACGAGCAGAGGGCAAGGCATGGAGCACTGTCTGCTGGAGCTCATCTGGGCTAGCATGGCTGTACTGGGCTTCTTTTCATCACTTGCTCACATGGCGTGTGATGTTATGAAATTTTGTGTAAAATACAGTCAAAGAAGCATAGGCTGGAAGCGACCCTTGGAAGTCGTCGAGTCCTCCCCACGCCCTCATTTTGCACAAGCAAGCCTCGCTGATGCATCATGCTGCCTACTGTTTGTCTACCAACGAGGAAACAGTCACAAGTGCTGTTCTTATTTTATGGT
Source organism: Trichechus manatus latirostris (assembly GCF_000243295.1). Taxonomy (NCBI): domain Eukaryota; kingdom Metazoa; phylum Chordata; class Mammalia; order Sirenia; family Trichechidae; genus Trichechus; species Trichechus manatus. The sequence goes on from NW_004443961.1 coordinate 460,428, forward strand.
AACCGTGACTTCTGGCGCCACCGTGTCTGTCAGAGTAAACTGCTCCATAGCATTTTCAGTGGTTGTGACCTTTAGGAAGTAGATCGCCAGGTGTTTCTTCCAAGGTGCCTCTGGGTGGATTTGAACCTCCAACCTTTCAGTTAGCAGCTGAGTGCGTTAACCATTTGCACCACCCAGGGACTCCAGTTTGTTTTGTGATCCCTCCCCCCCAGTTCAGGCAGACCTTCTGGATGGTGGCCACGGCTGTGCTCCATGGTTCTGTAGGGTGCTGTCTCTGCAACACGCGTTAGAGTCCTCTGCTTCATTAGAGGCAGAGATATGAGGTTGTTCAGAAAAATCAGCGCATATCTTCATCTTCTTATCGTGAGAGGGAAATATTTTCACTTGCTCATAATATACTGTTGAAGGCTGAGGAAGGTTTGTCTGTGTTGGCTTTTGTTTTGTTTTACCTTTAGCACTGAGAGCTCTTTCCCAGGCGTGATTGTTGCTGGGCTAGAGCTTCCCCCTCCCAGCCCTGATAGGCATGCACACACATGGGCACACATACCCACACACATGTACACAGGCGCGCACACGTACACAGGCACACGTGTGCACGCACACACATGCACACATACACTGGTACACATACATATGCACACATGCGCAGGCATACATGCATGCACACATAGGCACACATGTGCATACATACACAAGCGCACATATGCTTGCACGCATACAGAGGCACATCCTCTCCAGGGCCCAGCCAGCATCTTCTGACCCACTCTAGGAGGCAGAAATCCTGAAAACAAATCTCAAGATCTTCTCCAACTCAAACTTGATTTTGAACAAGTATCATGAACACCTCAAAACCTGGCTTTATAGTGGGAAACAAAAGTGGGGTGGTCCTTACCTCACATTTTTAGTCCCCACGGTTCTCATCTTCTACCCACCCACCCCCGTTGGTCAGTGTGTCGTACTGTGGGGGCTTGTTTGTTGCTGTGATGCTGGAAGCTATGCCTCCAGTATGTCAAATACCAGCAGGGTTACCCATGGTGGACAGTCTTCAGCGGAGCTTCCAAACTAAGACAGACTAGGAAGAAAGGGTTGGCAACCTAGTTCCGAAAATTAGCCAGTGAAAATCGCATGGATCACAAGGGAATATTGTCCCAGTGCTTCCTTTGGATTCATCAGTAGATTCATACCTAGAGGAGGACATCGTGTTTGCTGAAGTGGAAGGGCCCTCGGTGAGATGGATTGGCAACGTAGCTGCAGCGATGCACTTGAGCATACCAGCCATCATGACGATAGTGCCTGACTGGGCAGCGTTCATTCTGTTTGCATGGGGTTGCCGGGAATTGGAGCCCACTTGACGGCAGCTATCTGTATATCTGTTCCCGTAAATTGTTCCTCCGTTTCAAATACTGAGCGAGTCTGCTCTTAGCGTCTTAGTGTGCTGAATCAGAGCCTGAATTCCCCAGATGTCCTCTGTCCTTCCTTCCTGCCGTCACTCATACCACATCTGCCCCAGCTTAGGTTCCCTGACTGTAATGACCTCCAGAAAAGGAAATCCCATAGTGTTTCTCTGCATTGAGTCATCCATCGGCTTAAAGAGAAACATGTTCTTTTTAAACAGCAGAATGAGCGGATAGAAGGAGCCTCGGAGGATGAGGCCAGGGGTGTGAAGCTCAGCCCGGGGCAGCTGAGAAACAGGGTGCCAGGCTTTCTAGTGTCCTCCTCGTACTGGGGGAGAGGATGGCTAAAGTGCTGGCCAGCTCCAGGTTCTCAGTATCTCAGCGAGTAAATGAAACTCAAACGGTGCGAAGAATTTATGCTACCAAGGGGAAGATGCATCAGACTCAAACAATCCATAGAAAACCCAGTGGAGGACGTGAGAGAGTTTTAATACGCCTTCTAGCACCTAGCCAGAGCAATCTTATTAAAATGGAAATCAGATTGCTTTGTTCTCTGCTTAAAACCAAAAAACCAAAGCCTTGCAGTTGAGTTGATTCTGACTCATAGCGGCCCTATGCGACAGAGTAGAACTGCCCCATAGGGTGTCCAAGGCTGTAATCTTTACAGAAGCAGAGTACCACATCTTTCTACTGTGGAGTAGCTGGTGGGTTTGAACCGCCAGCCTTTTGATTAGTAGCCAAGTGCTTAACCACTGCACAACCAGGGCTTATTTCCTATTTAAAACCCTTCAATTCCTTCCAGTTGTACATAAGCCCCCACAATCCTCTGAAGGATTCCCAGGCCCTGTTTGATTGGGGCTAGATCAGACTGGGCCCTTTCTTTATCAAGCAAAGTCAGCTCCTCAGTTCTGAAAAATGACAGGTTTTGCACATGCTGTTTCCTCTGCCTAGAGCTTTGCACATTCCCTTCCCCCTAAATTCACCCCCCACACACACACACTCTACCTGGTGGACTCTTCAAATACCGTTCCCAGGGATAGACTCCCTCCCGCTGGCCTGGGTGCGGCCCTCTGCCCTGCCCCAGTGTGTTGTTGTTCTAGTTGCTATTGGAGTGGATTACACCTCAGCGTTCAACTACTAGCCAAAGGGTTGGTGGTTCGAACCCACCCAGGGGTGCCTCAGAAGCCAGGCCCAGCAATCTCCTTCCAAAAGGTTACAGCCTTGAAAACCCTATGGAACGCGGTTCTGCTTCGCACACATGGGGTCGCCATGAGTGCCCTAATGTCCCTGCAGTGTTTTACTTTGATAGCACTTATCAGTCATTTATTTATCTGTGAAATCACTTGTCTGTCTTCTATAGTTTGTAAGTTCCACCCAGCCAGGCTCTGTGCCTGATTTACTTCACTCTTAGCCGTGTTTTTCACATGTTGTTTTCATTGTTGTTAGGTGCCGTCAAGTCGGTTCTGACTCATAGCGACCCTTTGTAGAACAGAACGAAACATTGCCCGGCCCTGCACCACCCTCACAATCATTGTTATGCTTGAGCCCTTTGTTGCAGCCACTGGGTCAGTCCATCTCATTGAGGGTCTTCCTCTTTTTCGCTTACCCTCTTCTTTACTAAGCATGAGGTCCTTCTCCAGGGACTCGTCCCTCCTGATAACACGTCCAAAGTATGTGAGACGAAGTCTCGCCATCCTTGCTTCTAAGGAGCACTCTGGCTGTACTTCTTCCAAGACAGATTTGTTCGTTCTTCTGGTAGTCCGAGGTATATTCAGTATTCTTTGCCAACACCATAATTCAAAGGCATCAGTTCTTCTTCGGTCTTCCTTATTCATTGTCCAGCTTTCGCATGCATATGAGGCAGTTGAAAACACCATGGCTTGGGTCAGGTGCACCTTAGTCCTCAATGTGACATCTTTGCTTTTTAACACTTTAAAGAGATCTTTTGCAACAGATTTGCCCGATGCAATGCATTGTTTGATTTTTTGACTGCTGCTTCCATGGGTGTTGATTGTGGATCCAAGTAAAATGAAATCCTTGACAACTTAATAACTACTGAATGAAAGGACAAATCCATCTTTCCGTCTGACAGCTGCGCCTGCCCTAGATCACCGTTCCCTTCATGGGGTGTGGAACTAGTTAGACTCGGAATATGGAGCTAGTATAGAAAGGGGTAGCGATGAGAGACAGCAGAAGAGCTAGAGATAGTGAGCAGATTTCCCATCTCTGGGAACAAGGGAAGAAGGTAGAGATGAAGTCAGCTGTGAGAGGAAGTCTGAAGATTTAGGAGGAGAAGCCAAAAGGAGTTACGAATGTGAGAAGCACCAGCACGTTATAACTTGGCCGCAGAAACAAACGCAGCCTGTAAAATTGCCGTCGTGCCACCTGTGACGTGTCAGCTGCCTGTTGTTTCCCCTGAACTCCAGGCACACGCTTCTGCTTGCTCAGTGCTGCCGTTTTATTTACATGAAGTATTCGGGCAGTTGTTTCAAACATCCACAACCTGAAAAGTCTTGGTGAAATTGAGGTCGGTGGTACAGGGATTCAGGCTTCCTAAAACCAAAACCAAGCTCGTTGTCATCAAGTTGATTTTTGGCAAGTGGTAGTGACCCCATGTGTGTCAGAGTAGAACTGTGCTCTGCAGGGTTTTTAACAGCCGTGATCTTTTGTAATTAGATCACCAGGCTTTTCTTCCAGGGTGCCTCTGGGCGGGCTCGAACCTCCAACCTTTTGCTTAGCAGCTGAGTGCATTAACTGTTTGTACCACCTGTGAGTGCATTAACTGTTTGTACCACCTGCATATTATTTCAGTCTTCCTAGAACAGGCCCTACCTAACGCCTGACGGGCACCCGTCCTGTGTTGAATGAATGAATGGATATGTTAGCTGGGAGGGAAAATGAGCAGGTCTTAAAATAACTCTGGTAAAACACAGGAATAAGATAAAATCTCATATGGCATACATTTGGGGGGAAAAAACAGAACAAAGAACACCTACATTATTGTCCTTTTTCAGTTACTGTTGAGTGTTCTCTAGCAAATGGTATTTTCTCACCCAGATTTGGAATAGGGAAGCTCCTGGAAGGTAAAGAGCTTAATGCTGACAGAGTCCTCAGGAGAACCTTCCCGTTCAACCTGTTCAGAGGGACGCTGTTCCACTGCCCTGTCTTCTTTATCCCACTGTTCCATGCCTGGGAAGGCTGGTTTGCTAGCTCAATTACTTTCATACTCTGAGTAATTAGAATCATGAGAATTGTTCTCTCGCCCCAAGTTCATCCTACTCGTTTTCTTTCCTGCCTCAAGGACTTCGCTGAGTTGGAATCTTTTGACTGCCACAAACAGCAGGATGCTTGCACACTGCAGCTTTAACTGTGGGAATCTGTGATAATTATGTGCTTCTCTGGGCCTGACTCAGCTCTTTCAGCAAAATCTCCATGCTTCATGTAAGAAACAACGATACGTTAGTGAGAATTAGTGAAATTCTTCGCTTTCAACAGTCAGGTAGAAGGCAGGTTTTGCCCGGTTCAGTCATGGCCAGCAAAGCAAGACCCAAATTTTTAACATATGGGTGAATCAGAACGGGAAAAATTATGGGTGGAAGCCCTGCTGCAAACTTAATCTCCCTCTTAGAAAACAAGGGCAGCATTCCCGTTGCATAGCAACCAAATCTCTTGACTGGCAGATTCAGAAACAGCAGTGTCCCCCCTCAAAGACGGAAGCTGACCTCACCGCTTTGAATGTGTGTCGCTCTCCACAGTCCTGGCAATAATTCAGTCTTACCCATCAGGTTCCTGAAAGGGCTCACTACACCTCTTCTGAATCTTCTATTCCAAGGCTTCAACCTGTAATTCTTCCCATTCCCGTTATCATTCCTCTTTACCCAAATTTTTAAAATGCAGGTCTGTTCTGATTTCGCTTCATCTGCCATGACTGAACCAGTTTGAACTGACTTGAATTCCTGGGTAGAAGATCTGGTGAAGAAAACCTCATCAACAGTGTGTGAAAGTTGTGGCACCTGGGTACGATTATTTATCATGGCACCATTAGTTAGTACTTGGGCCTCAAGTGAGCAGTGAAACCAGAACAAAGAAGTCAGTGTATCCTAATTAATAGATAAAGTCAGAATGTCAACAGTTTGTCCATATAAAAGGCCAGCGGGGTACAGTATTTTAGAAACCTCCAGTGCTTTTTGCTCACAGCTTACATGGTGGAGTACATAGAGAAGTACTCAGTGCCCGGCAGTAAAGAGATGCTCTTTATTTTATCATAATTTTTTTAATTGTGCTTTAAATGCAAGTTTACAGTTCAAGTTAGTTTCTCATATAAAAATTTATACACACACTGCTATGTGACCCTAGTTGCTCTCCCCATGCTGTGACAGCACACTCCTCCTTTCCACCCCAGAGTTCCTGTGTTCATTTAACCAGCTCCTGACCCTCTCTGCCTTCTCATCTTACTTCTGGACAAGCACACTCTTCACAAGTATCATTTTATGTCTTATAGTCCAGTCTAATCTTTGTCTCAAGAGTTGACTTTGGGAATGGTTTTAGTTTTGGGCTAACAGAAAGTCCAGGGGCCGTATCTTCCAGGGTCCCTCCAGTCTCAGTCAGACCATTAAGTCTGGACTTTTTATTAGAATTTGAGTTCTGCACCCCACTTTTCTCCTGCTCCATCAGGGACTCTCTGTCGTGTTCCCTGTCAGGGCGGTCATTGGTGGTAGCCGGGCACCATCTAGTTCTTCTGGTCTCAGGCTGATAAAGTCTCTGGTTTACGTGGCCCTTTCTGTCTCTTGAGCTAATACTTTCCTTGTGTCCATGGTGTTCTTCATTCTCCTTTACTCCAGGTGGGTTGGGACCAATTGATGCATCTTAGATGGCTGCTCGCTAGCTTTTAAGACCCCAGACGCCACTCACCAAAGTGGGATGCAGAACCTTTTCTTAATAACCTTTGTTATGCCAATTGACCTAGATGTCCCCTGAAACCATGGTCCCCAGACCCCTGCCCCTGCTACTCTGTCCCTTGAAGAGTTTGGTTGTATTCAGGAAACTTCTTAGCTTTTGGTTTAGCCCAGTTGTGCTGACTTCCCCTGTAGTGTGGGTTGTCCTTCCCTTCACCTAAGATAATTCCTGTCTACTATCTAGTTAGTGAATAACCCTCTCTCTCCCTCTCCACCTTCATAACCATCAAAGAATGTTTTCTTCTGTGTTTAAACCTTTTCTTGAGTTCTTATAATAGTGGTCTTATACAATATTTGTCCTTATGCGACTGATTTCGCTAAGCATAAGGCCTTCCGATTCCTCTGTGTTATGAGATGTTTCATGGATTCATCGTTATTCTTTATTGTTGTGTAGTATTCCATTGTGTGACTATACCATAATTTATTTATCCATTTGTCTGTTGATAGACACCTAAGTTGTTTCCATATTTTTGCTGTTGAAACAGTGCTGCAATGAACAAAGGTGTGCGTATATCTATTCGTGTGACAGCTGTTATTTCTCTAGGATATATTACAATGAGTGGGGTTGCTAGATCATATGGTACTTCTATTTCTAGCTTTTTAAGGAAGCACCAAATCGATTTCCAGAGCGGTTGTACCATTTTACATTCCCACCAACAGTGTCTGAGTGTTCCAGTCTCTCCAAAACCTCTCCAACATTTATTATTTTGTGTTTTTTGGATTAATGCTAGCCTTGTTGGGGTGAGATGGTATCTCATTGTAGTTTTGATTTGCATTTCTCTAATGACTAATGATCGTGAGCATTTTCTTGTGTACCTGTTAGCTGCCTGAATGTCTTCTTTGGTGAAGTGCCTGTTCATATTTTTGCCCATTTTTTAATGGGGTTATTTGTCTTTTTGTATTTTATCATAATTTTTTTTAATTTAATGTAAGTTGAGGTAGAGAAACAATTTTTTTTCACATGTGTAACTAATTGTCCCAGTACCACTGATTGACTAGCATACCCTTTCCCCTCTAATTAGTAAGGCCACCTTTATAATAAATTTAAATTAAATGGAAAAAAATAGTACCCTGTGCTCGCACATGAAAAAGTGATGTTTGTGTCACCCTGTCCTTGAGCACGATGTTACGCTACACTGAGAATTGGAAAACTTCAAGACCACAGCTTAGGTGGCCAAAGTCTCAGTGACTGGATATGAATCATTCCTCTGCACGTTGTCTCTAGCACAGAGCTGCTCGATCTCGGCGCTGTTGACATTTGGGGCCAGATAATTCTTTGTCATGGCAGCCGTCCTGTGCATTGTAGGATGTTGAGCAGCATCTATGGCCTCTGCCCACTAGATGCCAATAGCACCCCACCCCCTCCAGTTGTGACAACCAAAAAATGTCTCCAGGCATTGCCAAGTGTCCCCTCATGGCACAGTCACCCCGGGTTGAGAACCACAGCTAGCAGGCTAGTAGTCCCAGACTAGTTTCCTATCATTTACCTTCTGTCTCCTAGTGAGTACATTCATTTATTTTTTCTTTTCTAATTTTATTTCATTGTGCTTTAGGTGAAAGTTTACTGAGCAAATTAGTTACTCATTCAAAAATTTATACACATATCATTTGATGACATTGGTTGCAATCCCTGCAATGTGTCAGCACTGTCCCCTTTTCCACCCCAGGTTCCCCATTTCGTTGTCCAGTTTTCCTGTCCCTTCCTGCCTTCTCATCTTTGTTTTTGGCCAGGTGTTGCCCATTTGGTCTCGTATACTTCGTTGATGTAAGAGTACATTAATTTTTATGTTTCCCCAAGCCAAATATTATTTGGACAGCAAGTTAGTTTCCTTGAAATGTCAAAATCATATAATACCTTATGAATCCAAATGAAATGATTTTTCAAACATCCATGTCTCTGTTTCACTTTGTTATGGCAGAAGAATTGTAAGGAAATTTCGGATTGTTCTTGAGGCCATAAACTGGGCCCCTCTTACGGAGCACTGAGTTTTACAGGCCCTAAATATAGAAAAGGAGTCCCTGGTGGTGCTAACAGTTAACGCGCTCGGCTGCTAACTGAAAGGTTGGAGGTTTGAGTCCACCCAGAGGTGCCTTGGGAGAGAAGCCTCGCGATCTACTTCCGAAAAATCAGCCATCGAAAACACTGCGGAGCACAGTTCTACTCTTGCACACGTGGAGTTGCTATGAGTTGGAGTTGACTCAACGGCAACTGGTTAGCTAAATATAGAAAGAGTAAAATTTACCATCAGTTTGTTGAATTTGGCATGTGAATTTGAGCTGGGCTTAGGGAGTTGTCTTCAATGGATGCTGTCACATTTGATGTTTTGGTACACCAAATTGAGGACTGTATACACTGAGCCGGAAGAAGGAAAGAGGAGCGAGACTCTGTGATCTCTCGGTGTCTAGGAGGTAGGTCAGCTCAGAGATGATACCAGCCTGAGAAGCCATGGCCGTATTAGCGGCCCATCGATTTACCATGATGCACAGGTATAAAATCTGGAGATTCTGACACCGACGTGGTGGCTCTTAGCTTCACTTCTGCCTTGCATTTAATCTTGTTTATTCTCTGCATCTTCACCCCCACTCAACTGTGAGCCTCATGAGGACAGGAACTTTTATCTATTTCATTGACACTCAGGTACCCAGCTCCCAGCACAGCTATATAGTAAACAAGGGGAGATGGATGGATGGGTGGGTGGATGCATGGATGGATGCATGAATGGGTGAATGGGTGGGTGGATGGATGGGTAGACAGATAGAAAGATTAGGTAGGTACAGAGTTATAGTTACCTAGCGTTGGCTGCAACACAAATACTACAAGTGGGTGGCTCTAAAGAACGGGAATTTAGTGTCTCACAGTTTGGGAGGCTAGAGTCTAAATCTGGGCATTGGCTGGATGGGGGGAACGTCCATGTTGGTAGTACCATGCTTTCCTGGGCTTGTCCAGCGACCTTCACCTGGCGTCTCTTTCCCCCCGTGTGCCTCTCTCTGCGTCTCCACTCCCCTTTAGAAGACACCACTCAGAAGGGATTAGGTTTAGGACAAACCCTACTTGACATAACCTCATTAACATAACAAAAGGAAAACCCCATTTCCAAACAGGGTCCCATTTACAGGTGCAGCAGGCTAAGACATCGTCATTTTGGGGGAGACACAATGCAATCTATAACATAGATATTATTAATATGCATTTATTATTGATATCGATTATAAATGTAAGTTGAACGCATGAATAACTTTTTATCTGGCCCACACTCATGCTTGATTTTAGCTGGTCCTTGGGGATTTAATCTCTTTCCCTCCCTCCGTCTAATCCACACACGTCCGGACAGTCTTCGTTGGCACCTCCTCGCCCTGGCACAGGGCCCGGTGTGTGACCCAACAGTGACTAAGGGGAAATGGTTCCGCCGCCCCGGGAGCTGGCTCTGGGGGCCTCTTTGTCCTCATTCAGCCAGCAGCCGGCCCTCTGTCCGTCCAATCTCATCTTCTCTTGGGCTGTACTGACAGCCGCTACCAGGGCTCTTCCCTGCCTAGCCCTCCTTCCCCTTCACTGATTCATCCCTTGCCCTGTCCTCCAGCTTGTCTCCTTCAGGAACCTGCCCCTGCTCAACTCCGTCTACTCACTGGTCACACACTGTCACGCTGTTCCCGTTGCTAATACGCCTTTGTGAACGCTCTCGGTTTGTGTTAGGGTTAGGGTGTTGGGCATGTGTCTCCCAGCGAGACTCTCTCTCCTCGTTTTCTCTTATAAATTCTTCCTCCTCTTCCTTCCACTGAGTAGAAGCATTTTCTACACCTAATCAAGCCTCCTTAAATGCTGCATAATGAAGGCGTAGGTGGTACCAGGAGCGGTCCCACCACTGCCCTTCCAGACATTGAGAAAATTCTTGTGAACACCAGGGACAGCCCTCAAGTCTGGGATATTTTCGTTGGAAAGCTGTTCCTTTCAAGATTCCAGTTGCAGATGCAGCCTGTGGGTTTTGACTGCGTGAGAGCAGGCATGGTTGCATTGCTCAGAAAAGGCCTTTCGGTTAGTCAGGATTCTCCTTAGCACCCACTTTGAGAGTTTTTAAACTGTTGCTGTTATACTTCCTTGGAGCCTGGTGGCACAGCGGTGAAGCGTTCAGCTACTAACCAAAAGACTGACAGTTCAAATCCACCAGCTGCTCCTTGGAAACCCTACGAGGCAGTTCTACTCTGTCCTAGGGGGTCGCTATGAGTCCTAGTTGGAATCGACTCAATGGCACCATTTTCTTTTTGGTTTTTGGTTTTATTATACTTCCTTAGTTATTCTTAAACTGACCAGTTTTTTATAGTGAAAAAGTTTGTAGCATCTCCCTGCTTTATTATTTAGTATTTCTTCTGTTCAAGAACTAGTCTTAATTTTTTGAGGGGGGGAGGGGGTTGTGGAGGAGACTTGTACCCATTAGAATTCAGTGTAGCTGTTAGTAGCAGAGACCCAAAACAAACAACAGCTAAAGCAGAACAGAGGTGTATTTCTCTTTCATGTAGAAGTATAGAGAGAACCTCTCCCGGATTGGTTTGGAAGTTTTGATCCGTGAAGCCCTTAGAGGCCCAGGTGCCCCCATCTCCAGAGTGTGACCTCATGGTCCAAGATAGCAGCTAGCGTTCCATTCATCGCCTCTGCATTCCAGGCAGTAGGATGGAGGAAGGAAGAATGAAGGTCAGATAGCTATTCCTTCCTTACCAAATTTCTGTTTTGTTTTTTTTTAAATTTTGGTGCCATGTGTTTTCAGTCTTGGAATGCATGCTTGCTAATTGAGTGTGTTTAAATTTTTGGTTGGTAATATAGATTTTGATAAATATGATCTGGTACTATTGGTAATACCAATAAGGCGAGTGGCAGTCTGGCTCCACCGATCTGTGGTATGACAATATACCAATAAGAGCTAGATGTGTAATTTACTGCGAATGCCTTTCCATTACGTTACATGGGGAACCTCTGGTTTTCCAAATATGACACAGAAAAATCAAAACAAACCCATCAGGGCTCCCTAACTATCACACAGAAAAACCGTAATTATGCTTGCAAGCCTTATCTCACAGAAATAAAGGACAAAAGGCAAATGTTTACAAAACTAACACATCCAGGAAGCATCACCTAACAGAATGCTCAACCTACACAACAATGAGGCTCCAACTCCGGTCTGCTGAGCTGCACGCATTTCTAAAGACCCCACTTTGACACATGCGTTAGAACCAGAATACACCTTACCTCTGAGGTGCAGAGGCATAAAAAGTGGCTGGTATACCGTTAAACCAATAGTAACTAAAGAGTTAAGGAAGGACTTAAAACTCCTGGGAGAAGCTACATGACCTGTTCTTACAGTTATGACCCTACTATCAATAAAGGAAGCTGGGGAAACATAGCCTTTCTATTTGCCCAGCTAAAAATAGGGGGTTCTGTTAGCATGGAGGAGCTGCTGGGTAGAGCAGTTAACACACTCGCCTGCTAACTGAAAGGTTTGAGGTTCGAGTCCACCCCAAGGCGCCTCTGAAGAAAGACCTGGCAGTTTACTTCGGAAAAATCAGCCATTGAAAACCCTGTGGAGCACAGTTCTACTCTGAGGCACGTGGGGTCGCCATGAGTCAGAACTGACTCCACAGCAACCAGTTTCTGGTTTGTTAGCATCAAAGAACGGGAGGACGATTATTGAGACCATCTAGCTGTTTTTTCACGACTGCCTCCATTTCCCCCCGCCACATTAACTCTCTCAGATCTTATTTCAATGCATTCCACTTGCCTTCCAGACAGTGACTTCTTGTAGTCATATTTTTTGAAAGACTAATAACTGTGTGTCATAAAATTATATAAAACACAGAGAACAAAATGAAAACCACCCATAATTCCTCTACCTAAAGATAACTACTGAAAAGCATCATGCAGGAAACACTAATATAAAATGAGCACCTTGTGTCTGCAGACCTTGAGATTCTTTTCAAAGTTCAGGATATCATACGTTCAAGTATTTATTCCTTCAGGAAACATTTTGAAACATCTGCGTTGTCCCCAGCATCATCTTGTGAATGGGTACGTGGTTGGGAGGGCACGGTGATGAAGAGAATTTTAAACTCAGCTTTCAGCTCTCAAGATGCTTTTATTCAAGCCCAGGGAGACATACAGGAAGCAGCTGGAAAATGTAACTGGGCCCCCTAAGTGGCATATGTATGTTAGAGTGTGTAAAAGTGCAGTAGAAAGCAGGAGATAAAAAATAATGGCCCTGGATGTCTTTATTTAGTTGTAGAATATACCACCGACAGCTGTTTGTAAAGCTTACACCTTGACAACACACTTGCTCTTTCTGTTGATGGAGAATGAAACTTGGATTACAAATCCTCAGGATAGTCTGGTGTATAACTCAGGGGTCAGGGAACCTCAGCCAGGTTCGGAATGGATCTGGTGCAAGCAGTATTAGGAAATACTAAAGCCCGACATGGTTAGATTCAAACCTTTACCCATGCCCAGCTTTGAGAGTCCAAAGTTCATTTGGAGATAATTCAGGGGACCTAAACCTTTTATGATCTCTGTGAGTTGAACTTCAGAAAGAACTAAGGGTGGCCAGTTAATTTTGGCTGTAAAGTGTGATGTGTTTTGCCATGCCCTAAATCCTGAAATTTTATCAGTTCATTTCATTTTTCAAACATTTTTTTGAAGGGAAAAGGAGAACCAAAAACCTTTCCTATAGAAAATGCTTAACTATAAGGTTAAGTGGGAGAGGCAGCTGTGAAGAAATACACAGAGAAACCTCAAAGGAGTTATGCCCGAATATTAACATTTGGTGCGAGGTGGTGAGATTCTGAGTGACTTTTTTTCTTCTTTGGTTCTGAAAATAGTTCTGAACATGGCACTTTTTTTTTTTTTTTAAAGTATGCACTGCTTTTGTAACTGGGGGTGGAGAAGTTTTCTTATTTGGTGGTTTATTTGGTTTGGTTTTTAAGACTGAAAGAAGACTTTCACCAACGGCAAAGCTCCGTCGAGGTTAATCCTACAGGATAACTGCTTGTTAGCAGCCATGTTGAGAAGAGTGGGTCGCGTGCTCTCCACCAGTGGGTCCTGCCGGGGCCTTTTCAGAACCTGCGAGAACACTGGGGCCAATTGTGTCCCTGGGCTTCGTTAGGTGACCCAGGGCCAAGGCCACTTAGCTTTCCACACCAGAACACAAAGTCTTTCATGAAGAAGTGACTCGTACAGGAGAGACAGGGCCCCTCTGTGGCGGCGTTTAAATTGCTGGCCTTATTTTCACTCCTGGCAACAGCGCACTGGAGCACACGCGTTTTCAAAAGAGCCCGGCTTCCTGTTTTCATTAAGTAAACAGGGAATGCCGAACAGCTGACTGTGCCGGGGGTGGTGTAACCCAAGCCGCAGGGGGACTCCATTGGTGAATGCTCGGCCTATGGTGTGTGTGCGTGGCCTGGCTGACATGAATGTTGAACCTCCTTTCCTTATGGGGCGAGGAACGCGGGCATCCGAGGCCGAGCACTGGTGCGGCGAGCTCGCGGGGTGCAGCGCAGCAGGGCGGACTGGCCGCAGGCTCCTGGTAGGTGCGCAGGCGGGCGAGTACGCGGCGCTGGCAGGCGGGCGGGCGAGTGAGTGGCGCAGGCCGGCGGGGAGTGGAAGAGTGCAGGGCCTCAGCACTGCTGCCTGAATTCCCCTGTGGCCCGGGAGAGGCCCGGGAAGAAATGCTGTGAGCCCAGCAGCCTCTGTACTGCAGAGACCTGGTTGGTCCAGAGGGGTCTACTGTAGACTCCCGGCTCACAAGCACAGCCCACGGCCCAGAGACCTGTCTGCCTCCGTCTGTTACCCGAGCCTGCAGTTTCTCTTTGATTATGGAACTCCATACAGCCCTGGAAACAGGTCTGGCTGCATACTTTGAGTGAGCGTTTTCTCCAAGTGGAGTTGAAAACTTAAAGCAAGAGAGAAAGAAAGACAAGTTTCGTTAGCTTGAGTGCTCATTTGCCGGCCAGGCACTCCTGCTGGGGGCACTCATTCTTGGGGTAGAGTGCGTCTTGCAAATAGAGTTCTATTGCCACGTGTTTGGGAATTAAAATCTAGTGCTTAATTTCTACCTGCTAGAGCAGTTTAGGAGCCCTGGTGGTGTAGTAGCTAAGAGCTTGGCTGCTAACCGAAAGGTCAGCAGTTTGAATCCACCAGCTGCTCCTTGGAAACTCTGGGGCAGCTCTGCTGTGCCCTATAGGGTCACTGTCATTCAGAATTGACTCGATGGCAACAAGTTTATTTTCTGTTTGTTTAGAGCAATTTAATAATGTTTTAAATCCAGACCCAATGAGTATGTAACCCTTTTGTTCCCCTGTTTGGCGATGTTCTTTTAGTACTTTTCATTGCAGCATTGAAGAGGAAAGTGACTGGATGGAGGCAAAACTCTTAACATTTATTCAAAGTATTTGCTCTGTCAGGTGTTAACTGTTCAGCTTGGGAGTTGGGAGGGCAGGCAGGAGACCCACGACCTTGACAGCGATCACATGGGTTTGTATACCTAGGATAAGGGACAGAGGGGGTACAGGTGACTTACATTTTCTCTGGTTGCTTTTATGTCCTTTCCAGAGCTCTAAAAAATGTAAAGCTTGTTGGTATGACTCTAGGAAAACACATTGCTTGATCCTACAATTTCAGCCAAAAAGCCTTGCTTTTCAGTTTTGAAAGGCATTGCTCAGGTCAGCAGCAAGGTCTATGTTTTGAAGAATCCTTCTGTTTTCGTTGTATAAATGTTTGCTTTGGCCAGAAGTAGCGTTTACCAAATGCCACATACCCAATGGTCAAAGTCTAGGTTGGCCCTTGCTTTCATTCTCCTTTGCATCTGTTTTGATTCCTCCTGAATAAAAAGCAAGGCGTGTTTGTGGGATAGTGAATGTTTTGTCCAAATAAGTCAAAGAGGAGGAGACTTTTTTTCAAGTTGGGAAAGGTTTTTGGTTGTTGTTGTTTTTAAACAGGGAGATAAATTGAGAAATGGATGATACAGATAGAGTTGAAGTCTGTCCTCTGGCTGTGTTGTTAACACCCATGCTGCCAGGGTTAATCATTCAGTGTCCTCTGTGTCACCCGCTGTCTCAGCAAGGAAGGTGTGGAGGCAAGTTGTGATCTTGCACTTAGGCACTAGGGGGCGCTTGGCTGCTGTTTAGAAAGAGCAGGCGCTGGAGAACTCTCGCCTCCCAGGGTTCTTGGTTCTGCTGCCGACTTGCTCTGTAAGACTTAACCTTTTGTGCTCAGACTTCACTTTGTAAAATAGGAATCAACGTCTACTACCCACGTTCAAGGGACTGCAGAGAACCAAAGCAATGACGTATTTGAAAAGGCTTCCAGGTCTTTTTAATGCATTCTTTAAAAAAAATTGAACTATTTAGTAAAAACTTACTATGTATTTGGCGCTTTAAAATCACTGTATCATTGCGTTCTTTTAACAACTTTATGAGTTAAGTACTTGTATTTTCCATTTTTCTTAGCAAGAAGTTGAAGTTCAGAGAGGTTTATTAACTCGCTCATCTAGCTGGTAAGTTGCAGATCCAGGATAAGAACGTAGGTCTGTCAGACTCTTAAAGTCATGCCAGCTTGCCACACTGCACCCTGCACACATGTTCGTTTTCACCGCTGTGTATATCACATGGCGTTATAATATTCTCTCCTCTCTCTCTCTCTTAGGAAAAGCAGGTGATGTTCTGAATGGAGACCATGACAAGGAAGAGAAAGACCCTTATTTTGTGGAGACCCCCTATGGTTATCAGCTAGACTTAGACTTTCTCAAATACGTGGATGACATACAGAAGGGAAACACCATCAAGAAACTGAACATCCAGAAGAAGCGGAAGCCGTCTGCACAATGCCCAGGAGCCAGGGCCACACCCGGTCAGCAAGGCGTGTGGACCTCTACTGAGTCCCTCTCCTCCTCCAACAGTGACGAGAACAAGCAGTGCCCCACCTTCCTCCTAGCCAGAAGCCAAGTGACGTCAACTCCAATCCCAAGGCCACCTGCTCCTCTGGAGACCTCTCCCACCTTCCTTACCATCCCAGAAAGTCGACAGCTGCCACCTCCCTCACCCCAGCTTCCAAAGCACAACCTTCATGTCACCAAGACACTGATGGAGACCCGGCGAAGACTCGAGCAGGAGAGGGTCACCATGCAGGGGGCACCGGGGGAGTTCCGAAGGCCCAGGCTGGCCAGCTTTGGAGGCATGGGCTCCACGAGCTCCCTCTCCTCCTGTGTAGGTTCCGGAAGTTACAATCCTGCTGTGCACCAGCTTCAGAATGGATTCCAAGGCAATGGGGACTACAGCAGCTATGCACCGGCTGCAGCCACCACTTCCTCCATGGGGGGCTCCATTCGCCACAGCCCACTGAGTTCGGGGGTCTCCACGCCGGTCACCAACGTGAGCCCCATCCACCTGCAGCACATTCGGGAGCAGATGGCCATCGCCCTGAAACGTCTGAAGGAGCTGGAGGAGCAAGTGCGGACCATCCCCGTGCTCCAGGTCAAGATCTCCGTCTTGCAAGAGGAGAAGAGGCAGCTGGCCTCCCAGCTGAAAAGCCAGAGGGCTGCCCCCCAGAACGACGTCTGCGGTCTGCGGAAGCGGTCCTACAGTGCTGGCAACGCCTCCCAGCTGGAGCAGTTGTCCCAGGCCCGGAGGAGCGGCGGGGAGCTGTACATTGACTACGAGGAGGAAGAGATGGAGGGCGTGGAGCAGAGCACGCAGAGGCTGAAGGAGTTCCGGCAGCTCACGGCAGACATGCAGGCCCTGGAGCAGAAGATCCAGGACAGCAGCTACGAGGCCTCCTCGGGGCTCAGGGAGAATGGGGAGTGCCAGCCTCAAGAGAGGCGGTCTGTGGCGGTGGGTGCCGACGAGAACATGGACGACATCATTGTGTACCGCAGGGGCTCCGGGTCCCGGAAGGATGTGGCTGTCGGGACAGTCACTGAGACGAGGAATTCTGGGGTCAGCGTGACAGAGGCCATGTTAGGAACGACCACGGAGGCCGACAGAGAAATTGAGTTGCAGCAGCAGACTATAGACGCCTTAAAGGAGAAGATCTACCGCCTGGAGGTGCAGCTTAGAGAAACCACCCATGACCGGGAAATGACGAAACTGAAGCAAGAACTGCAGGCCGCCGGATCGAGGAAAAAAGTTGACAAAGCCGTGCTGGCCCAGCCTCTTGTCTTCAGCAAGATGGTGGAGGCTGTGGTGCAGAGAAGAGACCAAATGGTGGGCAGCCACGTGGACATGGTGGACACCTGTGTCGGGACCGCTGTGCCAACACATAGCGTGGGCGTCTCCTGCCAGCCTGATTGTAAAAGCGTCGTCGTGGGGCCTGAGCTGCCCATGAGTCGGTGGGTTGTTAAGGAGAGGGTGGATGTGCACGACCGATGTGCTGGGAGGTCTGTGGAGACATGTGACAAGAGCGTGGGTGTGGACGTCAGTGTCTGTGAGACAGGCAGCAACACAGAGGAGTCTGTGAACGACCTGACACTCCTCAAGATGAACTGGAGTGTCAAAGACGTGCGGTCTATTGGTTGTGGAGATTGTTCCGTAGATGTGACGGTTTGCTCACCGAAGGAGTACACCTCCCGGAGCGTGAACACGGAGGCTGTTGGCCAGATGGAAGCTGCAGTCATGGCGGTGCCTCATACCACAAGCCAGCACACCAGTACGGTTTGGGAACAGGTAGACCAGTTCACCAACACCGAGATGGCCACCCTTGTAGAATCCTGCACCAACACCAGCCTGAGCACTCTGGACAAGCAGACCAGCACCCGGAGCGTGGAGATGCGGACGGTGGCCATAGGAGAGGGCCGTGTCAGGGACATCATCTCCTCCCCTAAGATGCGATCCATTGGTGTTGGAACGTTGCTTTCTGGCAGTTCTGGGTTTGACAAGCCATCGGCTGTGAAGACCAAAGATTCAGGGGTTGGGCAGGTGAATGTTAACGACAACTATCTGGTTGGTCTCAGAATGAGGAGCATAGCTTGTGGGCCCCCACAGTTGACCGTGGGGTCGGCAGGCAGCAGGAGGAGTGTTGGTGTTGGGGACGAGCCTGTGGGAGAGCTCAGGGAGACCTTCCAGCCCCGGGCTCCCTCTGGAATGATGGCTGGCTTGGACCACTACATCGAGCAGATCCAAAAGCTGCTGGCAGAACAGCAGACGCTGCTGGCTGAGAACTATGGTGAACTTGCGGAAGCCTTTGGGGAGCCTCACTCACAGATTGGTTCCCTCAACTCACAGCTCATCAGCACCCTGTCGTCCATCAATTCCGTCATGAAGTCGGCAAGCTCTGAGGAGCCGCGGAGCCCCAGCTTCCAGAAGACCAGTCTGGGTAAAACCACAGGTAGGCCACACTCTGAGGGACCTAGGGGTGGGGAAGGGCAGGGACAGAGTATTTCCAGGAGTTAAGGGTTTTTTTAAAGAACCATTTTTTGGAACCATGGAGAAAGTTTTAGAGCAGTAAACGGTAGAGTGAAGACCAAGAATCAAAATCCGTAAGCCACTCTTCTGATTCCCATTACCTGGGGGCTTCGGTGGCATCTAGCTGAGGGTTAAGGCTGGAAGAAGAAAAGTCAGCTAGCTTTGGATGGCCGAGAGGTGGTCTTCTGCCCTGCTGGTTTGATACGCTGCTTTATGCTGCGTCTTCTGGTTACTGAGTTGCTCACGTTATACTGGACTGCCTGAAAGAAAGTCTACACTGTACCTACTATTGTTGTTGAAGCTAACAATGTCTCACTGATTAGCTTCAATTTAAAGACAAGCAAGGGTGAACAGGAATCTCAGTGAATAAGGGGAGGGATGAGAAAGACAAAAATATAAGTGCCTATTATGTTAACAAGAAGCCCTGGTGGCACAGTGGTTAAAGCTCTTGGCCGCTAACCAAAAGGTCAGCGGTTTGAACCCACCAGCCGCTCCAAGGGAGAAAGATGTGGCAGTCTGCTTCTGTAAAGATTTACCGCCTTGGAAACCCTATGAGGCAGTTCTACTCCGTCCTGTAGGGTCGCTAGGAGTCGGAACTGACTCAACAGCTGTGGGTTTGGTTTGGGTGTATTGTTAGTTGCCGTTGAGTGAGCTCTGACTCACAGCGACCTGGTGGACAACAGAACGACGAAACATTGCCCAGTCCTATGCCACCTTCACCGTCGTTGGTACACTCAAGTCCATTGTGGCAGCCACTGTGGATGTTGAGCGCCTTCCAACCTAGGGGGCTCATCTCCCAGCACTACATCAGACAGTATTCTGTTGTGACCCATAGAGTTTTCATTGGTTAATTTTCAGAAGTGAATCACCAGGTCTTCCTAGTCTATCTTAGTCTGAAAGTTCTGCTGAAACCTGTTCACCGTGGGTGACCCTGCTGGTATTTGACATACTGGTGGCATAGCTTCCAGCATCACAGCAACACACAAGCCACCACAGCATGACAGACTGACAGACGGGTAGTGGGGAAAACTGTATGATGTAGTTAATCTTCTCTAGTGAGCCTCCCTAAAGTTACACTTTCCTCGTTATCGGTTGTACTGTGTCTCGAATGGTGACGTGTAAGGTCACCCTAGGACTGGAGGCAGACCAGCTGGTCTCCAGTCCTGGCTCTCCGCCTCTCACTAAGCAGTGTGACCAGGGACGTCACCTTCTTTACACTTCACTTGTACAATGGAGGCGTGAGTAGCTCCCAGCCGCAAGCTTGTGTGTGAACGGCATGTGTTCATCACTGGCCCTCTGTAAGCACCGGCTCCTGTCTGTTCTGATTGGTGGTGGCAGTAGCAGCTTGTCAAGTGTGGTTTCTCTTGTTAACATGCGAAACTCTGCTGTGAGATTTGGGAAACCTACCAAAAATACACACACACGCACACACACACACACACACGCACACACACACACACACACACTTTCCACTCTGGCCAAATGCTTCTTGAAAAATGTATGCAAATGTGTCATATAACTAGCGTGCATTAAAATAATCTCATGTGAATATATGCAGTATAGACTGAAGTGTCAGTAAGCTGTTACCAGAATGTCCAAGTCTTCCTGTTTCTCTTTGTAGTGTGAGAGGGTGCTGATTAAAATGGACGGAAATAGACTGTTTTTATATCTTCCTAGGTTTCCACTTTAAACCTGAATTCGTATCAGTTTTTAGTAACTGTGTGCGGGGGGATAGATCGTTTATTATGGGAGGAAAACACGCCACGGCAGCTGATGTGTAGGTTCTGGCCTTTGAGAATCAAAGGGCTCTAGTAAATGTACGGGGACCCATCTGAGAATAAACAGGATTAAAATGCCATGTGGACTGAAGCGAAGTCTTACTTAAGTAACTAATAATATGTCTGCTTCTACATCCTTTTGAAAATCATGATGTCAGATGTTGGAGTCAAAATAAAATTCTTGAATACCTCCAGGCCCAGATGCACAGGGATTCATCCATCCTAAAAGTGCTGTCCTCCCAGCCTTCCTCCTGCCTCCCCAGACTGGGGTTTCTATTTCACATTCCTGCCAAAAACGTTCAGCTGTAACATTGCAGTAATCTGTAGCACACCCTGACGTGGCTGTGTGACAAGGTTTTTGGGTCTATTTCCAGCCTGCCTGACATTCCTCACACCCTGCAAATGTACACCTAATTAATCAGCTAAATGCCTGAGACCTCCCGCATCTGTGAACAAAAGAATACGTATTTTTACTAGCACTAATTCAGTCACGAGGCACTGGTGGTTCAGTGGTGAAATTCTCACCTTCCATTGGGAGACCTGGGTTCGATTTCCGGGCAATGCACCTCTTGTGCAGCCACCAGCCATCTGTCATTGGAGGCTTGTTTGTTGCTATGATGCTGAACAAGTTTCAGCAGAGCTTCCAGACTAAAATGGACTAGGAAGAAAGGCATGGCGATCTACTTTCAAAAATCAGCCAATGAAAACCCCATAGATCACAATGGTCCAACCAGGAACCAATAATGGGGATGGTGCAGGTCTGGGGGGTGTTTGTTCTGTTGTGCACGGGGTCGCCATGAGTTAGGGCCGACTCAGCTGCAGCAAACAACAACAGTTTAGCCACAGCGGCCACTCCTTTCAGAGCATGCAGAAATGACTCAACAGAAGTATCTCTGTAGTTCACATCACATTTCTATTTCAGTCATTATGTTTTAAAGTTCTCATGAGGCAGGAACTAGGTTAAGAACTCTCCTCAGGGTTTTAAATTTTTGTTTTCTGGTGTTTGTTAGAAGAGCTGAAAATGAAAGCAGCTTGATATAGTCAGGGTTTTAGGCGTAGACTGGCAATGCCTGGGAGCTGTGCAGAGTGGAGAAAGCACCAAGATTGCTGTGCCCCCACATAACATAGAATATTGTTCATATGCAGGCTCAAATCCATTCCTGTACCGAAGGGTGTACTCAAGTACACTTTCTCCTCACTTATAGACTACATCAGTGTCTTAGTTATCTAGTGCTGCTGTAACAGAAATACCACAAGTTGATGGCTTCACAAAGAGAAATTTATTCTTTCACAGTTTAGGAGGCTAGAAGTCCAAATTCAGGCACCAGCTCCAGGGGAAGGCTTTCTCTCTCTGTCAGCTCTGGAGGAAGGTCCTTGTCATCAGTCTTCCCCTAGTCTAGGAGTTTCTCTGCACAGGGACCCTGGTTCCAAAGGATGTGCTATTCTCCTGGCTCTTATTTCTTGGTAGTATGAGGTCCCCACGCCTCTGCTTGCTTCTGTTTTATATATCTCAAAAGAGGTTGATGTAAGACACAGCCTAGTCTTGTAGACTGAGTTTTGCCTCATTAACATAACTGCCTCTAATCCTGCCTCATTAACATCATAGCGGTGGGATTTATAACACATCAGATGACAAAATGGTGGACAGTCACACAATACTGGAAATCATGGCCTAGCCAAGTAGACACACATTTTGGGGGGACACAGTTCAATCCGTGGCAATCATTATCTGACATTTCACATTTATGTCAATAGTAAAAAATCTGCTATCCGACTATTTGGTGCATTAACTACGTGTGTCTGGCAGTAACGAATGCCGAGGTGCGAGGTGAGTGGAGTAACGCTGGCTGTGATGGTTCAGGTTATATGTGAACTCGGCTGGGCCATGAGTCTCAGTGGCTTGGCAGTTATGTAATTATGTAATTTGGCAGTTCTGTCGTGATGTAGTCATCCTCCATTTTCTGATAATGACCTGGTCTTTGGAACCTAACCATTAATAAGTGAGGAGAGGGCGTATAGAAATTTCAAACTTAATTTCTTCCCTAAATAAAACGTTAGGGAGTTTGCATTTGACACCTACCAAAACACAGCATATAAATAATCTCGTGTTTAATATAAATAACTTAGTAATTTAATATAAAGAAGTCATTAAGTGTGGGCTCCCAAGCCAGATAAAACCATTTGCCATTAAGTCGACTCCGACTTATGGTGACCCCATGTGTGTCAGAGTAAATCTGTGCTCCATAGGATTTTCAATGGCTAATTTTTCGCGAGGACCTGGCCATTCCTCCAAGACACCTCTGGGTGAACTTGAACCTCCAACCTTTCAGTTAGCAGCCAAGCACGTTAGCCATAACCATTAGCACCACCCCCAGGGACTCCAAAGCCAGAAGGATGGGTTCACATTCCTTCTGTAGCACCAGGACAAGGTACTTAAGCTCATTGTGTCTGTTTCCTCACAGGCTGTGGTGGAGACTGTGAGTCGATGTGAATAAAGCAATCGGCGTGGTCAACGGCAGAGTACAACTGCTCAGCCAAGGCTGGCACATTGTGACTTTCCAGAACTTCAGAGGCGCAAATGTAGCTAGAGAACAAATGGCCAAACAGAATTTGTACAAACGGTCCTTTGTTTTCAATCCCAATTTTTCAGAATTTTGATAAATGGTTCTCCCCCCAAAGATTATGCCTCCCCAGCTAACAGTGTTATTAAGATAAAGAAATAGATAAAAATGAGAAAGCACAAAATGGAGTAGATACTCAGTCATTTAGAGTCAGCATCAAAGCTGAAAAGCAAAGTCAGATTTAATTAAGTGTTGTTGTTAGTTGCTGTTGAGTGGATTCTGACGCATGACGACCCCATGTGTGCAGTGTAGAACTGTGGCCCGGAGGATTTTCAAGTCTGTGACCTTCTGGAAGCAGATTGTCAGGCCTTTCTTCTGAGGTGCCTTTGGGCGGGTTCAAACCGCCAGCATATCGGCTGGTGGTCACATGCTTCACCATTTGCGCCCCCCAGGGACTCCTTAATGGAGTCTGTTAGTGCTCAGTCCATAGAATTCTGTTTATTTTTCCCGAGGGTTGAAGTTGGATGGTATTACTTTAGTATGTGAAAGAGCGTTATTTTTAACAGCATCACAATGCCTAAATCTGCTATTCAGTTTCTAAAAATTATAACTAGAGTATGTGCTTGTAACAGATGGACGGTTCAGAAGAGCATAAAATAAAAAGGAAAAGCCTCTTTCACGCAGCCATTGATGCCTCACCTGTGTTTGGCGTGTGCACGTGTGCTTGTGTGTGGCTCTGTATTATAGAGACATGTTTTTTTCCCAAACAAAAAATTGAATCAAAACTTACATAATCTACATGTATTTATTTCCACATAAAATGTCACAGACATTTTTCCAGGATTTGAGAGACAGTGTCACAGCATCGATACAGCTGGAGTTTGGTGGTGACCAAAGACGTTCCAAAAAGTGTTTTTAAATTCTTGGCAGGGTGAGCTTAGGAGCCGTGGGTGGCGCAAATGCTTAAGTACTCAGCTACTAATCGAAAGGTTGGCGTCTGAATCCACCCAGAGGCGCCTCAGAAGAAAGGCCTGGCAATTTACTTCTGAAAAATCATCCATTGAAAATCCTGTGGAACACAGTTCTACTCTGACACACACGGGGGCGCCATGAGTCAGAAGCAGCTTGAGGGCAACTTTTTTTGGTTTTTTTGTAATGTGAGTTTAATATACTTACTATTTTCTTTCATAGGATAAAGACTTAATAAGTTTCTGTTCTAACAAAAACCTTAGGGAGAAAATACATACTTTTTTTTTTACTGCAAAACAATTGGATTAGTTTAAGGAGTAAGTTAGTGTTTCTTTTCTTTCCTCCCCCCGCCCCCTTTCTGGAGAGAAGGGAGGAGGAGAGAAGTCTAGACAAATGACTTGTAGTTACAAATATGTAACTTACAAACGTCTCTGAGCACATACAAACAAAACCATCTATAACAGTGGAATTTAACTGCCTGCCCCATGATTTATAGGAAATGCATCTGTTACCCTTAAACACAAACAAAAGAACTGCTTTTTAAATCAGCTTCCACGTTTGCACTCGCAGCTGTCTTGGGTTTGTTAAAAAGGCTTATGAGCTTAAAGTCATTCCCATAATTGTGAAAGCAAGTTTGCAGACAGAGACCTGAGCCAAAGGGAAGCCTTGTGCAAAGTCTTCACAAATTACCCCTTAGAGTCTTCTGCTAGCTCAAATAATATACCAGTTACTTGGCATAGTAGCCGTTTTTATAATCACAATTTTTTAAAAATAAATGCTAGGAAAGCATCAGAATAATGCTAAACAAAGTGTTTCCGGAACGCTTCAGTCTAGGAAGGCGTCATGCAATGGAAGTCCTACTGACGGGGAAGTCAGGTGCGTGGACTCCTGGTAATGGCCGCACAGGTAACTTGTTCACTTTAGAGAGGCAGGTTCTGGGCTTCTGTTTCCTGAGGTGCAAGTGAGAGGGCTGGCTTTGATTTTTCTCCTTGGGCCCCTTTCAACAGGATTATCCTGTAAAAAAGGAGCCCTGGTGGTGTAGTGGTTAAGCACTCAGCTGCTACCTGAAAGGTTGATGGTTTAAACCCACATGGTAGCTCCTGGGCAGAAAGAGCTGGCAGTGTGCTGGTGTAAGGATTGTTGTTGTTGTTATTTTGTTGTTAGGTGCCATCGAGTCAGTTCCGACTCGTAGTGACCCCACGTACAACAGAACGAAAATCTTCCCAGTCCTGTGCCATCCTCACAGTTGTTGTTATGCTCAAACCCCTTGTTGCAGCCACTGTGTCAGTCCGTCTCATTGAGGGTCTTCCTCTTTTTTGCTGACCCTCTACTTTACCAAGTATAGTGTCCTTCTCCAGGGACTGATCCCTCCTGATAACATGTCTAAAGTATACGAGACGTAGTCTCACCATCCTTGCTTCTAAGGAGCATTCTGGATGTATTTTCTCCAAGACATATTTGTTCGTTCGTTTGGCAGTCTATTTAAGAATTACAGCCTAGAAACCCCTACGAGGCATTTCTGCTCTGCCATGTGGGATCACTATGAGTCGGACTCTACTTGATGGCATCCTGTAAGAGTAACTCTTCCCCAGATACCCATCAGATTCACCTGGGAACTTTTTCCAAATTAATAGGTTTCCTGCCTCCACCCACCACTTCCCAATGAGCTCGCCCAGTTCTGTGTCAGTGAAATCTTGTTGGAATAAACGGCCTTAGGGCAGGGCTTCTTAATCTGGGGTCCATCACTTTATGAACCCTTTTGTGTTTGGGCGTTTTGGGAAGAAAGAGCCCGTAACTTTCATCACAGTCTCAAAAGGGATGGCTGGCCCTCAGAAAAATTTAAAATTATGAATTTAGGAGCTCTGTTACAGACCTTGGGGAAAAGGACTTCAGCCCTGAGAAAATCTTTTCTTCCAAAGACTTAAAGTCTGTCCACCACCTTTACGAGCCCTTGGCACTTGTTTGAAACCCTTGCTTTTAATTCAGTGCTTTATCCTTTTAAAGGGGCACCCACTAAAACCAGTTGCCATCAAGTTGATTCCAGTCATGGTGACTGCACGTGTGTCCAGGTAGAGCTGTGGCTGATTTTTCTGATGTAGATTGCCAGACCTTTCTTCCAAGCCACCTCGGGATGGACGAACTTCCAGTCTTTCAGTTAGCAGATGGGTTTGGTAACCGTTTGCACCACCCAGGCACTTGTACACGGGAACTACCCATTGAGCCCGTTGCCGTCGGAGTCGATCCTGAGTCATACTGACCCTGTAGGACAGAGTAGAACTACCCCATAGGGTTCCAAGGCTGTAATCTTTATGGGAGCAGACTGCCACATCTTTCTCCCATGGAGCGGCTGGGGGGGTTGAACCGCCAACCTTTCAGTTAGCAGCTGAGCACTTTAACCACTGCACCACCAGGGCTCCTAATGGGAACAGTTGAAATGCACACGCACTCTGGAAGAGCTGCAGGCTGACTTTGTCCCTTTCGCTCGGAGCGAATCCTGAAGTACGCAGCTGGTTTCAGCTGAAGCCTGGGACTGGGTAGCTATGGAGATCTGCAACAGCTGTGAGCTCACAGATGCCCAGTCATAAAGGAGGAAGGGAGTCATTGCTGTTGGAAGACAGCTACAGCTGATTATTCTACAATGAGCAGCAAATCTTTCACTCTCCATCAAGGTGTTTAAGGTCTGCTCTGTCCCCATTTTTATTCCTATCAGTTGATAGCTATGTATTTAATGGTGATGCAGTAGTTAAGCTCTCAGCTGCTAACCACAAGGTCAGAGGTTTGAACCCACCAGCCCCTCTGGGAGAAAGATGTGGCAGTCTGCTTCTGTAAAGACCATGGCCTTGGAAACCCTATGGGGCAGTCCTACTCAGTCCTATAGAATCACTATGAGTTGAAATTGACTCAATGGCAACGGGTTTATATGCGAAGTAAGGAGCCCTGGTGGCACAATGGTTAAGCTCTCATCTGCTAACCTAAAGGTGTATGGTTCAAACCCACCAGCCACTCTGTAGGAGAAAAGACCTGGTGATCTGCTCCTATAAAGCTTACAGCCTAGAAAACCCTATGGGGCTGTTCTACTCTGCCACATATGGTCAGATTAGTCGGAATCAACTCAGCAGCACACAGTAACTTATGCAAAGTGGTGTCCCTGGGAACTGAAGGGGTGGAGGTTTAAGTCTACTCAGAGGTACCTTGTAAGAAAGGTCTGGCAATCTACTTCCAAAAGTCAGCCCTTGAAAACCCTGTGGAGCACAGTTCTCTGATGCACATGGGGTCACCATGAGTCAGAGTCAACCTTACTGCAAATGTTTTGTTTTGTTTTAATATACAAAGTGTGGTGTAATGATGGAGAGAAATGTAAAGTGGTCTATACCTTAAAGAACTTGCATCCAGTTGGAAAGCAGGGACATGGACTCCAGAGATGTGAATGATAACCCATGGCTGTATGTGTTAGGTACCAGATAAAGTGCAGCTAGAAAGTGCGGGAAGAGTGCAGCTGCCCTCACGCTCTGGGAGGTCTGGGAGGTGAGCTTAGGGATGCATTGGAGGACTTCCGCTGTCTCTGGAAGAACACAGAGCCATCTACTCCACCAGCTCTCATTAAGCAGGCAGTCAGTGTGGGTTTTCTGGGTCAGGCCTTGGGAGGATGTATAATTAACTGTGAGCAGGGTTGTGGTGAAGGAGAACCTGATCCTCAGTCCACTGTAGCATTTTAATTTCTAAATGAGAGCTCACTCTTAAAGACGTTATGACAACTGTCCGCTGCGTTCCCAGGAAAAGATCACAATGGCCCTGTTGTTAGGAGCCGTCAGGTAGATTCTGATGCATAGTGACCCCACGGGACAGAGTAGACTGCCCCATGGGATTTGTTAGGCTGTCATCTTTACTGGAGTAGATCATCAGCTTTTTCTCCTGCTGAGCCACTGGGTGGGTTTGAACAGGCAATTTTTTGGTAAGCAGCCAAGTGCTTTGCTATTGTACCACCAGGGTTCCAAGCAGTGATTAAACTGCAGCTCTAGAAATTTTAGTTTCTTTTTCCAGTTGAAGTTGACTGCTAGCTGACTGCTGGCGCAGTGGCTAAGCCCTCTGCTATTAAGTGAAAGATCAGTGGTTTGAACCCACCAGCTGCTCAGCGGGAGAAAGCTGTGGCAGCCTGCTTTCCTGAAGATGACAGCCTAGGTGACCCTATGGGGCAGTTCTGCTCTGTCCTGTGGGATCGTTATGAGTCGGAATTGACTCACTGGCAACAGGTTTGACTATGTTGGTGGCCACATACATGGGCGTTCCAGCAGTCTGAGAGTTGAGCCTGGAACAGGAAGGGTTTGTCCTTTCTCCTCCATCAAAGCTCCATACTTTTCTATGTACCAAAAAAGGAGCGACCCTTCATGAAAATCTCTACTGTCTATCCCCCAGCCGACATTTGGGCTTGAAAGGGTGAATTTATGCATAAGCCCTCTTTCTTTACGAAAAATCAGAAGTGTCCTTGTAGAGTTCTTAGCTAAACTTTGGGAAAATATCTATAAACGGTTGCATAGCCTCCATGATGAATCGGAAATTGCCGTCCTACCTATTCTTGACAAGTAAGTTAAGTGTTCTATAAAAAACAAATTGGAATGCCTAACTGAAAATTTGGTATGGTGACATGGTTAGTTAACTGGCCGCGTTGTTCCTAACCGTGTTTTCAGAAAGCCCGTGGCGTAAGAAACAAAAACTTGAGTCAGCACGCCAGAACATTGGAATATGGGAACATAGCATCTTTTAAAATCCATTTAAATATCTTTTCAAAAATCAATTTTCTAACAAATTTAGAAACACATTGCTGTATACCAACAACTAACACCCATTCTAAGGAGCCCTGGGATGCAATGGTTAAGTGCTCGGCTGCCAACTGAAATATCAGTGGTTCAAACCCACCAGGCGCTCCCACGGGAGGAAGACCTGGCAGTCGGCTCCTGTAAAGATTACAGCCCAGAAAACCCTATGGGGCAATTCCACTCTGTCATGTGGGGTTGCTATGAGTCGGAATCGACTTGATGACACCCAACACCACCACCCATTCTAGAAGGATAAACATCACAAAGAACATGGGAGAAGATGAGCTCCTTCACGCTCTTCCAGCTCTGTTATTTACTGAATCATTTTTCTTTTAAAACAGTTTGTTTCTGACATTCCTAAAGTCAAGGACATAAAAAGTTTTTAAGTTAATTTTCATTATAGTTTGCCTTATCTGTTATAATTATCCATATGTTGTGAAATGTGAACATAAGTGCCCCTTAGAGTCAGAATTAATGCATCAAGGGTGCTCGTAATTTCCAGAACACTGAGATATCTGTTACTTGCCATCTTTTATTCATCACTAATCTGGCCAAGTCATACAGTGAGGCTCACGCTCTATTGGCGTTTATGGCAGTTATAAGTTTGAGTTAATGACTGAAGACTTTTCACAGTTGTCTGCTCCCCTGTTCGCCAGTACCCCAGTGTGCCTGTGGAAACCATTGCCCCCGGTGGCCAAGTGAGTTTCTAGGCAAGGGTGCCAGAATTCTGAAGGTGGTTTGTGGTTCTCCTATTGTTTTATCCATCTTGGATGGGTAGCATTTACTCTTTTTTTTTTTTATATTGTGTTTTTGGTGAAGGTTTACACAGCAGTTTAGGTTTCCGTTAAAAAATTTTTACACAAGTTGTTCAGTGACATTGGTTACATTCTTCATAATGTGTGAACATTCTCGTTATTTCCTTCTGTTTGTTCTGTTTTCCATTAATCTAACTTCCCTGCCCCCTTACATTCTCATCTTTGTTTTAAAGTAATCGCTGTCTGTTTGGTCTCATACAGGTGATTTTTAAAGAAGCACAATACTTATGGGTGATACTCATTAATTTTGGGCCAATTGGTTATTCAGCTACAAGGTGATCTCGGGTTAGTTTCGGTTCGAGGTTTGAAGAGTATCTCAGAGCAGTAGTCTGGGGGAGTCCTCCAGTCTCAACCAGTCCAGTTGGTCTGGTGTTTTTTTGTTTTTTTTGGTTTTTTTTTTTCTTTTTAGAAATTTGAGGTTCTAGTCCACATTTTTATCCCATTCTATCAGGGTCCATCTGTTGTGGCCCTGATAAGAGCAGTCGGTAGTGGTAGCTGGGCACCATCTAGTTCTTCTGGTCTCAGGGTAGATGAGGCCATAGTTTGTGTAAGTATTTACTGTTCGTCATGAACTTCTAACACCAGTGGTCCAGGGCTGCTAATTAAACCACCAGTAATTCCTAAGAACTCACGTGGATCTAAGAGGATAGGTTGAAACCAGAGTGGAGTCAACTCTTATTTTTAACAGTCAGGCTTTATATAGGTTCATTTAATTCAGTGGTTCTCAATCCTGGTGCACATCAGAATCACCTGGGGAGCTTTGACAAAACACTGCCACCTGGGCCTTATCTGCAGGTAGTTAATTGTATCTGTATTTTTTAAAGGCCCACCCCCAGCTCAGGAAGAGTCTAAACGGCCGCCAGAGCTGAGACCATTGAATTATGTTGACCACTTCAATTGATTTTTGGCCCCCTTGGCTACACCTTTCCTCTGTTTTGAGAAAACACAGCAGTCACATGTCAGAGTCATATCTGGTATGTGTGTCAGCCTGTGTGTGGCCTACAACTACAGGTGGGTGTTTACCAAGTTCAGATAATCATTTATAGGCCATTCAGAATCAGCCACAAAAACATGTTCTGGTTATTTTACCATCACGCTGACTCCAACTTATGGCACCCCCGCGGGTGTCAGAGTAGAACTGCACTCTACAGGATTTTCAATGGCTGGTTTTTCGGAAGTTGATTGCCAGGCCTTTCTTCTAAGGTGCCTTTGGGTGGACTTGAACTTTCAATCTTTCAGTTAGCAGCCGAGCACATTAAACATTTGCACCACCCAGGGACTCCAGATTACAAATTCCCTCTGACTTGAGCAAATGAGAGATAGTTTAATGTTTGATGTTGTTCTTGGCCTCACCAGTTAGCCTTAGCAGAGTCCTCACGGCTTCCAGGTGAACTACACAGGCGTTTATTAAAGGCTTTCTCTTGTCCAGCACTGTCCAAAGCATGGAAGAGGATCCCAAGTAGGAATGTTTGGAGGACTGGATTTGGTCCTGTGTGTGTATGTGTGTGTGTGTGTGTGTGTGTGCGCGGTGTATATGTGTATGTGTTTGTGTTTGTGTGTGCGTGAATGTATGTGTGTGTATGTGTGTGTGTGAATGTATGTGCGTGTATGTATGTGTATGGTGCGTATATATGTGTATGTGTGTGTATGTATGTGTGTATGTAAGTGTATGGTGTGTGTATATTATGTATGTGTTTTGTGTATCTGTGTGTATGTATATGTCTGTGTATATAAGTGTATGGTGTGTGTATATATACATGTATGTGTTTGTGTATCTGTGTGTGGGTCGGAGGGAGATGCATTTGTGCAGTCACCTGGGGAGCTGCCCACCCCTACAGAGGAGGGAGGGGGAGCTAGGTGCTATTGCTTGTGGACATAGTACTAGACCCAGAATGAGGAACCATGCGTTCTTGTCCAGCTCTGTGGCCTTTGGGGTTCTTTGGTGGGAATGTGAGAGTTGAAACATTAGATGATCTCTAATGCCTCACTTTGGATGGTTTGCCTCCCTCTTCCTAACTTTCTTTTTTTGTTGTGGTGGTTGTAAGCCAGTACATTCCAAAGGGGGCTACCTTCCTCGAAGTCTGAGTGGCAGAAAGCTTGGCCATGGGAGGGTGGGGAGGAGGGCGATCCAGGTAGGAGAACAGAAGAAGCTAAGGCATTCTCTCAGGAAAATGAGGGGCCCCACATACACAGGGAGTCGGTCCATTTACTGGGGCATCAGCCCAGTCCCGCTGAGGAAGGACCGCAGGAGCAGTGGGAAATAAGGTTGGAGAGAGAAGCAGGTGCCGGGGTAAGGACAGTTTGGGTGGCTGGCTGAGCATGTGGGCTGCATTTCCTGAGTGGTGGGAGAGTTCAGGTTTTGTCTGATTTTGTTTAAGCTGGGTGCATGATGGGATTGGAGTCCCTGGGTGATGCTAACCGTTCACATGTTCCCCTGCAAACCAAAAGGTTGGACATTCGAGTCCACCCAGAGGTGCCTCGGAAGAAAGGCCTGGTGATCTACTTCTGAAAAATCAGCTTCTCAAAACCCTAAGGGGAACAGGACAACCAGAACACAATTAAAGAGAATGTTGACACATAGTGAAAAATGTAACTATGTCACTGAACAATTTGTGTAGACATTGTCAAATGGGAACCTAATTTGCTGTGTAAACTTTCACCAAAAAAGCAATACGATATTATTTTTTAAAAAAAAACTATACATAGTCAAGGAAAAAAAAAACCCTGTGGGGCACAGTTATACTCTGACACACACGGGGTGCATGAGTTGGTGTCAGGGCGACGGCCACTGGCCGTTCAGAGGTGGGATTAGAGCTGACTGGCAGCATTACTCAGCAGCTGTGGTGAAGGAAGCTGGGCAGTCAGGAGGAGAGGTAGTGAGAGCCAGCGCTGGGCGGTCACGGCCAGAACAGAGAGGAAAGAAGAGGTGGTGTGAGTTGGTCTGACAAGGCTCGGCAGGTCCAGATGTGGTAATAACAGGAAGCAGTTGAGAGCCAAAGAAGGATTCGTGGGTTTAAGCTTGGGTGGCTGGGACAGTTGTGCCATTTATACAGATACAAAACACACAAGGGAAGCACTTGAGAAAACAATGAGTTTACTGGCATCTTTTATAAAAAACATTTAGCCCGTTTTGTTCAGTCTTAGCATCACAGATGTGGTGATCTATGCCGGTAAAGATTACAGCCTTGGAAACCCTACGGGGCTGTCCTACTCTGTCCCTCAGGGTGGATAGGAGTCAGAATCGATGACAGCGGGTTAGCATCACACATTGCTAACACCCTTCTCGTTCCTGACAGGAAGTAACCTGGAGCATGCCTGTAAGCATGGAGCCCTACAGCCCGGAACGCCATTGAGAACCCAGATGTCCCTGCCTGAGCAAGAGGTCGGGGCCGCAGAAGGGAAGCCCATCGGTGGCCAGGATGCCTTCCCCGCTCAGGAGAGTGCACTGTCTCCAGTGAACCTGACAGACGACCAGATTGCGGCTGGCCTCTACGGTAACATTTCTTAGCATCAGGATGCTGGGGCCCCATGGCCAGCATTCCCAATTTAAGGCCAGTTTGCCTTCTAAGTTCACTTGGAAGAAAGATTACACAGTTGTTGGGAAGTGTCTTAGTCATCTAGTGCTGCTATAACAGAAATACCACGAGTGGATGGCTTTAACAAAGAGAAATTTATTCTCTCAGGCTAGGAGGGTGGAAGTCCAAATTCAGGGCACCAGCTCCAGGGGAAGGCTGTCTCTCTCTCTGTTGGCTCTGGGGGAAGGTCCTTCTCATCAGTTTTCCCCTGGTCTAGGAGCTTCTCGGCACAGGGACCCCAGGTCCAAAGGACGCACTGTGCTCCCAGTGCTTCTCTCTTGGTAGTACGAGGTCCCCATGTCTCTCTGCTCACTTCTCTCTTTTATATTTCAAAAGAGATTGGCTTAAGACACAACCTAATCTTGCAGATTGAGTCCTGCTTCATTAACATCATAGAGGTAGGATTTACAACATATAGGAAAATAACATCAGATAACAAAATGGTGGACGATCACACAATGCTGGAAATCATGGCCTAGCCAAATTGATACACATTTTGGGGGGACACAATTCAATCCATAACAGGAAGGTAGGCCTAGAGTGTCTTTAAAAAACTTGTTGCCGTCGAGTCAATTCCAACTCATAGTGACCCTGTAGGACAGAGTAGAATTGCCCCATAGGTTTTCTGGGAGCGACTGGTGGATTTGAACTGCCAGCCTTTTGGTTAGCAGTCAAGCTCTTAACTAGTGCACCACCAGCGTTCCAGAGTATCTTTAAGTGATTACTAAAGAAACAAAATGTGGGCAGTGATGTTCAATGGTAGAATTCTCATCTTCCATGCGGAAGACCAGGTTCGATTCCTGGCCAGTGCGCCTCATATGCCGCCACCACCTGTCTGCCAGTGGAAGCTTGTGTGTTGCTATCATGCCGAACAGGTTTCAGCAGAGCTTCTAGACTAAGATAGACTAGGAAGAAGGCCTGACAATCTACTTCTGAAAATCAGCCAAGGAAAATCCTATGTATCACAACGGTCTGATCCACAGCTCATCATGGGGTGGCGCAGGACCGGGCAGCATTGCACATGGGGTCGCCATGAGTCGGGGGCCGACTCAGAGCACCTAACGACAAAGAATTAAAGGTGTGGAATCCCCTTAAGAAAACGTATCTGATGTTGCTCATTATGAAATAAACAGTGTTTAACAATCCCTGTCTGTCAGGGATAAGTTTTCCCAGGTCCAGGTTCTGGGTTATCTTAGCTGAAGAAAAAGAATAGTAATCTTTCCTGTCTTCATGCCTAAGTGGTTTTTGAGGATCGAGTGAGGCACAACATCACTTTATCAGCAGTAAAGCCGGATACCAAGGCTGGTAGTCACTGCTTTTGTTATGTCTGGAAGTACTGACGGATTTTTTTTTCCATTTCAAGAAAGTTATTCATGGAACTTTGAATTATTTTCTTTGCATCCACACCACTTTCCAATGGATTTGTGCAAGTTTCTCTTTATATACGTGCCAAGAGCTACATTTAGATGAATGAGAAAAAAGGAAACTGTATGTGAAGAAAGATAACCTGTTGATTTAACTTTTATGGGTATGTTGTTTTTAGGTGCCACTGAGTCAGTTTAGACTCACAGCGAACCCATGTGACAGAGTAGAACTGCCCCTTAGGGTTTTCTAGGCTGTAATCCTTACAGGAACAGATCGCCAGGTCTTTCTCTCCTGGAGCCACTGGGTGGGTTTAAACCACCAACCTTTCAGTTGGCAGCCGAGCACTTAACCCTTGAGCCAGCCGGGCTCCTACGTATGGGTATGAGTTATGCTGATTTTCATCACCTCCATGCACTTTTTCACAGCATATACAAATAACGAAAGCACGCTGAAGTCCATCATGAAGAAGAAAGACGGAAACAGAGACTCCAACGGGGCGAAAAAGAACCTCCAGTTCGTCGGCATTAACGGAGGGTAAGAAAGATGGTGGATCTGGAGTGTGTACGTGGTCTGTCTGTCTCCTTTACCTCCTGTGGCTTCAGTCATGTTTAAAGATACCTAGTCTGGGATGCTTCCACCTGGGGTGACGGAAGAGTGCCCCCAGAAAGGTGCAGTGGGCTTCTCTTCTGTCCCCCTGCTTTCTGAACGGAGTCCTGGGGACGCTGAGCCATTTGCTTCCCCTGATCTGAAAAGCATAGTCTACAGCAAGAGCGGCAGGCAGCAGTTCCCTGTGCCGTGTTGGAGAGTGCATCTTACCCCTCTCAGAACTCGGATATAAGCGGAAGGAGACCAGGAGCATCCCCCACTGCTTCCAGTGGGCTGCTTTGCTTAGCTCTCCACATTCCCAATCAGAATTCCAGGGCCTTTCCTCCGAAGAGTAACCAAGCCACGCCATCAGTTCTTTGCTTTCTAAGTAGAATATTTATTAATAGTTTATTCCTTCTCTACCACTTGGCCCAGGTAAACAGTTAAGCTTGTCTGCCCTTCTACAACTGAACCAAAGCAATGAATCAATGAATCAGTACATGACCTCCGGAAGAGAGCAGTAATGCAAAGTTAGCTGAGATTCTGTTTGTAGTAAAGTCTGCCGGAAAGGCTCAGCCTGGTGGTGACTGCTTCCGAAATCTTAAAGGTTCCATCAGGTGAGGTGGCCCAGGAGGTTCTGAGGGCAAACACCAGAGGGACTGTTGGTACTTATGTAATCTGTTCATCTTGGCACTGTGAGGATTAATGGAGCAAAATAGGAAGATTAAAAAAAAAAAAGGGAACAGAGATAAAAATTGAGCAACTGCAGACCTGGTTTCCTTTAAGTGTCCCCTTGGTTTATACTAAGCCCGGGGTGCCCTGATTTGTTTTCACAAGTGACATGACACTGGTTGCTACCCTGGGTTGTCCCTTTTAAGTCAGAACCCACCCAAAACCATCATCACCAGCAGTTACTGCTGAGTCCATCCTGACTCATGGCGCCCCATGTGTGTCAGAGTAGAACTGGGCTCCAGAGGGTTTTCAGTGGCTGATTTTTCAGAGGTAGATCGCCAGGCCTTTCTTCCAAGGTGCCTCTGGGTGAACTCCTCCAGCGTTTTGGTTAGCAGCTGAGCATGTTAATCGCTTGCACTGCCGAGGACCTCCCAGTCAGAGCCACTCAGCATTTCAGTAGACTACGTTGAACTCCTGAGTGCAGGGTCTGTAACCACTGGTGACATTTCAGGAGTCAGGTCACAGCTTTTCCCCTCATGGCAATTTCTAAGTGTCGCTGGGTCTTTACGGGTACACCTTGCACCTCCTGAAATCCCAATTGCCACCTAGGTATGAGACAACTTCCAGTGATGATTCGGGCTCGGATGGAAGCTCTTCCTCCGAGTCAGATGACGAAGATGACGTCATCGAGTGCCCTCCTGAGGACGAGGAGGAAGAGGAGGACGAGGAGGACGAAGACTCACGGGCAATGGCAGAAGCGCACCGGGCCATTAATGTGGAAGGTTTCAAGTCCGCCAGGGTGGAAGCTGAAATGCAGGTTCAAGAATGGGAACCTGAGAAGGTGGAAATCAGAGAGAGGTGTGGTACCTTTCCCTCCCCTCCCTGGCCCCTCCCACGGTGAACGGACTTTGGCAGTAGAGTCAGGAGATTCTGCAATCCCATCTGTTTGTTTGATCTTTTAAAGGAAAACTAACCTTTGTCTGTTCCTCAGAGGTTTACGCATCTTTTCATGCTGCTGGTAAACAGAATTGCAAAGCGTGATAACGCCAGGGCTCTCTGAGATCCTGGAGAATGGCTTGATACCTGGTCACCTTTTTTTTTGAAACTTCTTTTGCTATCTAATTTTAAATGTGGAACTGCCATCCACAAAACTAGTACCAGTTGCCATGGAATCCATCTGACTCCTGTCGACCCCATATGTTGCAGAGTAGAACTGGGCTCCATAGTTTTCAAGACT
This sequence comes from Trichechus manatus latirostris, assembly GCF_000243295.1. Lineage (NCBI taxonomy): Eukaryota > Metazoa > Chordata > Mammalia > Sirenia > Trichechidae > Trichechus > Trichechus manatus. Next base: position 497,577 of record NW_004443961.1, read on the forward strand.
GTGACCTTTCAGGAGCAGATTGCCAGGCCTTTCTTCCGAGGTGCCTCTGGGTAGGTTCAGACACCAACTTTTGGGTTAGTTGTCAAGCCCTTAACTGTTTGTGGCACCCAGCAATTCCATTCAGAACTGGTAAGCGTCACTAAAGTTTCCATGGTTTGAACCCCCCACCTTGTACTGAAGGACATACTGGGATTTCTTGGTGACCAGCACACCTTTTTTTAAAGTCTCAGGCTGTATTTTATGTTGAGGCAATGGCAGTCCTGTTACTACAGGATCACTGTGTGAGGGAGGAACGGTTTTCTGGGCCTCAGCCAAAGATGGCTTTACTGTAAAGATGCTGTCTGTTGGTCACATGTCTATATTTTGTTGCCCACTGGGTGATCGGGAACACCACAAGGCTGGATTTGGGGTTATCATAAATAGCAGCTGAAATGAAATATGAAATAAAAGCCCTAGTAAGTTGAAACACGTACCCAAAAATGCTGTAATGTGAAGTCCATTGGCAAAATGGAATTGATGCTTGTAAAGCAGGAGAGAATAGGATAGCGCCTCAGTATGGTTTTTCACTATGAAAAGTATGAACAGAACACCTCCAAAAACTCACCTCTATTTAACTTGGCAAATGAAAGTTTAACCACATTAACTAACACAAGGTAAGTGGCTCAGTTTATGTTTGCCAGTGTCGTCAAATGGCTCAGGATCTTGTCCTCTGATTTTTTAACAGTTTTATTGAGTATAACATATATACCATATGTCATCTGATCTTTAGGTTTATTTTTTCATGTGGGTTCAGCCAACACTTCTCATGACACCGCGTGTGGTTGCAGATGTGTGATTTACGGGTTAGCATATTGGGTAGACGGGAATTCAGACCTGGTCAAGCACTTAAGAGTAAAAATAGTTTGAAGAACTTAGAACAAAAGGAGCAAAAAAGCTCCAATTGTTAATTCATATCATCACAAAGGCCAAAAGTGGTGAATCGGAAAGCTGCCCTCATGCAGAGGCCCTGAGCCCTGGCTGGAGGGGCTGGCATTGATGGCAGCATGGGTCCTCGAATGCTGAGGCCACGTCCAGCCGAGCACCTTCCCCCACCAGGACCTGCCTAGCTTGGCTTGTCTTTTAAAAACCAAACTAAAAAAAAAAAAACAAAAAAAAAAAAAACCAAACCCATTGCCATCAAGTTGATTCTGACTCATAGCAACCCCATAGACAGAGTAGAATTGCCCCATAGGGTTTCCAAGGAGCGGCTGGTAGATTCAAACTGCCAACTATTTGGTTAGCAGCCAAGCTCTTAACCACTGCGCCACCAGGCCTGATATAGAGATGAGTATAAAAATGACTTTCCTTTTGTGGCCAATCATCAGTTCTGTTTCTTTTATCTTTTTTCCCCCTTTTAGGTACGAATTAAGTGAAAAGATGTTGTCTGCATGCAACTTACTGAAAAATAATATACATGACCCCAAAACTTTGACCAGCAAAGATATGGTGAGTCGGACCTACGGACACTGTCCCAGGCTGTACCAAGTGCCCAGTGGGCACAGTTGTCCAGGCTCTGCAGCTGCCCCTGGGCTGTGGTTGCTGGCTCACATGGGCCGAGCGTGCAGCTGCTGTTAAGCTCACAGACCACCCTGTGATCACTGCCCTCGGCCCAGCCTGGAGAGCCCCGCCCCAGCCTGCACTTTTCTTGGAACGGAGGCATCTGTGAGTGTGTCGTTGCAGCTGGGAGGGAGGGTACGGTACCCATTGCCATCGAGTCGATTCCAACTCACAGCGACCCTATAGGACAGAGTAGAACTGCCGCATAGGGTTTCCAAGGCTGTAATCTTTACACGAGCAGACTGCCACGTCTTTGTCCCTCAGAGCAGCTGGTGGGTTGAAACCGCCAACCTTTCGGTTTGCAGCCGAGCACTTAACCACTGCGCCATCAGGGCTCCTTGGGAGGGGAGGAGGAAGGGTTAATTGCAGTCCGTTGTCGTCTTTCTGCGTGTTCTGCATCTGTTTTCGGAACCTTGTGAGCCAGGGAGCCGACTCCCAGCATTGCTTTCAAGCTAGCGTGTGTTTTTAAAAGAAACCTATCTGAGCCAAAGTCTGTGTTCCTGTCAGTGATGAAACTGCATATTATGTTCCCGTGTGCAATGCAGGCTGCCACTATTTTTAAACAGGAGAAGAACTGCACTTGGCTTCTTCTCGCTGTTTGCGAGATTCAGAGGCAAACACCAGAGAGGCTGAGGGTTGCCTTGGGGATCATAACATAAGGACAGATAAATATTTCTGTGATGATGGTTCATCTGGCACCGCTGCCAACTCCGCTGCTGTCTTGTGCGTTGGTGAAATTTTAACATGCAGCTTCTCTCTTAAGCCAGACCAGCTCTGCAGCTGACAGCTCTGTCTTCGGTGCATTGAGAAAATGTAGCTCTTCACAGGGATTTGGATAGAAAGGCACATTTGAGTCTTTGCGTGTTAACAGCAGATTTAATATATCGACACTTCATGCTGCATAAATTAAGTCTGCAGTGGGTGGAAATGTTGATTTACGAGGCTCACGGGATTATAGAGCTATGTGAAAGCAAAATGGTTTGGACTAGAAGGGAGTTAGGAATTATCTGGAAGGACAGATTGTTTTCCTCTTGTGTGTCAAACCCAGTCTGAAGATAGTGGCTCCCTGGCATGCTTGTCACAGGCGTGGGCAGACATGCGTGGCTGCGTGTTCCTGGGGGCTACTCTGTTCCAGTCCAGCCTGTTTTAACTGAGGGCCTAAAGATTACATGTTTTGTCTATAGTGACAGCTCCTAGTTAGTGCTGGGACTAGATTATATGTACCTTGACTACTGGCCCAGGTTCTTGTTTATCCCAACTAAAGAAAAAAAGTTGCTGTTGAGTCAAATCTGACTCAAGACAACCCCATGTGTGTCAGAGTAGAACTATGCTCCATAGGGTTTTCAGTGACTGATTTTTTGGAAGTAGATTACCAGGACTTTCTTCTAAGACACCTCTGGGCAGATTCGAGCCACCAACCTTTCCATTAATAGCCAAGCACTTAACCATTTACGCCACCCAGGGACTTTATCCCAACTAAACCCAACTCAATCATATTGCACTATTGCCATATTTTTATGCAAATAACGCGAGCCTTCTAGGTCTGTTTGCTGACCTTGCCCTCTGCCTGCAAGGTATTTTTGTAAGCACACTATGCTAATTTTTTTAACAGCAACATGGGGAAAAAAATTGGCATAGCAGCGCTTACGGAAATAACCTCACGAGCAGGCGCAGTTGGCAAACACATATGGAGGATGTGTATTTTTGCGTAATAGTGCAGTACATAGCATCATTTTTTTAACTTATGGTTTCTTCCCATATTTGTTTACATTGCTATAGAAACTTAAATTCATCAAAGCTAGCTGAGCCTTGACATTCAATTAGGGTGCTGAAGAAGGAACATGGCCGTGAAGACACCAGGGTTTCCAATCCATTTGTTCTGGTTTGAGCCCCTGCTGAGAGAATTTGCATTTCTAACAAGTTCCCAGGAAGTTATACATAAGAATCACCAGGGGGTCTTGTTTAAAATGTAGATTCCGATTCAGTATATCTGGGGTGGAAATGCAAATTTTCAGCAGGGGTTTGAACCAGTATATAAAGCCCAAAAGATACAGAAGGAAATACTAACTAAGATGCCTGGCCTGGGAGAGACACAGAACTGCAAGCCAAATGTAGGGCTGTACCTGGGTCACAAACAGTAAAAACCGTGTTCCTATTGCCCTCCAGGTTTAACCTGAATATTGACGGATATAGGGCTAGTGTCTGAGGACCCATTTTCTATAGCCATCATAGGCTGTTTCTCTTGCCCGTCTCACAATATGAGGTTATATGGTCCCCAGGAGGACTTGACATTTCTCTGTTCCCCAAATCACCTGGCGTGGGGTTGCTCGGTAATCAGAACATCTTAATGGATTGAGTTTTCATTCAGTGAAAAAGTATTTAAAGAATTTTGCTGGAAAAAGTAATACAGAGGACGGCCCAGGATGGCAGCTTAGTCACACACACCATGCTGTCCCCCTACAACAACAACAAAAAACTGAAAACCTAAGTGAAATAGATACAGATGACAATCTGGGAACCCAGAACAGCAAACGGAAGGATGAAGAATTAGAGTGAACACTGAAGGGAGGAAGAAACTGAATGAAAACAGCAAACGAGGAGACTTACAGATTGTAGGCACCCTGCCAGCCAGCCCAGCACAGTGTGGCCGTCTTGAGACAAAGCGAGCAGCATTCCCAGGTGAGGAGCACAGGAAGGCAACCCACAGGAATCCCCAGTAGGAAACAGAGATACTATGTAGACAAACTCAAGCAAAGCAAGGTGAGCAGAACATGAACCAGATCTAGGGAGGGGAAGTGCAGGAAGGAGGACCAGAGGCATAGGGATCCAGGCAGTCATATAGCAGGGAGCAAGCCAGAAACAGGGACAGAGCTACTCAGCAGCAGCAGTTGTTGATCATTTGGGTGGGTGGTTCTGGCAGACGGGAGGATTTGGAGTGGCAGCTAGACATCCCCTATCAAACAAAACTGAAAACACATGAATGACAGAAGATAAATTAGATAACTGAGACCTCCTAAAAATTAAATACTTCTGCTCATCAAAACTAAGAGACTGAAAAGAGAACCTACAGACTGGGAAAAAAATCTTTGGCAAAGGCATATCTGATAAGGGTCTAATCTCTAAAATACGTAGAAAACTTCATCAACAACAAAAAGACAAACAGTCCACTCAGAAATGGGCAAAGGACATGAACAGACACTTCACCAAAGGGGACATTCAGGCAGCCAACAGAAACATGAAAAGATGCTCGCAATTACTAGCCATTAGAGAGATGCAAATCAAACTGCAGTGAGATACCATGTCACCCCTGCAAAAATGGCAATGATCAAAAAAACAGAAAACAGCAAATGCTGGCAAGGTCGTGAGGGGACTGGAACTCTTCTGCATTGCTGTGGGAATGTAAAATGATACAACCACTATGGGAAACAGTGTGGTGCTTCCTCGGCAAGCTAGAGACAGAAACACCATATGATCCAGCAGTCCCACTCTAGGTGTGTATCCTAGAGAAATAAGAGCGGTGACACGGAGAAATACATGTACGCACATGGTCATTGCAGCATCATTCACAACAACAAAAAGATGGAAACAACCTAAGTGTCCATCAGCAGATGAATGAATCAACAAAAGGGGGTACGTGCATAACGGCGGAATACTTTGCAACTATAAAGAATAATGAGGAGTCCGCAAAACAAAACACACATCAATCTGGAGGACTTTGTACTGAGTGAAGTAAGTCAATCACAAAAAAGACAAATATTGTGTGGTCCCTCTGTTATAAAAAGTCCGGAATGAATATACACACAGAAAGCAAAGTTCTTTGGTTACCAGGGATGGGAGGAAGAAGGAGGGGGAAACACTTTCTAGATAGTAGACACTTGGTACTTTTGGGGATGGGAAAGGCAATCCCAAATATGGGTGAAATCAGTACAACTTGACCAAGGTAAATAAAGACCCTAAGAAATACACGAGAAAAAGGGACAATTTTGGTAAATGCTATAACATACACAATTTTGCAGCAGTGGTAAAAACATCCAAGAAATATGTGCTTATGTAGGTAGATATGGATGCGTGTAGGTATATAGGAAGGCATATGCTAGTAAACAGACGTGCATGTGTAGGTGTAACTGTAGGCGTATGTATAGGCGTGTTTGGGTGCGCTGCGTATATATCCATATATATAACAAACCACGTAGGGTGCACAGTTACAGAGCCTTCCGAGACATATCCAGACAACTCGTGGGATTTGTTTACTGGGTCAAAAGGCCTGAGACCATAGTCTCGGGGGACAGGTCAGTCAATTGGCATAACATAGTTCACAAAGATAATGTTCTACATCGTAGATTGGTGAGTAGCATCTGGGGTCTTAAAAGCTCGCGACCGGCCATCTAAATACAGCTCTTGGTCTCTACTCATATGGAGTAAAAGAGAATGAAGGAAATCAAAGGCTTAAAGAAGAAACTAGTCCATGGGACTAATAGCTCACACAAACCACAGCCTTTTCTAACCTGAGACCAGAAGAACTAAATGGTGCCTGGCTACCACGCCGACCGTTCTGACCAGGGACACAATAGAAGATCCTAGATAGAATCAGAGAAAAATGTAGAACAAAACTCAAATTCCTAAAAAAAAAAAAAATAAGGCCAGACCTACTGGACCAATAGAGACTAGAGCAACCCCCGAGACTCTCGTCCTCAGATACCCTTTAATCTTGGAATTGAAGCTATTTGTGCAGGTCACTTTTCAGCTAAATAATAGATTGGCTTATAAAATAAACATATTGTCCATGAGCAATGTGCTCTCTTAAACAGTTAACTATATGAGACCAAATGGTCAACATTTACCTAAAATCAAAGATGAGAAGGCAAGGAGGGGCAGGGAAGCTAGATTAATGGAAACAGAACAAACAGAATGGAAATAATGAGAATGCTGACACATTGTAAAAATAGTAACCAATAGCATGGAACTATTTGTATAAAAATTGTTAAAGGGGAACCTAATTTGCTGGGTAAACTTTCACCTAGAACACAATAAAATATTATTTAAAAAAAAAATAGTAGAAATGAGAGCACAATGCTGGGGCCTTGTAACCATATCAGGATACCAGTTATTTAGTAGTAACAGAGTTAGAGAGTCCCCAGGTGGCACAAATGGTTAAGCGCTTGACTATTAACCAAAAGGTTGGCGGTTTGAACTCGCCCAGAAGTGCCTCGGAAGAAAGGCCTGGCGATCTATTTCCGAGAGGTCACAGCCTTAAAAACCTTATGGAGCAGGTCTGCTCTGCACACATAGGGTCACTGCGTGTCAGAAGTTGACTTAAGGGCAACCAACAACAAAACAACAGAGTTAGGATACCTGGAGGACATAATTTCCCTTGCCTCTGTGTGATGACTCCGGAGAAATAGAAATCTTTGTAAGAGTGAGCAGAAGAAAAGAAAAACTTAGATGAAGTCTTTCCTAGCCAGGAACTTTTCCATTGAGTGGGTCGCAGGAAGATAAGAGATGGACACACAACAATCCAGACCCCACCCGTTCTATAGAGAGAAGGCTTCTTGGGTTTTGGTGTTGTTGACGTAGGCTTTTTATCTTTCTTCAATACACTTGAAAACTTTTTTTTTTTTTTTGAGATGTAATTCACATACCATAACATTGACCATTTTAAAGTATACAATTCATTTACTTTAAAATATCCACAAGGTTCCCATAACCAAACCAAACCCATTGCCATCAAGTCAATTCTGACTCAAAAGCGGCCCTGTAGGACAGAGTAGAACTGCCCCGTAGGGTTTCCAAGGCTGTAATCTTTACTGGGGCAGATTGCCACATCTTTCTCCCAAAGAGTGGCTGGTGGGTTTGAACCACCAACCTTTCAGTTAGCAGCTGAGTGCTTAACCACCATGCACCAGGGCTCACAAGGTTAGCGCAGTCTTTCTAAAGAGCCCTCGACTGGGAGTGAATAGCACTCATTCTAACTTTGTTTCCACCACTCTGAAATAAGATCTCAGTAAGTGATGAGTGATTTCATTACACTACTTCCCTGAAATGTACGTTATAAGTAACAAACTAATGCTATTAATTAACTGCACATTTTAGAGGTGGAAGAGATCCTTCATTTTAAAAACTTTTAAAGAGTAAGCACTGCGCAAAGGAATGGTAAACTCAGACAAAAGGAGGCTGTGAGAAAGCCTGGCAGGCGTCCCCACCACCAGCACTGTGCCCAGTCCAGGTTAAGCTTCACATGGTCCACGCTCTACTGGCCTCAGCCGTGAAACCAGCCCCACCATTCGCATGCCCGCGGCCTCAGGGAAGCCCAAGTGGGGCCGATGGTCAGGGGGAGAGGCTCCTAATGGAAACTGTTTGTTCCAGACCTGCTTTCCATTCCCTTCCCAAGACTGGACGTTATACGTTGGATTGGGGTGGGAAGTAAGTTGGCAACAAGCTCATGGCCTCCCAGCCCAGTGCTGGGGAGGAGTCAAAGGGAAGGTCGCTCGAGATAGGAAGGACGCAGCATGATTAAGTGTGGGTGAATTAATGTCTTCTGTCCTGATTACTGTGAAAATCCATCACACGGTTAGCTGGCATCACTGTGTAATATGGTTGCTGTTAGCTGCTGTCGACTGGCCCCAGACTCATGGCGACCCCACGCACAACAGGATAGATCGCTGTCCAGTCCTGTGCCATCACCGCGATTGGTTGTGTATCAGACCTTTGGGATCCATAGGGTTTCTATTGGCTGAGTTTTGGAAGTACATTGCCCGGCCTTCCTAGTTTCTCTTAGTCTGGTTTCTTTGGAGGAGTTGGAATATACATGTGTAGTCCTGGGTGATGCAAAGGGTTAACACGCTCGGCTGCTAATCAAAAGGTTGGCAGTTTGAGTCCACCTAGAGGTGCCTCAGAAGAAAGTCCTGGCGATCGATGTCCAAAAAATCAGCCATTGAAAATCCCATGGAGCGCGGTTCTGCTCTGACACGCCTGGGGTGGCCGTGAGTCAGAGTTGACTCCACAGCACATGGTTACCATTATCCCGCCCTCGTCGGCTTGCGGTTACTGCTGCTTACGTGCACTTAGGACCCCTGGTGGTACAGTGGTTAGGTGCTCAGATGCTAACCAAAAGGTCAGTGCTTCAGACCCACCAGCGGCTCTGCAGGAGGAAGGCCTGGCGATTTGCCCCCGTAAAGATTGCAGCCTTTGAAACACTACAGGACAGTTCTACTCTGTCCTGTAGGGTGACTGTGAGCCAGAATCGACTTGAGAGCAACCGGCTTGGTTTTATTATTATGTTAAGAGAAAGGAGCGCTGGTGGTGAAGTGGTTAAGTGTTCGGCGGCTAACTGAAAGGTCAGCAGTTTGAACCTAGAGGCTGCTCTGTGGGAGAAAGACCTGGTGATCTGCTCCTGTAAAGGTTACAGCCTGGAAAACCCTATGGGGCAGTTCTGCTCTGTCCCATGGGGTTGCTATGAGTTGGCATCGACTCAACGGCACCCAACAACAGAATGTCCGTGTAGTTTAAAATGGGGAGGGGTGTCCCAGCTTCTCTCAGGGTGCTGGGTTTCATTTGTTGTTTGAGAAAGCAAATTCTAAGTGCAGACACTTTGACTATAAAAGGCCTGGTTCCTTGAGCCGGGGCCAGGCCCAGCAAAGTCTATAAACAGGTGCGCTGACGGCCACCGTGTTGTCCTTGGCAGCGGTTCTGCCTGAACACCCTCCAGCATGAGTGGTTCCGTGTGTCCAGTCAGAAGTCGGCCGTGCCGGCCATGGTGGGGGACTACATCGCCGCCTTCGAGGCCATCTCCCCAGACGTCCTGCGCCACGTCATCAACATGGCCGACGGCAACGGCAACACGGCCTTGCACTACAGTGTGTCGCACTCCAACTTCGAGATAGTGAAGCTGCTCCTGGACGCGGGTACGTGGCCGCCGAGTCCCCCCTCCAGCCAGAGGCTGGATGATCCACCCCTGAGGTCTTCTTTTAGGGGGGTTAAAAAAAAATGTACTGCCGACATCGAAAACTGAGATATTCTCACAAAATCCAGGTTTCTGGCTTCTGTTACAGGAATCGGGGATCTGGTAATACTAGGACTGACTTCTCCAGGGACCGCTGTCAAGCCGAGCAGTAGCCAGGTTATACAATGTAGGATGGTAGGGGCTTTTTCGTAAATCCGACCCATATTACCTCTTTTGTGTTACCAGCCCGGCCTTTGAGTTTTGAGACTCCTGTTTGGGGCTGAGACAAGGCTAGACAAGACTCCAAAGGGAGCGAAGGATTTTTGGTGCTGTTGTTCAGACAGCCGGAATGCCCTGGGGGTTTCCTGGTAACCCCCGGGGATTCTGTGAGCACGCTTAGGTCCGTTCACTGCCGATTCGCAGGCTGCAGCAGCGTTTGGTTCTGAGTCACTGGTGAGAGGCACGAGCTGACACAGAACCGGGAGGCACAGATGCCAGGTCTGTTTTGAGGTGAAGGTTTGGGGATCTTCTCACTGCAGTGCAGCTGCGTCCAGGCAAGGGGTATCCCTGTGGTGAAGGCGGCTCAGGGGCCCTCCTGAGTGGAATGACGCTGGCAGGGCTGGGGAGCTCTCGGGGGCAGGTGCTGCCGGAGGGCCCGAGTCACAGGTCAGAGAGGGGTGGGCCACTTGGTTTGTCCCTGCTGTGCAACCACCACACAGCTACCTTGCAAAGGTGGGAGTTTCGTCAGCTGGGGACGGAGCAAAGCCACGTAATGGCTTCTCATGGAATTAGCACCCTTCCTTCCTAAACGCACTCTGTTACTGGGGACTCCATGGAATAAAGAAAGCATCATTTCTGTATCTAACTATAGCCATGAGTGAACATTCTTGTCTATAAATGGGAGTTGCCATCCCAGAATATACCCGGCAGATGTGTGAAATGTGCAGTGAAGGAGTGGTCCGCAGAAGGGTCCCCCTGAGACAGTGAACTGTTAACTCTCTGTTCAAACGGACCAGGCTAGTGGTACATAGAGTCCCCAAATCACTTTTGTTTTGCTTTTAATTGTGGTAAAATATACCCATACCCGTTGCCATTGAGTCAATTCTGACTTCTAGTGACCCTGTGGGACGGTAGAACCGCCCCATAGGGTTTCCAAGGCTATGATCTTTACGGAAGCAGACTGCCACATCTCTCTCTTGCGGAGCAGCTGGTGGGTTCGAACCGCTGACCTTTTTTCCAGAACTTTCTCATCACCCCAAACAAGCTTCTGTTGCTTCAGGTTTGATGAAATAAGGGAAAAGAAATTTTTTTTTTTTTTTTTGTCTCTTTGGTGTAAAAACATCTCTAACATTTCCTTTCAAATCACTGTTGGCCTTTGATGCCCCCTGACTGGGCTCTTCAAATAGCACACCTTGAGTTCAGATGCATAATTGCTGCTATTGCGAGATGGCGTCTTCTGGTTAGGTGCCGTTGAGTCAGCTCCAACTCCTGGCGACCCCACATATAACAACCAAACACTGCCCGGCCCTGCACCATCCTCACAATAGTTAGGCTTGAGCCCATTGTTGCAGCCACTGTGTCAATCCTGTTGAGGGTCTCCATCTTTTTCGCTGACCCTTTACTTTAGCAAGCATGATAACCTTCTCCAGGGACTGGTCCCTCCTGACGATGTGTCCAGAGTCAGTGAGATGAAGTCTGGCCGTGTTTCTTTGCAGACGTGTGTAACGTGGACCACCAGAACAAGGCGGGGTATACCCCCATCATGCTCGCAGCGCTGGCCGCCGTGGAGGCCGAGAAGGACATGAGAATCGTAGAAGAACTCTTTGCCTGCGGGGACGTGAATGCGAAAGCCAGCCAGGTCAGCGGGCTTGTGTCCCGTGCCCACTAGAGCTGCTCCCGGCGGCGGGCAGCAGACAGGCCTGGTTTCTTGTTGTTTGTCTTTGAATTGGGGCAGAAATATATATAACAAAACATTTGTAGGTGTACAGTTCTCAGTGACACTGGTTATGTTCATCACATTGTATCCTTTTCCAAATTCCTTCACCACCAATAACAGAAGCAGCTGAGTGGCAGGTCTGTTGTGCATGCTGACCGTGTGGCCCGGTCCGCTCCCTTCCCACGACGCTGGCTGCTCACTGGCCCACCCCAGTTCACGTGGCTGCCTGATCGTCCTTGTCCACACACACCCGTGGCATATCTGTTTACATTTTGAATCAGAAACTTCTCCCCCTTTGCCCTGAGTTTCCTCTGTGTGGAGCGGTTTGTCGGAGCTGTGTGAATCTGCCTGTATGTACAAGACCGCGGGGGCGCCCCGTCACACGCCGTGTCTGTTGCTTCTTGAATGTCTCTGTATCTAGAGCCTCGTGCCAGGCACAGCATGTCCCTGGTCCAGACATGTTCACAGTGTGAATTTTAAACATCCGAACTTGCCAGCTCCTTTCTAGAATAAGATCCTCCAAGCTAAGGTGAACTAGCTTCTCATTACTTTACAGTCTTACTTAGCTCGTTTGGCTCTGGTGGCGCAGTGGTTAAGAGCTCGGCTGCTAACCGAATAGTTGGCAGTTTGAATCCACCAGCAGCTTCTTGGAAACCCTATGGGGCAGTTCTACTCTGTCATATGGGGTTGCTATCAGTCGGAATCGACTCGATGGCAACGGGTTTGGCTTTTTTGGTTTTACTTAGCTCGTAACGAAAAACTCAAAACCAAACCTATTGCTGTCGAGTCCATTCCAACTCATGGCAACCCCACGTGTTACAGAGTAGAACCGCTCCATGGGGTTTTCTTGGCTGTTATCTATTACAGAAAGGAGACTTGGTGGCGCAGTGGTTAAGCGCTCAGCTGCGAAATTAAAAGTTGGTGGTTTGAACCTACCAGCAGCTCTGTGGGAGAACCTGGCGATCTGTTCCCATAAAGATCACAGCCTAGAAAACCCTACAGGGAAGTTCTACTCTGTTCTGTAGGGCCGTTACGAGTCAGAATTGACTCAGCAGCACCCAACAACAGCAAAATCTTTACAGAAGCAGATTGCCAGGCCTTTCCTCTGAGGCACCTCTGGATGGGTTTGAACCACCAACCTTTAGGCTAGTAGTTGAGCACAAGCCGTTTGCACCACACAGGGACCTTCCTTAGCTCACAGCTCACCAGAAGTGAGTCTCCTTCCTGCCACCCCTGCCCCAGTGATCCCACGTCCCGACCCTCCTGCTGCCCCCAGCACAGCCCCGCTGCAGGCCCGGCCCTGCCAGGCCTGCACGTGTCCTCTGATGTCAGTGTTCTGTCTCCGCACAGGCGGGACAGACGGCCCTCATGCTGGCGGTCAGTCACGGGCGCATAGACATGGTGAAGGGCCTGCTGGCCTGCGGGGCCGACGTCAACATCCAGGACGACGAGGGCTCCACGGCCCTGATGTGCGCCAGTGAGCACGGACACGTGGAGATCGTGAAGCTGCTGCTGGCCCAGCCGGGCTGCAGCGGCCACCTGGAGGACAACGTAAGCCGTCACCACCTCGGGACCTCCGTGCCAGAGGACTGGGGGGGCGCAGGGAGGGGCCCCTGTGAGTTCTGCCCCTCTTATTCTCCTCATACATTTGTGCTGCCATCCAGGCCACCCCCATTCACTGCCCAGCTGGACAGTGTACAGACAAACACATCAAAATCTTTACCTGAGTGTGAAGCAGAACACACACCATACCTACCACGTGCAAACGGTTACGTTAAAAACCCATTGCACTCGCGTCGGCTCCAGTCCCTGCATGTCAGGGTAGAACTGTGCTCCATGGGGTTTTCAATGGCTGGGTTTTCAGAAGTAGATCACAGGCCTTTCTTCCGAGGCATCCCTGGGTAGACTCAAACCTCCAGCCTTTCAGTTAGCGGCCGAGCACGTTAACGATTTTTACCACTCGGGGACTCTGCCCAGCACTCTGAGGTCTCGGTTTCCTAAGGACTGAACAGATGGTTAGATGGACATTTGGGAACCTGGTCAACTGCTAGAAGGAGTTTTGCTCTTCCGCCTTTTGGCTGTCTGGAAGTTTCGGAAACCCACCGCAGCTTGTTCTTTCCACCTTCAGGATGGCAGCACTGCGCTCTCCATAGCCCTGGAGGCAGGACACAAGGACATCGCGGTTCTTCTCTACGCCCACGTCAACTTCGCAAAGGCCCAGTCTCCGGTCAGTGCCGAATGTTTGGCCTTTGTAAATAGGCTGAAGTCCCCCAGATGGGTGGGCCCCCTTCCACCCGGAACTGACAGGAGGCACGGGCTTTATGAGGTTCTGGAAATGAAATTTTGAGTCTGCAACTTAGGAGGTAATGGTTGTTTGCCCACCCGAAGGCCAGGGCACTGAGGGTCAGCCCTGCTTGTCCTTAGAAGACAGAGCTCTCGTCTGTCACACGGAGATTTTTATTCCCAGCAGAACTGTCCCAGTGGGCACCCTGAGCACACGCATCCAGGCTGCCGTGTTCCTGGCATTTTCCACAAAGCAGAGAGTGGGTAGCCTCTGGGTGGACTCAAACCTTCAACCTTTCAGTTAACAGCCGAGAGCTTAGCTATCTGCACCACTGGAGCTCTCCTGGCTCTGCAAGAGGCAGGGGGTTGGTTTTATTACGTATGTATTTACCGCAATAAGAAAAATAAAGGGACTGGAACCGTCTCTTTAAAATGAAGCAGCATGGCAGGCAAAATGTGAACCAGTGTGTTGGCAATGTCTCTGGGGGTGAATTTTAACCAAGGCTGTTGGTGAGAGCCAGGTGCGTTAGAGACACATCACTGTTTATATTTTACTTAAACATTACTGCGCTCAGGAAAGAGGCCAGAGGATGCATATCACCCATTTCCCCGGCATCCTCTCCTGAAAATGTGTCATCCTATGCTCACATCTGAGAACCCACTCTGACTGGGAAGGGGCCGCCCTAGAACAGTGGGAGGGCACTGCTGGGGGTCCTCAGCCGCAGCTCTCTGGGCTCTGGCTCACCGGCGGTTGGCAGCTGTGGTGGACCGAGTCCTGTGTCACGTAGGACACAGCTGCCTGAGGTCACGTGACCAGGCCAGGTGTGGCGCTGACTCCGACTCGTGGCAACCCCACGTGTGTCAGAGTAGAACTGCTTCATACGGTTTCTTCTCTCTCTCTCTCTCTCTTTTTAAATCAAAATCAGTTTACCAGTTATTAGCACAAAATAAATTATCAGAATGCAATACACCTAATTCTGCGTATTTTTTGGTGAAACTTCTGTTTCACGTGGAGGGAGGTAGTGTACTCACAGTGATGTAAAATATGTTTTGGGGAGTTTTTTGCCAAGTTTTTTTCTTTTTTTAAACTTCTTGTTGAGAATATACACAGCAGAACATACAGCAATTGAACAATTCCACCATGTACAATTCATTGACACGGATGACCTTCTTCCAGTTGTGCAACCATTCTCACCCTCCTTTTCCGAGTTGTTCCTCCCCCATTAACATAAACTCACTGCCCCCCGAGGTTCCTGTCCAATCTTTCGAGTTGCCGTTGTCAGTTTGGTCTTATGTCGATAATTCTTTAAAAGAGCACAATACTTAAGGCAGACATTCTTTACTAGTTCAGCTGAGCTATCGTTTGGTTTAAGGATTATCTCAAGGCAGTAGTTTTGGGGGTTCATCTACCCTCAATGGCTTATAGTGTTTTCAGTGGCTGATTTTTTGTAAGTAGATTACCAGGCCTTTCTTCGGAGGCACCTCCGGATGGATGCGAACCTCCAACCTTTTGGTTAGCCAAGCATGTCCACTACATGCACTGCCCAGGGACTCCAAGGTCACTTATTAACCCCCCATTTTTTCCTTTCCTGGTCTCTAGGGCACTCCTAGGCTTGGAAGGAAGGCGTCTCCCGGCCCCACCCACCGAGGCTCCTTTGACTGATTATGTGCACGTAGCCCTCCACGGATGTGCCACCAAAGAGCTGCTAAGTGTTCCTGTTTGCGGTGACAGATCTGAATGTATTCATCTCGGGCCTGAGGTCACCAGCAAACGGAATACACAAAGCCGAGGGCTGAAGGAGAAGCTTTCCAAGTGGAAGCCGCTGCAGAAGATGGCCAAGCAGGGCACCCAGCGCCCCCTTCTGGCCAGCTGCCGTCTGTGCAGGACACACCTTACCCCGAGTCTGTTGCAGTTGAGTCTCTGCTCTGTTGTGTACAGTAGGAGGGAATTGTAACCTGACTGGAGCGGGCAACTGAGGAACACTCTCCACCCCCAAGCAGTGATGGGTTCCCACTGCCATCGGGATACCTTCATTTTCCACCGATATTTATATGTACTGAATGTAGGGCCATCGGAAAACTCCTCCAAAACTCCATTCCAGGAGGATTCTTCTGTTGTCTTTACATTTTTAAGTAACAAAGGTGAGATGACCTTGGCCATCGGCATCTTGGGCCCCGCCTGGTGGGTTTGTGGTTTAAAATGGAAGCTGGAACTCTGCAAAAGTATGAAATTCTCAAAAGGAGCCCTCGGCAGTTGGTTTTTTCTCTAGGTGGACGTATGCTAGGACTTTTTATATAAGAGGTATCTATATAAAGTTGACACAGTATTTTCAACCTTTATATTCCATAGTAGCTAAAGACGTGCAGAACTACATGTCACACGACCGTATTTTTATGAATAATTGCACAGCCCCACCTGTGTCGAATGCTGACGGCTGAACTCTGCTAGAGGAACTGGCTCTGCGTTTGCCTCTAGGGAAACTTAGTGTAGCTGTCTGTGTATTTATGGAGTCCCTTCCACCTTGTCACATGTACTTTGATCCTGTATGTATTTAAGTATTTGAAGTGCCTTAGACTCTTGCCATATTTTCAAAATAAAATTTCATTAAGCTCCTTCCCTGATGCCCTGCTTCATCTCTGACAGCTGTCTGCCGCTATCCCGTTGACTTACAGTGGCGGCAGCAAAAGCTGATGGATGGATTGGCGGGCGGGCGGGTGTGCTTGGCTGGTCTTGGGCTCCAGCACGCAGGAGGCGTCTTCGGAGAGCATTACCGGTTGCCACAGCTTTGCTCATTACTCAGGTGGCAGGTTATGGGGCTGAAATTTAGGGCTTTATTAGGGAAACAGTTCATCACACAGGGTGTCTCTATCGGGAGCCTCTACGTAGACTCTCAAGTGCAGGAACACAAGTCCTTGATGGTAATTTTGGGTGCGACTGCTGGGTGATGGGTTGAAACCCGGAGTGATGGGAAAGGAGAGGGGAAGGCTGATAGACCCTTTACTTCAGCAGCTGTTTGCAAGTCCTTTTTACAAAATAGAGGAATGATGGAAAATATGGGGAACGGATAAGGGGGAGGGTTGAGCGACATGAGGAACAGAAGTTAAAGTCACTGAAGTGTACGTGTGACGACTGTAGAAGTGGCAAATGTTTCATTACATATATATTGGTTGTTAGCTGCCGTTGAGTTGGTCCCCAACTCATGGCGAATCCACATACGAAGTAATCCGACCATTGTGATCTGTAGGGTTTTCAATGGCTGATTTTTTGAAAGTGCATTGCCAGGCCTTTACTCCTAGTCTGTCTTATTCTAAATGCGCTGCTGAAACCTGACAGATGGGCAGTGGCTGTGCATGAGGTGCAATGGCTGGGAATTGAACCCAAATCTCCTGCATAGAAGGCGAGACTTCTACCACGGAGCCACCAATGCCCACTACAGGTATATTTACCACCAAACCACACCCACTGCCATCGAGTCGATTCCAACCCATAGCGACCCTGCAGGACAGAGTCGAACTGCCCCATAGGGTTTCCGAGGCTGTAATCTTTACAGAAGCAGACTTCCACATCTTTCTCCTGTGCAGCGGCTGGTAGGTTCGAACCACCGAACTTTTGGTTAGCTGCCAAGTACTTTAACCACTGCGCCACACAGGTTCCTATATTTACCACAATAAAAAACACAAGGCGTGGAACCGCCTCTGTCAAACGAAGAAGCAGAGCAGGCACAGCGTAAACAAGATCTTCAGGTGCTGTTGCTGACGGCGAATTTTAGCTCAGGCCGCTTGGGGGAACCAGGTGCAGTAGAGAAATAATCACTCAGGTGTTTCTTTGAACATCTTTCTTTTGCTTTTTAAATATTTTGCACTCAGGAAGAGGCCAGAAAATGCATATGGCCCATGTTCCTGGCATTCTTTCCTAAAACCCGTCACCGTGAGCCCGCACCTGAAAGCCTGTCTCACAAGCTCAGAGTGGGCATCTTGTCGGACAGAACGTGACGTGAAAGCTGTGTTGGCAATCCAGAAGGACGGGGTGGGCAGCCAGCCCTCACCCAGCACCGTGCCAGCACCGTGAAAGCGAGGTTACAGCCACCTGGAGCCCAGAGGGGTTTTTTCCCTCCCAGGACAGATCTCCCAGCTCTGGGATTTGGGCTAAATTTGGATCCAGGGAGTTAATGCCAGCCCAAGGTCCTGCAGACCTGAAATGGCACAATAAATAAAAGCAGAAGCGTGGGCTTTTGAAGAAAAGCGGCACCAGGAGTGTTCTGCGCCTTAATAACTTGATGTGCTTTCTGAGCGAGGAGGCCTGGGTCCCAGGCGGCCTGTGGTCCTGGGAATTCTCTGCGTTCCGCCTGGGAAGGGAATGGTGTTTGTTCTGTAGACGCACAAGAAAGCGAGTGCTTACGTCCGAGTGCTGCATTTCAGATTTCTAGTGCTGAACGTCGAAGAGGGAAGTGAGTGCTGTGTTACCGCTGAGTGAGGTCTCCGGCAGCGTGTACCTGACCTCTGCATGTACCCGGCTCTCCTGGCGTGAGCTTTATCTCGGGTCCTGGCTGACGGCGGGAACACGCCTGCCCTCCCCTGCCGTGCGGCTGCGATTTATAGGGGTTTGTGGCAGGAGGCCTGGGCAGGTCTCCAAGCAAGGCCCCACAGGGTTGGGGACTCCTGATTTTATTTTCCAGTTTAAGTTGAGAGAAGGCTAAACCTTGGGGTGGCACTTAGTTTCCCAGACCCGTGGCCCTGGAAAGTGAGAAGCTGCAGGCTGGAGTCCATCCCAAGACAGCAACAGAAATGGAGCAGTGCGAATTCTGAGACATTAACGATGAGGAAGTCAGACCTGTCCTGCCAGGATCATGACTTAGCAGACTAAGCCCCTCCCTCACCATGGGGGTACGGGGTCGCAGAGTTTCCATCAGGAAGAATTCAGCCTCAAGCGCTTTCCTGTAAGTTGCCCACACTTGAATGAGAACAGTTATCTCCCAGATTTGCATAATGGTGCTTCTTCTTGTTAGCTGCCCTTGAGTCAACACCAGCTCGTGGCGATGCCATCCACGTAGAACAGAACAAAACGCTCGGTCCTGCACCATCCCCATGATCCTCTGCGATCCGTAGGGTTTTCACTGACCGATTTTTAGAAGTAGATCTCCAGGCCTTTCTTCCTAGTCCATCTTAGTCTGGAAGCTCCACTGAAGCCTGTAGAGCATCATAGCAACACACAAGCCTCCATTGACAGACTGGTGGTGGCTGTGCGCGAGGTGCATTGGCTGGGAATCGAACCCAGGTCTTCTGCATGGAAAGGCTAGAATTATAACACTGGGACACCACTGCCCTGGAACAGTGCAGATACGTGATCCTCCTTGCAGAGGCAGGCAGGTAACAAAGCTGCTATTTCGCTTCAAAGGAAATATTGAGTAGACTAGTGAGCTATGGCTGCTAACCAAAAGATCGGCAGTTTGAATCCACCAGCCACTCCCTGGAAACCCTATGGGGCAGTTCTACTCTGTCCTCTAGAGTCAATATGAGTCGGAATTGACTCAACAGCAAGGGGTTTGGTTTTTTGTTTGTTTTTTTTTAAACTTTGTTTAAATCCTGATGTGGCCTTTTGGAGGGGAGCCCACCGAGTTCTTTCCCAGTTTGGCCTTGGAACACGCTGCAGGTAGAAGGACTTCTCGTTTTGTGATACTTCCACGTGAGTCTCCTCTTAACAGCATGCCTAAGGATCTCCTGGAGAAGATGGGGAGAAATGTGAGCTTGGCCCTGCCTGCCCCAGAGAGCCTGAGCCTGTCCGTGTGGCCATCTGCATTTCTAACAAGATCCTGGGGGAACTCTCAACATGGCCTTCAGTCCACATGGAGAATTTTATTATTCCCAAATTATGAGACACTGCATGTATTAGGGTTCTCCAAAAAAAAAAAAAAAAAAAGAACTGATAGATCAATAGGTATAGATATGTGTATAATAAGTGCATATGTGTGTGTGTGTGTATATACACATATATATGTACATTTGTTTTTGTTAGGTGCTGTTGAGTCAGTTCTGACTCATAGTGACCCTTCGTACAACAGAACGAAACATTGCCCGGTCCTGCACCATCCTCACAATCATTGCTATGTTGGAGCCCAGTTTTGCAGCCACTGTATCAATCCATCTCGTCGAGGGTCTTCTTCTTTTTATCTGGCCCACTACCTTACCAAGCATTGATGTCCTTCTCCAGGGACTGGTACCTCCTGATAACATGTCCAAAGTACATGAGACAAAGTCTTGCTGTCCTCACTTCTAAGGAGCATTCAGGCTGTACTTCTTCCAAAACAGGCTGGTTCGTTCTTTTGGCAGGCCATGGGATGTTCAATATTCTTCACCAACACCATAATTCAAAGGCATCAATTCTTCTTCAGTCTTTCTTATTCATTATCCAGTTTTCACATGCATAGGAGGCGATTGAAGATACCATGGCTTGGGTCAGGCACACCTTAGTCCTCAAAGTGACATCTTTGCTTTTTAACACTTTAAAGATATATACATATATATCTTTAAAGATATATATATCTTTAAAGTATTATATATATATATATATATGTATATATATATATGATACCAGAGAGAAAGACAGAGATTAACTGATTGATTTTAAGGAATTGGCTCACACAATTGTGGGGGCTGGCAAGTCCAAAATCCAAGGGTCAGGCAGGCTACAGAATCCGGCAGGATTTCCATGTTACAGTCTTGAGGCAGAATCTGTCTTCTCTTGGAAACCTCAAGGCCTCCAACGGATTGGATGAGGCCCACCCACCTTATGGAGGGTAATCAACTGATTGTAGATATTAATCACTTCAACAAAATCCCTTTACAGCAACAACTAGACTAGCGTTTGACCAAACAACTGGGCAACAGAACCTGCGCAACTGACACATAAAATTCACCATCGCGCTCCCTGGACTTTCTTTCCCACACAGGCTGGGGGTGGCGGACATATATCAAGACAAGAAACGTTACCTTTTTTCCGTCTCAGATGTGCTATTGATCAAAGCACCACCCACTGTGTATGCCTTCACCTGTGCTCCTAGCGTTATCTGCATCTTCTTCAGCAGTCATTTCTAGAAGGCCGGGCGCCATGGCTCCCACAGATCCATTTTCCTGTGCTTACACAGGTGGAAGGGGAGTCCCTGGGTGGTGCAAACAGTTAATGCACTCAGCTGCTAACCAAAACGTTGGAGGGTCAAGTCCACCTAGAGGTACCTCAGAAGAAAGACCTGGCCATCTACTTCTGAAAATCCAGCCATTTAAAACTGTGGAGCACAGTTGAGCAGGCAGACAGCTCTTGGAGTATTTCCCTAAGAGTATCCTTTCCTTTGCCACTTCAGGTCGGCTGCTGCTCAGGAAGAAGACCATGAACCGTTGCTTTGGTTTGGGAATAAAGACAGCTTTCTATTTTCTTTTTTACTAAAAGCACAGTTTTTGGAAGGTCTGCGCCTTAGCCAGAAACCGTTTCATTCTACTTTCTGCCGTAAGGAAATTGCTAATCATTCTGTTTACTCTGTTCTTATTCACATGCCTGTAATTTAGAAGCCAGCTGATTACAAAGATATATTTAAAGTACATTTTGCTGGAGACTTTTCGCCCCAAAAGGATGTGGCTGAACCATTGGCACAGTGTTCCAGAAGACACAGGCTCGCCTCCCTCCCGTCACAGCTGGTATCTGTTTCCTGAGGAGGGGACAGGGACTCGCAGTCAGCTCCACCAGGGGGAAGGACGGAGCTAGTCAGAACTTGGAAATGATATCCTTGGGATTAAAAACAACAAGAAAAAAAAACAGTTGCTGTCAAGTCGATCCCGACTCCTAGTGACCTCATCTGTTAAACAGAGTAGAACTGAGCTCCGTAGAGTTTTCATGGCTGTGACCTTCCAGAGGCAGATTGCCAGGCCTTTCTTCTGAGGTGCCTCTGGATGGACTCCAACTTCCAACCTTTCGGTTAGTGGCCGAGTACTTATCCGTGTGTGCCACCCAGGGACTCCGTCCTTGGAATGTTGTTGTTAGGTGCCATCGAGCTGATTCCAACTCATAGCGACCCCATGTGACAGACTAGAACTGCCCCACAGGGTTTTCTAGGCTTTAATCTTTACGGGAGCCGATCGCCAGGTCTTTCTTCCACGGAGTGCCTGGGTGGGTTCAAACTACGGCCTTTCGGTTAGCAGCTGAGTGCGTAACTGTTTGCACCACAGGGCTCCTTATCCTGAGGATGCCTGGCCTGGACTCTGGGAAGGATTCTGTAGAGAAGTTGGAAAGCAAAGGGCTGTTTTTTACGGGCAAATGGTTGTACAGCCTGTCTGATATAGGACATTTGGGAGGGGCCTGCGTTTGAGGACACCAGTGGGCCATTTCCTCTCCATTGTGACCTTTGATAATTTAATAGCCGAGAGGATGGGAAGTATATCCCTATTGTTTGGATAATGGGAACTGCATGAGAAATATTCTAAGACCAAATGCCAATCTTGTATTCGAGCCAAAATAACTCTCAGACGTGTTCCCCGCTCTCCAGCCCAGAAGGATCCTGTTTACCCAGCCACAGAACCGCCTGGAAGGGGAGAGTGGGCCTGGGAGGAAGAAAAGGTCCCTGAGCTGCCCATGGCGGCGGTGCCGTGTAAAGGTTCCTCGTAGGAGACCAAGTGCCAGCTGTGGGGGGGGCGGGGGCACTTGCTCCTCGTGAGTCTGGCTGCAGAGAGATCCTGGCTGCAGGCCTGCGGCTCTGTGTTGAAATACTGAATGTGCTTAAGTAAACAGTGATAAAGACATTATTCATCAATTAGATGGAGTCCCTGTGAGGCCAGAGACCTCACATACCCCCCTCCAACCAGGTAACCAGTTGCTGTCGAGTTGATTCTGACTCATGGGCGACCCCAGGTGTGTCAGAGTAAAACTGTGCTCTATAGGGTTTTTCAATGGCTGGTTTTTTGGAAGATCACCAGGCCTGTCTTCTGAGGTGCCTCTGGGTGGACTCGAACCTCCAACCTTTTGGTGAGCAGCTGAGTGAGCAAAGGGTCTCCCTTTGGGGAAGAAGATAATGCATTACCCGCAATGGATGCTTTGGGGCCTTAAGCACTA
This sequence comes from Trichechus manatus latirostris, assembly GCF_000243295.1. Taxonomy (NCBI): domain Eukaryota; kingdom Metazoa; phylum Chordata; class Mammalia; order Sirenia; family Trichechidae; genus Trichechus; species Trichechus manatus. Next base: position 520,425 of record NW_004443961.1, read on the forward strand.
AAGCTCTTTGGGAAAGAAAAACTATCTGATGGGCTTGTAGCTCTCAAACTTCAGTGAGCCTCAGCATCACCGGGGGGCCTGTGAGAACACAGCCTGCTGGGCCCCACCTGCCGAGTCTCTGACTCAAGAGGACTGGGAAGAGGCCCAAGAACGGAGTTTCTAACAAGTTCCTGGGTGCTGCTGATTTTGCTGTCCAGAGACCTGCTTTGAGAATCACTGGCCTGGGGGAAGAGGTCTTGTAAGTAGACCTTCCCTTGGACTTCAACTACTAGTACCTTCTGGACAGGAGTCCTGTGGCTGTTATCGGCTGCCGTCGAGTTAGTCCCGACTCATGGCGACCCCATGCCTGCAGAGTAGAACTGCTCCAGAGGGTTTTCAAGGCTGTGACCTTTCAGAAGCAGATCGCCAGGCCTGTCTTCCAAAGAGCCTGTGGGTGGGTTCGAACCGCCAACCTTTCGGCTACTAGTCGAGTGCTTCACGGTCTGCGCTACCCAGGGACTCCTATAGGAACCCCATGTGTCTGTACGCTTTGATCCGGGCGTCTTGTTGTGGTTGCGGGTGACTCAGGACCCTCTGCTCCCCTTGCCCCCCACCTTAAAACAAAGAAGCTTGCAAAGATGCCATTCCCCGATGGGGAGTCTCTCGTCCTACAGCTTGTATAGTACATGGAGTGTTTACAAACCCTGTATTCATCCAGAATGGGGCTTTAGAACGTAGCCAGAGGACTTGACTTGAATCACAGCAGTCTTGTAAGTAAAATGGCCCACACATCACACTGAGAAAGAAAGAAATCTTTATTGGTTCTGAGCCCCTGAGGTTCTCTTTGTGCGGGCTGATTCCCTAGTGAATACTCACGTGAACACCCCAGTCTCCTTTGAGACCCCAGGGAGGCGGGGGGAGGGGTGCCACGTGCCGTGTCCTCAGCTGTCCCCTCGGAGTCCCTCTGTGCTCTCCTTGTGCCATCGGGCAAAGGCACACAATGGTTCCAGTTTACAGAGCCAAGACAGCACTCATCCGAATGACCACACAAGGCCTGAGGGGCACACGCATGTGCGGGAAGGCCACAGGTGCTCATGGGACCGGGGACCAACGCACGGGCCCATCTCAGGGCGCCCGGTGTGTGTCCCGCTCCGAGGTCGGAGTCACAGTGTAGACGAGAGAGTGGAGAAGACATCGGTGTTTCACAGGGAAACTGGGGGCCCTTGTTCACGTCCTCCTCGCCTATGAATCCATGTCAGCCAGACGAGACTCACTTTCAGGGAGTGCACTTGCTGACACTGATTGATGGAAGGCCTCGGACGCCCAAAGGATCGTCAGTGAAGCCCTCCATAAGCTCATTCGGTCGTTGTCAGAGGATATGTAATACATAATCAAAGAACCCAAGCTTGGGGTCCGTCTTACAGACCCTGCGATATATTCTGGTCAGTATGATATGCAAAAGGTAGAAGAGTCCGTTTACTTCCTTACTTGCTGTCCTAGTTTCTTGGCGCTGCTGTGACAGAAATACCACAAGGGGGTGACTTTAACAAACAAATGTGTCTTCCCACAGATTGGAAGGTGAGAAGCCCGAATTCAGGGCACCGGCTCTCAAGGCAGGCTCTCTGTCCCTTCTGGGGGACAGTCCTTGTCTCAGCTTCTCTAGCAGTTTTCTCAGGGTTCCTTGGACATCTCCACTTGGCATCAGTCTTTCTCCCATTCTTGCTTCTTTACTTCTGTGTTTAATCTGCTCTTCGTACATCTCAAAGATGGTTGGCTTAAGGCACACCTTACACTGATAATGACCTCATTAATATAACAAAGGAAAACTTATTCCCAAGTAGGGTTACAGCCACAGGCACAGGGGTTAGGATTCCAACACATATTTGGGGGCGACACAATTCAATCCATAACACTTACTTAATTACCTTATTCACCTTTACTTACCTTACTTACTCACTCATGCACTCACTCACTCCCTCAGTCACTCACTCATTCACTCGCTCACTCACTCAGTCACTCAGTCACTCGCTCACTCAGTCACTCACTCACTCACGCACTCACCCACTCACTCATGTACTAACTCAGTCACTGACTCACTCACGCAGTCACTCACTCACTCACTGAGTACCTTCATGTGTCCAGCCAAGGAGGCCAATGATCCTACAATTCCTATAGCACAACGAACTTGGATTCAGGAATTTTTTTTTGTCAGATTCTTGTCTGTACTTCTTATCCATATTAAAATTAGGAAGTCCATACCCTGCCATTGCCTACCAATAGGCCTTGTTAAGATGACCTTTTTCATAATCTGTACATACACTGTAGTAGAGTTGTATGGAGATGCCAGTATGATGAACATTAACTGCTGCAAACAACCTACCACACCTGGGTAGCAAAGTCCTGTATTATCTGGATCTCTGGGAATATATGTTTGTTGCTGGTGTTGTTAGTTGCCTTCGAGTTGATTCTGACTCATGGCAACCCATGTGTGCAGAGTACAACTGCTCCAGAGGGTTTTCAAGGCCGTGACCTTTCAGAAGCAGATCGCCAGGACTGTCTTCCGAGGCACCTCTAGGTGGGTTCGAACCACCAACCTTTCAGCTAGTAGTCAAGCATTTAACCATTTGCACTACCAAGGGCAACCCTGAAGTATAGGTAGGAGACACTTTCCTTGACTTTGCTTCTCTCCCCTCTGTTCATTTGATGCCTCATAAAGAATCACTATTCCCTTCTTGCTGTGGTTTCTACCATGATATTAAACACATCTGTAGAGCTGAAGAGATACTCTACAGTATGGAAGATGCTCATGGAAAATGCAAGTGAAGAAGCAACCTGCTAGGACCCATTTTGCTTCATGGTGAAAATTCAATAACAATAGTAATAATAACTCTTCAAGGGGAGCTTCCTGCTTGTCTTAGTCATCCAGTGCTGCTGTAACAGAAATACCACAAGTGGATGGCTTTAACAAAGAGAAATTTATTCTCTCACAGTCCAGTAGGCTACAAGTCCAAATTCAGGGTGCCAGCTCCAGGGGAATGCTTTCTCTTTCTGTCGGCTCTTGAGGAAGGTCCTTGTGATGCATCAATCTTCCCTTGGTCTGGGAGCTTCTCTGTGCAGGAACTGCAGGTCCAAAGGACACGCTCTGCTCCCAGCGCTGCTTTCTTGGTGGTATGAGGTTCCTGTGTGTCTCTGCTCGCTTATCTCTTTTATATCTCAAAAGAGACTGGCTTAAGACACTATCTAATCTTGTAGACCTCATCAGTATAACTGCCGTTAATCCATCTTATTACAACATAGTGATAGAGTTTACAACATATAAGGAGATCACATCAGATTACAAAATGGTACACAATCATACAACACTGGGAATCATGACCCAGCCAAGTTAACAGATATTTTTGGGGACACAGTTCAATCCATGACACTGCTCTAATTTCTAAGTAGGGGTGTCAGTTACTGGGGCCACACTGAAGCCACGGAACAAGCATCTCTCAGAGCCTCAGCGGCATACAACAGTCAGTGTGTATGGGTCACACGTTTGGATGCTGGCCAGATACCTCTGCTGGTCTTGGCCAGCTTCCCTCACTGGTCTGGCTACTCCAGATCAAGGCTGGCTTCGTCAGGCTACTGCAGAGATTCTGCTGTGTTCCACCTGACTCCAATCCTCCTGCCGATCGTCCAAGCATGTCCTCATGGTGACACAGATACAAGTGGACAAGTGGACAAGGCTTAGGCTCAGAACTGAAGCCCATCACTTCCATGGCATTGCAGTGACCAAAGCAAGTTGCCAGTCTGGAAGTTCCACTGAAACCTGTCCACCATGAGTGACCCTGCTGCTATTTGAATTACTGGTGGCATAGCTTCCAGCGTCACAGCAACACGCAAGCACCACAGTACCCCTGCTTAATCAAAGATGCAGCAGCCTGGCTCTGGGACACCCTTGCTTCTGAAAGCGCAGTTACTCAGTGTCCAGTGGGTCTCTGAGGCTAACTCCAGCCTACCCCTGCCACTGAGCTCAGCCGGGGGAGCAAGAAATAGGAGAAAGCCTACTAGTAAAACTAACAATGACATGGAATTTGCAGGTGCTGCCAAGAAAATGGAGTCCCTGGGTGGTGCAAACGGTTAACGTGCTCGCTGCTAACTGAAAGGTTGGAGGCTCAAGTCCACCCAGAGGTACCTTAGAAGAAAGGCCTGGCAATCTACGGCCAAAAAATCAGCCATTGAAAACTTTATGGAGCACAGTTCTACTCTGACACACATGAGGTCACCATGAGTCGGAGCTGACTTGACAGCAGTTGGTTTCAGTTGGCCGAGAAAATGTATTATTAAAAGCCTGTGCTCCCAGGGACGCCATGGCCCTGCAGCGTGCCTGGATGCGTCCCCCACGTTGTGCTCAGAGTCAGTGGTCTGGGGACTCCCGATCAACGAGGACAGAGCTGACTGACCTGTTACAGGACTGCAGCTGTGATAAGGCTCCCTTAAAGTACCGTCCCAATGTGGCCAGCTTCCTGTATTTCCTTTGGGGAACCTCAGACTGCTAAAATAGCAAGGGCACATACGCACTGCGATTTTTACATCCAGCCATCTTTAAATTCTCAACCCTACTCACCCACCAGCAGCAAGCAACGTCTCCCGCGTCAGAAGTAAAGCACCATAGACATTGAGGTGAAGTCAGAGACGAGATGGGAGTGACGCACCTACAAGCTAAGGAATGCCAGAGATCGCAGGAAACTACCGGAAGCGTGGAGAGAGGCGTGGAGCGGCTGTCCCTCAGAGCCTCAGAAGGAGCCAACCCTGCTGACATTGTGATTTCAAGGGTCTAGCCTGCAGAACCATTAGAGAATCACTCAGAACTCCGTGAAGATCCATAAGGTTTACACTGGCTAATTTTCAGCAGCAGATTGCCAGGCCTTTCTTCCTAGTCTGTCTTAGTCGGGAAGTTCCTCTGAAACCTGTCCACTGTGGGTGACCCTGCTGGTATTTGAAATACTGGTGGCCTAGCTGAGGATGCTAAGCCATCAGGTTTGTGGTACTTTGTGAGGCAGCCCCAGGGACGTTACACAGATTTTTTTTTTTTTATTGTACTTTAGGTAAAAGTTTACAGAACAAATAGTTTCTCATTAAACAGTCAGTACACATATTGTTTTATGACATTGGTTAACAACCCCACGACATGTCAACGCTCCCTTCTCAATCTTTTTTTTTTTTTTTTGGTGAAAATATACATAGCCAAAGATACACCATTTCAAAAATTTCTACATGCACAGTTCAGTGACATCGATTATGTTCTTCCAGTTGTGCTGCTATTCTCATTTTAGATGAAGGTTTACAGAACAAAATAGTTTCTCATTAAACAGTTGGTACACATGTTGCCCTATGACAATGATTAACAACCCCCTGACATGTCAACACTGTCCCTTCTCAACCTTGGGTTCCCTATCACCAGCTTTCCTGTCCCCTTCTGCCTTCTAGTCCTTGTCCCTGGACTGCTGTGCCTCATTAGTCCCATTTTGTTTTATGGGGCTGTCCAATCCCCGGCTGCAGATATTTAATATATATATACATCTTTATTTAAGTTAACCTCCAATTGAAATTTAGCATTCACTTCAATTATGACTTCAGGCAGCAAACCACAGGAGTAACAGCAGCGCCTCTGAGTCTGTCATCAATAGAAATCACAGGTACTTTCCCATCCCATTACAGTCCTTGCAGGGATTTCAAAGTATCATCTCCATCCTCACTACTTCAAAGTTACAGTAGTTATTAGACCAGCTGCTGGAGTTAAATATTTAATGCTTCCATAAAGAAGCCCATGCATTATCACCAATTGATAACTATTTTAATATAATTACTTTCCTTTATAATCCTATATATACATTTTAAATTATGCATTTTAAAAACGTTATTTTGAGAAAGGGTCCAGAGCTTGCCACAGCGGTTCATGGCACAGAGAGCTAAGATTCCCTGGCTTACAGCTTCTCAAACCGTATTGATTTGCTTGTGGTATTTTTTTTCCTCTGCCAGAAACGACTTTCCCAGCCGCAATTTCTATTTGTTCCATGTCGTTTTGTTTGTTAGCTGCTGCCGAGTCAGCCCCCGACTTATGACGACCCCATGCAAGGCAAAATGAAATGATTCCTGGTCCTGTGCCATCCCCATGATTGGTTGTAGACCGGACAGTTGTGATCCTTAGGGTTTTCATTGGTTGATTTTTCAGAAGAGATCACAAGGCCTTTCTTCCTAGTCTTAGTTGGAAAGCTCCACTGAAACCTGTTCAGCATCATGGCAGCACACAAGCCTCCACTGACAGACGGGTAGTGGCTGCACATGAGGTGCATTGGCTGGGAATCGAACCCAGGCCTCCTGCTCATGGAAGGTGAGAATTCTACCACTGAACCACCGCTAGGCATTCTTGAAGATTAGACTTCTATGTTATCTCAGTGAAGCCCTTCCTGATTCCCCAGGCAGAAACGGCCCCACCTGCCTGGGGCCTGCCTGTAACCTGTGCATTCTCCCACCATGACCCCCAGACCTGCTCCCAGAGGCGTCGTTCCATGCCTGTCCCCCTCCCTAGACACCATGGCCCTCCACAGCAGGCGTAGGTCGAGCAATGAAAATGAGGAAAGGAACGGATAAGAATCGGGGAGTTCTGGCATTATCATCTCATTTCGCAGAGGACGACCCCAAGAGAGATTCATTCCCCAGGGTCACAGCGGGAAGTGGCACATCCCGGGCGAGAGAAGCCTGCTGGCCCCCTCCTCCCTGCCTTGCTGCCCCAGGAGAGACGGAGCCTGCAGGTCTGTTTGCTCTCCAGCCCTAACACCGGTGAAAGCCAGACGCCCTCCCAGCTGCTCTAGCCCACAGCGAAGCTCTCGGGTCGAGCACTTCATTTCTCATAACCTCCCCACCACGTGTGTTCAGTAAGGAGCTGAGGTCCCCGGATTCTCGTGTTTCTGAACATCAAATGTGGGTGTCCATTGCGGAGGAAATGAGCCTGCATGATTCCGAGAAGGATGGCCCGAAAGGCTTATAATGACGGTCTCGTCCGTATCAGTGGATATATCGGGAGATGATAAGGGTTGATTGGGACAATACACTCCTAATAGATCCATTCATCTGGAGGGAAGCGGTCAATGCGGAGATGAAATCCAGTTTAATAAGGGATTAAACACAGGGAGACACCAGCCTCCCCTGCAAGGTTCAAGTCCCAGCTCCATTCTTTCCCATTCTGTGGGTGACAACTTCAGCCCCTCACTTCTCGTTAGACCAAGAGCTTGACTCCCGCTCTGTTCAGGGTCTCTTTCCACTAACGAAGCGTAAATGATCAGTAATCACGGCACTCACTGCCCGTCTGTCGCTGTGTCGTTCCGTGGTGGCTTGTGTGTTGTGATGCTGGAAGCCAGGCCACCACTATTTCAAACATCAGCAGGGTCACCCACAGTGGACAGGTTTCAGAGGAGCTTCCAGACTAAGACAGACTAGGAAGAAAGGCCTGGAGATCTACTCCTGAAAATTAGCCGATGAAAACCTTATGGATCACAACAGAATATTGCCTGACTTGCTTGCTTTGATTTTTGTTTATTTGTTTTGGTTTTATTTAACTTATAAATGACATTCATTAATTTTCTTTTTTTTTTTTTTTTGGATTGTGCTTTAGGTGAAAGTTTACAGAGCAAATTAGTTCCCCATTTGCTAGTTTGTGGATAAGGTATTCCATGACATTGATTGCATTCCCCACAATGTGTCAGCACTCCCCCCACTTCTGCCTTAGGTGCCCCGTTTCCTTTTGTCTGGATTTTCTACCCCTTCCTGCCTTCTCATCTTTCCTTTTGGACAAATGTCCTTTCGATCTCATATAACTGATTGTTCTACCTGATGTGCTTGCTTTGGACAGGTCATCAGGAGGGATCCATCGCGGAGGACGACGTCATGTTTGGTGATAGACTTCTTAACTATAGAATGAGATTACATACTCTTCACTTCTCGTAATTGGAAGTAAGATATTTTTTCATCCAGTAAAAATAAGGAAAAGAGAATTTAAAGTGGTCTTATTTTGACTAAGTACTAGATGGGAATGAAAACACAGTTTAATAATAAATTCTGGCAGTATTTCATCTAAATAAACATGCTTAAAAAAAAACACAGCAATTTTAACTGAATCTTTGTTTCTGACAGTTTGGTGACAATCACTGCTCTCATTTTTTTCCTCCCACATTTATCTTTCATTCTTTTACTTCACCCTCTATTTCTTTCAGTAAATTATAGAACGTTTCTAGTTTGATAGATATGTAATAAAAAAACAGCTGCCGTCGAGTTGATTCCAACTCATGACGATCCCATGTGCGTCAGCGTAGAACAGTGCTCCATCAGGTTTTCAATGGTTGTGACCTGTCGGAAGTAGATCACCAGGCCTTTCTTCTGAGGCACCTCTGGGTGAACTTGACCCTCCAACCTTCCAGTTAGCAGTGAGCATCTTAACCGTTTGCACTACCCAGGGACTCCATATATGTAAGTCGCACATATCTTTTTTTTTTTTTTTTTTAATTTAAAAGAATGCAGGAAGCAAGCAACAAGGACTAGACCCAGCCTCACCCAGGGCACTGTGTGTCCTGCAGCTCTCCGCCCCCTTGTGTCCGTGTCTGGTACCGCACTCTTCCACCCTGGAGAGCCATTTGGACAATTTGTTTGCAGGGAAGCTTTTGGTTGAAAATACCTGAAAAGGACCGAGCCCATCTGGGCACTGTTCCCATCTGTGCGGTCTTAGTTATCCTCGTATGAGCTTCTGAAGGTGAAGGGCTGCACTTGGACGTCACTCTTGTGCAATAGTTAGAACAATTGTTAGTTGCCCTCCGATCCATTTCAACTCATGGAGTCCCTGGGTGGCATAAACGGTTAAGCACTCAACTACCAGCTGAGAGATTGGCAGTTTGAACTCACCCAGAGGTGCCTCAGAAGAAAGGCCTGGTGATCTGCTTCCAAAAGGTCACAGCCTTGAAAACCCTATGGAGCAGTTCTACTCTGCACACATGAGGTCACCATTTGTTAACACAGAGCCCAGCACAGAAAGGAGTCTCATATCTTTTTTTTTTTCTTAATTGTGGTTTGGTGAAAGTTTACAGCCCAAGTTAATTTCTCATACAAAAATTAATACACATATTGTTACGTGACCCTAGTTGCAGTCCCTGCAATGTGACAGACAGCACACTCCTCCTTTCCACCCTGGGTTTCCCATGTCCATCCAGCCAGCTCCTGACCCTTCCTGCCTTCTCATCCTGCCTCAGGACACGAGCCACTCATTTGGTCTCGTGTATCTGCTTGAACTAAGAAGCACGCTCTTCACGAGTATTATTTTGTTTTATAGTCCAGTCTAAGTTTTGTCTAAAGAGTGGGCTTCAGGAATGGTTTCAGTTCTGGACTAACAGAGAGTCTGATGTCCGCGTCTTCCGAGGTTCCTCCAGTCTCAGTCAGACCATTAAGTCTGGTCTTTTTACTAGAATTTGAGTTCTGCACCCCACTTTTCTCCTGCTCCACTGGGGACTCTCTTGTGTTCCCTGTCAAGGCGGTCATTGGTGGTAGCTGGGCACCATCCAGTTCATCTGGTCTCAGGGTGATGGAGTCTCTGGTTTATGTGGCCCTTTTATCTCTTGGGCTAATATTTTCCTTGTGTCTTTGGTTTTCTTCATTCTCCTTTGCTCCAAGTGGCTTGGGACCAGTTGATGCATCTTAGATGGCCGCCCGCAAGCTTTTAAGCCAAGGGGTCTCATGTCTTTTTTTTTTCTCTCTCTCTCTCTGTATTTTTCTTCCTGTCTAATCTTTAGCTGAAGGGTGAACCTCAGGAGTGACTTCAGTGCTGAGCTATAAGGGTGTCTGGGGGCCATACTCTCGGGGTTTCTCCAGTCTCTGTGACGCCAGTAAGTCTGGTCTTTTTTTGTGAGTTAGAATTCTGTTCTACATTTTACTCCAGGTCTGTCTGGGACCCTCTATTGTGATCCCGGTCAGCAGTCAGTGGTGGTACCTGGGCCCCATCTAGTTGTGCTGGACTCAGTCTGGCGGAGGCTGTGGTAGTTGTGGTCCATTAGTCCTTTGGACTACTCTTTCCCTTGTGTCTTTGGTTTTCTCCATTCTCCCTTATCCCGAAGAGGTGAGACCAGTGGAGTATCTTAGATGGCCACTCACAGGCTTTTAAGACCCCAGATGCTACTCACCAAAGTAGAATGTAGAACATTTTCTTTATAAACTATGTTATGCCAATGGAGCTAGATGTTCCCAGAGGGGGTCTCATATCTTCAGGAGACAAAACTGAGCTGATCACGCCTGATTCCGTGGTAATTAATTAATGCACATGTGGTACTGGTTGACATCAATTGTTACTAATTCCGTTCAACAAACACTTTGCCGCACTTGGCTTATCACTTCTCGGGCATCGTTTTACTTAATAGACCACAGCATGAAGGAGCCGAGAGTATTAGTATCCATGCTTTGCAGGTGAAGAAAAGAAAGCGAAGGTCTTCTGGCCAAGAATGAAGCTTGTAAGTCAAGGAGACGGGATGTCTCCGGACGGGCGCCTTGGAGGGAGGGACTGTATCTTACTCAGAGGCAGCCTGGCTTAGTGCGGTCTGGCTCTGTGATCTTGAGCAAGTCAGTCGACCTCACTGTGCCTCCATTTCCTCATCTGTAAAATGGATATTTTTATGTTACTTACGGGGGCGGGGCGGGGGGGTGCTGTGGTGAGGATCTGAAGGGCTAAGATACATAAACCCCCTAGCGCGGCGCCCACAGGGTGAGTGCTACGTGTCGCTGGTATCATTTCCAGCTTGCAGTGCAGTGCCGAGAACATGCATGAGTCCATCTGTCTACGATGAATAAAGAAATAGATACGTGAATGGAGGAGGCTGGCTGCTCAAATGGCGGTAGTTACAGGGATGCAGAATCAAAGAAGGGCGGTTTTTGTTGTTTCAATTTAGTTAGTTTTGGGGTTTTTTTAGGATAATAGACAAACATGTTTACAGATCAAAAAGGAAGCCTGGGGAGGAAAACAAGGTGGATGAAAAGGGATTACTGGTGCGGTAACCCTGGTGGCGTAATGGTTAAGCACTCGGCTGCTAACCCAAAGGTTAGTGGCCGAATCCACCCAGTGGCTCCAAAGGAGAAAGACCCGATGACCTGCTCCCATAAAGATGACAGCCTAGAAAACCCTATGGGGCAGTTCTTCTCCGTCCTACAGGGTTGCCATGAGTCGGAATCCACTCAACAGCACCTAACAGCAACGACCCTGCGGAGTACAGTGCCACTCTACAGCGCACGGCGTCGCCATGAGGCGGTATCAACTCCAGGGCAACAGGTTCGGCTTGGTTTTTTCAGCCCTATGGAGTGCAGTTCTACTCTGTAACATGTGGGGTCGCTGTGAGTCGGTATCAACTCCAGGGCAACAGGTTCGGCTTGGTTTTTTTAGCCCTATGGAGTGTAGTTCTACTCTGTAACATGTGGGGTCACCATGAGTCGGAACTGACTCAACGACAGGGGATTCAAGTCATGGAGCAGTTGGGAGAGGCTATTAAGAAAACAGGGGCCACTGCTAACACCAAATAGGAGGAGGAACATCTCGCCCTCCACAATCAGAGACAGGAGGAGTCCAGGTGGATTGAAATGCTTTGGTCTGTTGTATCTGCTGGGTATGGGGCCTTCAACCCACCTCTGCCTTCTGCCAGGATTTGCGGGAGATTATTAAGCAATCACATCAACAGCTAAGCGTGTTCTTGGGCATAACACGCACAGTACTAACTTTGTGTTTTCCATAACATACTTATAGCACTGCTAACTCCAGGCCCTAGCATGGAATCCCAGATCTGGCAGCCTTTCCTGGAAGGAAAGGCTCAGTGAGAAAGATGCACTGGTCAGCACTTGGATACAACAGAGTAAACCAAACCAAACCCGCTGCCGTCAGGTTGATGCCGACGCATAGGGACCCAACAGGACAGTAGAACTGCCGTATAGGGTTTCCAAGGAGTGGCTGGTAGATTCAAACTGCCAACCTTTTGCTTAGCAACTGAACTCTTAACCACTGCGCCACCAGGGCTCCTATAACAGAGTATGTCGATGCAAACCTGAGACAAAAATGTTTTCATAGCATTTTATAGGAATTTGTGATTTTAAGGAGTCTCTGGGTGGTGTAAACAGTTAATGGGCTTGGCTGCTAACCAAAAGGTTAGCGGTTTGAATCCATGCAGAGGTCTTTTGGAAGAAAGGCCTGGTGATCTACGTCCAAAAAATCAGCCACTGGAAACCTTATGAAGCACTGTTCTATTCCTGATACACATAGGGTCACCGTGAGTTCAGACTGACTGGATGGTAACTGGTGTGTGTGGGTGTGTAGATTTTAAAGCTATTTTGGTGGGATGGGGAAGTGGAATATTATGATGATATATGATGTATTATGACGACCTCACAATTACCAAGCATCCCGAAGGATTTAGGCAAGGTAGATAAAATCCCTGGCTGCTACCTTGACCCACAAAGACAACACCACACTCTTCCAGACTACCCTGCTCCTCCCTCGGACAGGCACCTGGATGTTGCCACGGAATTCAAAGAGAAAAGGTCTTTGTAATCGGGAAGCTGAAGACCTCGGCAGAGCCCAGAAAGAGCCCTGGCTGGCTCAATGCGCGTACTCCTTCCACTCCAGGAAATGTCGACGGCTGAGGCCGTGAGCCTGACCTGGTTCCTGAAACAGGAGAAGTGGTTGGCTTTGCCTCTCTGAATTCCCTCTGCGGACAAGCCGTCCCCTTTTCTGTGTCTGAGTTCTCTGTCTCTGGATCATTTGGTCACTCCAGCTTGCTTTCAGTAGCAGATCTCATGCCAGCTGGGATGCCAGCCCAGTGCGCACCCAATACACGTGTGGCAAGCACAGAAATGAACACGTGGAAATGTAAGGGCTGGTGTTCAGTGAGGTGCTGCAGTCAGGTGCATGGCCCCGGGCCTGCTGCACAAACCCTGCGGGTGAGGGTTCAGGCTTTGAAGTGAGAAGTCTGGTGGGCTGGCCCCTGCCCCACACCGGGTGGTCCCGGGTTTTCCCTGCTTTCTGCTGCTGAGTGCTTTGTGTGGTGAAACAGCCCTGCTGCACTGACCTGTCAATTACAGAAAAGCAGCTCTCGGTGCTGCTGCTGCTGCGGTGAATTTCTGACTCCAAGACTGAATGATGCATTTTCTCTTGTCTCCCTCAACCTGCTCTCCTGCCTGATAACCTGGTGAGGTATCAGCTGCAGCCCAGTTTTCAAAACCCTAAAGTCTGGCTCTCCTAACCCCATTCATGCTGACATTTCTAAGGCTGTAGGACTCACTTAGCCGGAGGCAGGGAACAAATCCCACTCAACACAGTGCAACCAAGCGCAGGGACGGATGTCTTTCTGGCTGGGAGTTGAGCATGCTCCAAAGTGGCTGGTTAGCTGACCCTCCTGACTACTCCCTGACCTTAGCCTCTGCGCTGTCACTGTTGTTAACTGCCTTCAAGTTGGCTCTGACTCACGACAACCTCATCCGTGTAGAACTGAATGAAAAGCTGCCCAGTCCCGCGCCATCTTCACGATCATTGGTACGCTCGAGTCCATTGCTGCAGCCACTGTGTATTTCGAGTGCCTTCCAACCTCGCGGGCTCATCTTCCAGCACTATACTGGACAATATTCTGTTGGGATCCATAGGGTTTTCATTGGCTAATTTTCAGAAGTAGATAGCCAGGCTTTTCTTCCTAGTCTTAGTCTGGAACTTCCACTGAAATCTGTCCACCACGGGTGACTCTGCTGGTATCTGAACTACTGGTGGCTTAGCTTCCAGAATCATAGCAACATGCAAACCACCACAGCACGACAAACTGACAGATGGGTGGAGGGGTCTGCCACCCACGTGTATCAGAGATTGATAATACTTGAGCCCTTACTCTGGGCCAGGCCTCCTCTAGGTCTCTGTGCAGTAAGTAGCTCATCGCGTGGCTCCAGAACCCTCGAAGGCTGTGTGATCATCATCTTCATTTGACAAGTGGGAACACCAACATGTCAAGACATGAATCAAACTGCAGAGGGACCCCTACCGGTGAACCACACCATCCCTGCACCCGTGAACTAAACCCAGTCACCAACAGCTTACGGGGCAGGACGGGACAGCAGAGCATGTAGGTCTGGATGAGTTTAAGTTTTCTGTTTCTTTCCCTTTTCGTATTCTTACGGAATGGTAAAACCAGGGTACATGGGGAAATGCTACATCAAAGCCCCTTTTTTTTTTTGCCTCTTTGTTTTTTTAATTATTTTTATTTTCTAAATTTGAAAGTACATGTAACAAAACATTTGGCATTTTTACCGTGTTTAGGTGTCTGATTCAGTGACATTGATTATATTCACCGTGCTGTGCAACCATCACACTATCCATTTCCAGTTGTTTTCCACCATCCCAAACAGAAACTCGGTACCCCTTAGCCTGGTGCTTCCAGACTAAGACTAGGAAGAAAGGCCTGGCAATCTACATCCAAAAATTAGCTAATTGAAGGCAGCTGATGATAAACTAACAAAGGTGTGGAGTCATTGGGCATTCACAGGGGGCTTCAAGTTAGTGGCAGATACTGAGGCTGGCTCTCCCAAATGTCCATTTCAATCACCTTCTAGCTCACCTCCCTGGGCTCTAGAGTCTGGACAGCTAAATTACGTTGTTTTAATGTCATTTGCTGCTGAGGTGCTAGCATGTACTATGGTTCTGGCTCTGCCCAGATGACTCCCATGGGTCTCAGAGGCGGGAGTGAGCAACATGAGGCCCATGCGGGGGACGCACCTGGTTCTGCAGGCGGCTGGGGCCGAGTTTGGGGCATCCAGGCCCTGAGTTCACAGGTGTCAAGTGAGAAGCAGCAGCAGCGGAGCTCTGCCGGAATCGCACTCAGCTAGCGGCCCTCCAACTTTAGAACCACCCGCAATGCCTGTTAAAGCACAGGCTGTGCTGTCCCTCTCTGCTGTGGCTGTTAGCTGCCATCGACTCAGCTCTGACTCTTGGCGACCCCATGCAAAATGGAACACTGCCCAGTCTGGTGCCACTGCCATGACCAGTTGTAGATCCGACCACTGTGACCCATAGGGATTTCACTGGCTGATGTTTTGGAAGTAGATAGCCAGGCCTTTCTTCCTAGTCTGATTAGTGTGGCAGTCCCTCTGAAGCCTGCCCAGTATCACAGCGACACTCAAGCCTCCACTGCCAGACAGGTGGTGGTTAAGCACGCGGGGCACTGGCCGGGAATCGAACCCGGGACTCCCTCATGGGAAACGAGAATTCTACCACCGAGCCGCCACTGCCCCACAGCTCCTACCCTTAGGGTTTCTAGTTCAGTAGATCTGGGGTAAGGCCTGAGAATTTGCATTTCTGCCAAGTTCCCGGGTGATGCTGATGCTCCTGGTTTGGGTAACACATTTTGAAAACTACTCTTTTGAGGTAAGATTCCTCTTTGCTGCTGGCTATTCCTAGCTGCGTAGCTTCCACGCCTATACACCCTTCCTGGAGAGTCTGTGAGTCGATACCCTTTGATAAACTCCTTTGTAAAAGGAACCCTGGTGGTGCAGTGGTTCAGTGCTTGGCTGCTAACTGAAAGGTCAGCAGTTCGAACCCATCAGCTGCTCCATAGGAGAAAGAGGTGGCAATCTGCTTCCGTAAAGATTATAGCCTAGAAAAACCCTATGGGGCAGTTCTCCTCTGTCCTGTAGGGTCACTATGAGTCAGCACTGACTAGATGGCAATGGGTCTGGTTTTTAAACTCCTTTGTGTTGGAACTAGCTTGAGTGGATTCTGTGGTCGGCAACTAAGAACCCTGATCCACGTAAGGTCTGTGGTCTTACTTCCTGATGTGCTATCACTCCCGTAATTATCAGCTAAGTCCTCCCCTTCTGCGCAACTGGGATTCCTGTTTCAATCCCCTGCACCTGACTGTATTTCTTTTTTTTCCTTTTTATTGTACTTTAGATGAAGGTTTACAGAACAAATAGTTTCTCATTAAACAGTCAGTACACATATTGTTTTAAGACATTGGTTAACAACCCCACGACATGTCAACTCTCCCTTCTCGACCTTGGAGGACCTTTTGATGGCATTTCTGTGTGTGTGTGTGTGTGTGTGTGTGTGTGTGTGTGTGTGTGCTTTAGGCGAAGGTTTACAGAGCAAATTAGTTTTCCATTAAACAATTAAGACACATATTGTTTTGTAACATCGGTTGCCAACCCCGCGATGTGTCACACTCTCCCTTTCTCGACCTCAGGTTCCCCGTTTCCATTTGTCCAGCTTTCCTGTCCCCTCCTGCCTTCTCGTCCTTGCCCCTGGGCTGGTGTGCCCATTTAGTCTTGTTTTGTTTTATGAGCCTGTCTGAAGGGTGAACCTCAGGAGTGACTTCAGTACTGAGCTATAATGGTGTCCGGGAGCCATATTCTCAAGATTTCTCCAGTCTCTGTCAGACCAGTAAGTCTGGTCTTTTCTTGTGAGTTAGAATTTTGTTCTACATTTTTCTCCAGCTCTGTCCGGGCCCCTCTGTTGTGATCCCTGTCAGAGCAGTCGGTGGTGGTAGCCGGACACCATCTACTCTGCTGGGCTCAGGCTGGTGGAGGCCGTGGTACCTGTGGTCCATTACCCTGACTGTATTTCTTACAGGAGTCCTTTGACAGGTGCCAACACTAACCTGTCTCACCAGATGTCCTTCTCTTTCACAATCCGATCGAAAACCGCCCCCTCGTACTGTAATACCCCCAGCCTCCTCCCCACCACCAACAGAATCAAACCTGAAACCTTCACTGAAGAACTGGGTCAGGGTCTGTTGCCTCAAAGGCAGAAATGTCTCCAATTTAGCCCTGAAGTAGCCCCACAGAAGAAAAAGTAAGTAGGGTTACAAGAAAGCCTATTTATCTACCAAAGCGGAAAAAAAAGTCAGATGCCAGACTCTGGCTTCATACCTAGTTTTTTAGATTGGATCCCTTTCCCCACTTTTTTTTTTGTAAAGTATCTTAATGTGAAATTTAAAATAAAAATGGCCTAAATCAACCCTCTCTGCAGGGTAGGAGAGTGGATGAGATTGATAAAGTGGCTTGTTGCTGGATGCATCAATTTAAAATTGGTTAAAAGATATTATTTACCCAATGAACCATAAGCGCTAAAAAAAACTAAAAAAAAACAAACCCCAAACACAATACAGTCCCTCAGGTAAATGCGCCTGCAGACAGTTTGCAAATGTGTATCATTTATTTGATAGAGCATAGCAGCCTATGGAGAAAGGAGTTATGGTTGGCTGCGTTAATAGGCATTTGGACAGCTTTAAAAATGCACGCTCTTTACACCCAAATGCCGAGTGAAACCCCACTGGGAAGTGGTGATTACGAACAAACAGCGACCACTTTTCAAAGCCAAGTTGTTGTTCTTAGTTGCTGTCTAGTCAATTCCGACTCACGGGGACTTGATGTGTGCAGGGTAGAACTGCTCCATAGGTTTTCAAGGCTGTGACCTTTCGGAAGCAGATCACCAGGGCTGTCTTCTGAGGCGCTTTAATCATTTGTGCCCCCTAGGGACTGGGTCCTAAGCCCAGGGGGACGTGGCAGATGGTGTCTTTAAAACTTGTCTTCTCCCAGACTTGCACAAGCATCTACACATTGGCTAATCTGAATGACCGTCGTCACCTCCTCGAGGCCTGGGCTGAGTGTGGGGCGACTTCCGACTGAGCGTGAATTCGCCCTCTCTCAGCACAGGCTGAAGCCCCTGGTTGGTACAAAAGGTTATTGTCTTCGGCTGCTAATCAAAAAGTTGGAGGTTCGAATCCACCCAGAAGTCCCTCAGAAGAAAGGCTTGGCGATCTGCTTCCAAAAGGTCAGCCATTCAAAACCTTCCGGAGCACAGTTCTACCCTGACACACCTGGGATCACCATGAGTCGGAGTCGACTTGATGGCAAGTGGAGCTCAGCCTGGCTCAGGACTCCCCCCGGGTCTGCTCAGCAGAGTCACCTGGGCGCCTTTCCAGGCCCCCACGTCAGGCTGGCTGGGGCACTGGTTGTTGTAAAAGCTCCCGGTGATTGTGGTGCATAACTAGTGTTGAGAAGCTCAGGGCTAGAGAAGAATCTGAAGCCCAAGGAAGCTCAGTGCCTTGCCCAAGATCACACAGTAAGCCAGGAGGAGAACCAGGTATCTGGGTCCTAGCTTCCACTCCTACTGCTGTTCCACATTCCTTCCTTTCCCTTCAGAGTTCCCTTTTGGGTTCCTTTACGAGATTCCATGCCTTTCTTTGCTGCATCGACATTTACAGTATATACAGTATATACATATTCTGAGATGGGATTGTATGATGGGTGCCATTTAACAG
Source organism: Trichechus manatus latirostris (assembly GCF_000243295.1). Lineage (NCBI taxonomy): Eukaryota > Metazoa > Chordata > Mammalia > Sirenia > Trichechidae > Trichechus > Trichechus manatus. The sequence goes on from NW_004443961.1 coordinate 538,760, forward strand.
AATGCCTTGGGCATCTTTCCACCCGTCAGTGCTGACCGCCCTCATTCAGAGTATCTCATTGTATGGATATTCCATAATTCAGTTAACCAATCTCCCAGTAAAATGTCCAAAAGCCTTTTCTGTTAAAAACAAACAACCCAGCAATCCCAATCCTAGATATATACCCATAAGAAGTGAAAGCAGGAACGTAAACAGAAAACTGCCCACCAGTGTTAGTTGCAGTACTTTTCCCAATAGCCAAACTGTAGAAACCCATGAAATGCCCACCAACAAAGGAATGGATAAACAAAACGTGGTCTATCCATTCAACAGAATATTGTTGTTGTTAGGTGTCTTCGAGTAGATTTTGACTCAACAACCCCATGTGACAGAGAGAACTGCTCCATTGGGGTTTCCTAGGCTGTAATCCTTACAGGAGCAGACTGCCACATCTTTCTCCCGCGGAGCTGCTGGGTGAGTTTGAACCGCCAACCTTTCGGTTAGTGGTTGAGTGTTTAACTGTTGCACCACCAGGGCTCCTTAATGAAATATTACCATTAATTCATCAGAAATAAAGTCCTGATACATGTTACAACATGGACGAACCCTGAAGACGTCATGCTGAATGACACAAGTCGGTTGCAATAAGAGAAATCCTATATGATCTCACTTATTCAAAATAAGCACATACATAGAAATCAAAGTTTATTCATGGTTACCAGGGGTGGGAGGGAGGAGGGAAGAGGGAGTATTTGCTTACGGGGCAGTGAGTTTAAGTTAAAGATGGTGGAAGGCTTTGGAAAAGGACAGCGAGAAAGGTTGCGCAACTTGAAGAATGCAATCAATGTCACTGAGCTGCATGGTAGAAATTGTTGAGTTGATGCATGTCTTGTCTATATTCTCACCACAATAAAAACAAACATACAAACAACTAACCCAGTAAATCTACCAGCTTCCAACCCTGGCTAACGGTGCAGTTGCTGGCGCTTCTCCAAGGGGCCGCTGGATGTCATTTTTCTGGGGCACACACTGTCCTCTAAGGACCCAGGGCTGGGGAGGAATCCTGTCATTGACTCCCAGACCTGTGGTAAAAAAAGCAACCCACAAGCAGTGACACTGATCATTCGCCTTCTATCCAAGACAACTCACAGAACAGGGAAGCCAGCCCAGGATGCACAGGACACAGTGTGCTTCCAGATCCTGCAGGCTGCGGTAACTGAGGACTTCAGGTCTCCTTCACCCTCCTCCTGCTGCTAGCTCGGGGAGGGGAAGCGAGTGTAAATGGAGCCATTCAGCTATAGCAACACAGGTTTTTTTGTTGTTAGGGTTTTTTTAAACATCAAGGAAGGAAAGGAAATCAGGATTCGAGTGAATTTTGCAGACAGCAATTTGGCAAGGTCTCCGAGCCTTCAAAATGATCATGACCTTGGACCCAGGAAGCCACTCCTGCCAACACAGCTTAAGAAAATAATCAGATGTGTGCAGAAATATTGAGAGCCCAGGCCTTGGAGGCAAACTGCCAGGGTTTGACTCTTGCATCCATTCTTTTTTTATTTTTTATCGTGGTAAATATTCTACTCCATACTCCTTCCTTTCCCTTCAGAGTTGCCTTTTTTGGGGTTTCTTTCGTAGATTTTATGTCTTCCTTTACTGCATTCAGATTTAAAGTCTATAAATACAGAACAGTAGTTATATAATTACATTACCAAACATATCTATAGGTGCCTGGGCGGTGCATGCGGTTTGCAATCAGCTGCTAACCCAAAGGATGGCAGTTCGAACCCACCCAGCAGTTCCACGGAAGAAAGGCCTGGCAAACTGTTTCCACAAACATTACAGCCAGGAAAATCCAATGGAACAGTTCCACTCTGTAAAACACAGGGTCGCTGTGAGTCAGAATCTGAATCAACTTGACAGCAGCTAACAATAACAACAAATATACATGTAACAAAACAGTTACCATATCAACATTCTTCACACATACAGTTCAGTAACATTAACTTATGCTCATCGTGGTGTCCAGCCATCACCCCCAGCCATTCCTGGGTCCACTTCTGTTAGCATGTTTCATGCGACAAGTTTCCTCAGTGCCTGTTTCCGCATCTCTAAAACGGGAATAATACCCACACCTCCTCACTGGGCTGTTGTGAAGATTGCATGAATTAACTTGTAAACCATTTAGGACTGAACCTAGAAAGCTTTGTAAATGTTGGTTATTATTACCTGTAACAGCAAAAAGTGACAGGGAACTGGGTGAATAAATGATGCAATATTATGTAGCCATGAAGTATCACCATGGGAAGAACTGCTCCATAGGATTTTCCTGGCTTTAACGTTTATGGAAGCAATTTGCCAGGCCTTTCTTCTGTGGAGCCACTGGGAGGGTTCAAACTGCCAACCTTTGGGTTAGCAGCTGACTGCAAGATAATGTTAATTGAGAAAGACAAAATAAAAAACCTCAGAGTATAATAACCATTGCATGAAAATGCAACCAAATATTAGATATCTTTGGATTGCAAGGTTATGAGCATTTTTATGCTTTTACATATTTTCCCAGGTTCTCTCCAATAGAGATCAATTAATTTTATCATCAGGAATCAATAAAGTTTTTTTTAAATAAAGCATCTTGGGATATATAGATATACATACACAAATACATGTGAAAAGAGCCCTAGTGGTGCAGTGGTTAAGTGCTCGCTGCCAACAAAAGGTCGGCAGTTCGAACCCACTAGCTGCTCTGTGGGAGAAAGCTTACATTCTCGGAAACCCAATGGGGCAGTTTTATTCTGTCCTATAGGATCGACCCCACGGCGC
>NW_004443961.1:541652-623496 GCF_000243295.1 Trichechus manatus latirostris
CACCACACACACACACACACACACACCACACACACACACACACACACACACACACACACACACCCTCAATCCATGCCAGTCCTTTTCTACCAACGTTAAAGCCCAGGCGACCTCAAATCAGAAGGGCTAGCGGTGGTTTTTCTGCTCTCTGGGCCCTTCCGGTCTGTGTGCTCCTACATCCCTGGTGCCCACAGTCCAGGCATTTTCTCACTTTCTCTCCTCTCCCTTTAACATGGCCTCCTCTCAGGAAAGAATTCTGTGAACTGAAAAACCAGTTGTCAACTCAACACCAACTCATGGTGCCCCCACGTGTGTCAGAGTACAGCCGTGCTCCACAGGATTTTCAGTGGCTGCTCTTTCCGAAGTAGCTCGCCAGGACTTTCTTCCAAGGTGTGTTTTTGTAGACTCGAATCTCCAACTTTTCGGTTAGCAGCCAATCAGGTTAACTCTTTGTACTACCCAAGGACTGTTGTTTAGGCACTGTTGAGTCGGTTCAGAACCATAGCGACCCTATGTACGACAGAATGAAACAGTGCCCAGTCCTGGGCCATCCTCGTAATTGTTGCTATGTTTGAGCCCATTGTTGCAGCCACTGTGTCAGTCCATCTTATTGAGAGTCTTCCTCTTTTTTGCTGACCCTATACTTTACCAAGCATGATGTCCTTCTCCAGGGACAGGTCCCTCCTGACAACATGTCCAAAGTATATGAGACAAAGTCTCACCATCTTCGCTTCTAAGGAGCATTCTGGCTGTACTTCTTCCAAGACAGATTTGTTTGTTTTTCTGGCAGTCCATGATATACTCAATGTTCTTCACCAAAACCATAATTAAAAGACATCAATTCTTCTTCGGTCTTCCTTACTCATTGTCCAGCTTTCGCATGCATATGAGGTGACTGAAAATACTATAATTTGGGTCAGGCACACCTTAGTCCTCTAAGTGACATCTTTGCTTTTCAACGCTTTAAAGTGGTCTTTTGCAGCAGCTTTGTCCACTGCAATAGGTCATTTGATTTCTTGTCTGCTGTTTGTGGATCCAAGTAAAATGAAATCCTTGACAACTTCAATCTTTTCTTCGTTTATCATGATGTTGCTTATCGATCCAGTTGTAAGGATTTTTGTTTTCTTTAAGTTGAGGTGCAATCCATACTGAAAGCTGTGGTCTTTGATCTTCATTAGTAAGTGCTTCAGGTCCTCTTCACTTTCAGCAAGCACCGTTGTGCCATCTTTTAATCTGTTAATGAGCCTTCCTCCGATCCTGATGCCACATTCTTCTTCATATAGCCCAGCTTCTCAGATTATTTGCTAAGCATACAGACTGAATAAATATGGCGAAAGGATACAAGCCTGACTCACACCCTCCTGATTTTAAACCACTCAAGTATCCCTTTGTTCTGTTCTAATGACGGCCTCTTAGTCTATATGTATGGGTTCCACATGAGCAAAACTAAGTGTTCTAGAATTTCCATTCCCTGTAATGTTATCCATAATTTGTTATGATCCACACAGTCGAATGCCTTTGCATTGCCAATAAAACACAGGTCAACATCTTCCTGGTATTCTCTGCTTTCAGCCAGGATCCATCTGACATCAGCAGGCATATACCTGGTTCCACATCCTCTTCTGAATCTGGCTTGAATTTCTGGCAGCTCCCTGTTGAGGTACTGCTGCAACCATTTTTGAATTATCTTCAGCAAAATTTTACTTGTGTTTGACATTAATGATATTGTTCAATAATTTCCATTTTCTGTTGGATCACCTTTCTTTGGAATGGGCACAAATATGGATCTCTTCCAGTTGGTTGGCCAGCAGCCTGTCTTCCAAATTTCTTGACATAAACGAGTAAGTGCTTCCAGCATTGCATCCGTTTGTTGAAACATTTCAACTGGTATTCCATCAATCCCTGGAGTCTTGTTTTTTTACCAATGCCTTCAGTGCAGCTTAGATTTCTTCCTTCAATACTATCAGTTCTTGATCATATGCTACCTCCTGAAATGGCTGAACATCAACCAATTCTTTTTGGTACAGTGACTCTGCGCATTCCTTCCATCTTCTTTTGATGTTTCTTGCGTCATTCAATATTTTCCCCATAGAATCCTTCAATATTGCAACTTGAGGCTTGAATTTTTTCTTCAGTTCTTTCAGCTTGAGAAATGCTGAGTGTGTTCTTCCCTCCAGGTCTTTGTACATTTCCTTACAATACTTTACTTTGTCTTCTCAAGCTACCCTTTGAAATCTTCTGTTCAGTTCTTTTACTTCATCATTTCTTTCATCTGCTTTAGCTACTCGGTGTTCAAGAGCAAATTTCAGAATCTCTTCTGACATCCATTTTGGTCTTGTCTTTCTTACCTGTCTTTCTAATGACCTTTTGCTTTCTTCATGTATGATGTCATCCCACAACTAATCTGGTCTTCAGTCATTAGTGTTCAATGCGTCAAATCTGTTCTGGAGATGGTATCTAAATTCACTGGTATATACTCAAGGTCGTATTTTGGCTCTCGTGGACTTGTTTTAATTTTCTTCAACTTCAGCTTGAACTTGCATATGAGCAGTTGATGGTCTGTTCCGTAGTCGGCCCCTGGCCTTGTTCTGACTGCTGATACTGAGCTTCTCCATTGGCGTTTATTCCTGTGTATTCCATCCAGTGAGGTCCACGTGTACAGTCATGGTTTATGTTGTTGAAAAAATCTATTTCCAATCAGTAGGTCATTGGTCTTGCAAAATTCTATTACGCAATTTCCGTTGTCTACTCCTGCGCAAATATATAAACCTATTACAGCTTAAAGCGCTATGCTTCCCACAAGAATATACATTTTACTAGGGAACAAAGTCTCCCATACTTTGGACATGTTATCAGGAGGGACCAGTCTCTGGAGAAGGACATCATGCTTGGTAAAGTAGAAGGTCAGCTAAAAAGAAGAAGACCCTCTATGAGATGGACTGACACAGTGGCTGCAACAGTGGGCTTAAGCATAACAATTGTGAGGATGGCACAGGACCAGGTAGCATTTTATTCTGTTGTACACAGGGTCGCTATGAGTCGGAACCGACTCGACGGCACCTAACAACAACAAAGTCTTAAAGAATAAAAATCCTTAATAGAGGAATTCTAGACAATATCAAGACAACGGAGGAAGCTGTTGAATAAGCAGGAAGGAGACTGTCCTCCTAATGCCATGTGGATTCATGAGGCTGGCTGAGCTCAAAACCACAGACAGATCAAAGGGAGAAACTCCTCAGCTTCCAACGGGTAAAGGCCTTGATCAAGTAAACAGGAATAAATGAACCAAGTCAGAGGGGTGTGGAAGAGAGCTGCACGAAGAGCCCGTTCATCCAGGAGAGTTTTACTGTCTGGCACTAAATTAACAGTGTTTAGGGAGCCTTTCTCGTTGCTGTGGTTAGTTGCCTCCAGTCAACTCCAAGTCATGGCGACCCCAAGTACTACAGAATGAAACGTCGCCCATCCCATGCCATGCTCACGATCACCAGCATGTCCAAGTCCATCTTTGCGGCTATTGTGTCAATCCATCTCACCAAGGGTCTCCCTCCTCTCACTAGCCCTCCGTTTCACCAAACATGATGTCCTCCTCCAAAGAGTGATCCCTCCTGATAATGTGCCCAAAGCAAGCGACTCAGTGTTCTACTGTGATCCAAAAGGTTTTCATTGACTAACTTCCAAAGATCGCCAGGCCTTTCTTCCTTGTCTTAGTCTAAAAGCTCCACTGAAACCTGTCCACCATGAGGGATCCTGCTGGTATTTGAAATACCGGTGGCATCACATCGCTGCCAGCATCTCAGCAAAGCACAAGCCACCCCAGTACGACAACCTGACAGGTGGTGGAATGAGACTTTAGGATACCTAACATTCTAGGGAATATGTAATTCCTTAGTGAGGGCAGAGAAAATACCAGAGACCTCCAAGAACTAGCCATGCCTGATTTTCTGCCCACCAAGGGTAGAATGAAGGAATAAGGAAGCCCTCCCCAAGTTCAGAGGGCACTGTGCGGGCGAAAGGAAAAGATTAGAATTTATACCATCTGAGCCCTGGTTTGTAACAAAGCAATTGCTTCATAATTTTAAAATAATTCCTTCTCGCCTCTGCCATGGCCTCATCCCAGGAAGTAGCAAGTCAACTGTATCCAATGAGGGATTAAAGATAATAAATAAAAGAGCAGCGATTAATTGTGCATCCTGGTTTAAGAGGCCATGCTGCCGGGACCACGCTTGCGTGCCTTGTCAAATGTAGCTCTGTTATGACTGTCTTATATTTCAATGGATGTTCCTGCTCACGTCTGAAGGCGCTCGTGCCATGAGGCTTTGCAGATAGAAAAGAATTTAAATGTATAGATTGTTATGGGATTCTATCATTCTTACAGCACGAGGTGAAAGTGTTGAAAATGGCAGTTTAATGAGTCATGTAAAAGCGGCTCCGCATTCAGAGTCACTGATTCGATTATTTCCCCCTCTCCAAAGGCCACATGAGGAGTGATAGGGTTCTTTTCTTGACGCCAGGCTTCTGACTTGCCTTTTTATAATTCCTGCCCATTTCCTTGCTTTTTGAAAAGTCAAGGCTTCCAGGGGCCCAAACCTGAGTCAGTCTGATAAACAGTATCATTATCAGAGCCAAACAAGAAGAAAAAATAAAAACAAAGGTGAAATGTTGATAAATATTATGCTTACCTTAATTATTAATGTGATGAATGATGTTAATATATATTTTCTGTTAGATTAACCGTGGATTCCTGGGATAAATCCACCTTGGTTATGGTTTATAATATTATTTACAGATGGATGGATTTTATTTGCCTATACTGGGCTTGAAATTTCTGCATATATGTATATGCGACGGGAAGCTTACAATTCCCCTTCTCGTATTACTATCCACATCCACACGTCCAGGTTATACTAGCCACATAGTTGGGGGTAGGTCTTCCCTTTCTGTTTACTGGGAGAATTGTTGTTTTTTTAATAGGCTTTATTTTTTACAGCAATTTTAGAGTTACAAATAAAATGTGCAGAGAATACAAAAAAAAGTGAAGAAAATGGGAAAGAGACCTTGAAAGGTAGTGATGACTTCAGCCCTTTATTTACAACTACTGCTGTTGTCGTTGAGTCGGCTTCATTATGTCCAACAGAACAAGACGCTACCTGATCTTGCACCACCTTCACTCATTGGTAAGTTTGGATCCATCTTCCAGCACTGTGTGTTGTTGTTTGCTGTTGAGCCCTATAGGACAGAGAAGAACTGCGAACAATATTCTGTTGTGATCCGTAACGTTTCCATTGGCTGCGTTTTGGAAGTAGATCGCCAGGCCTTTCTTCCTTGTCTGTCTTAGTGTGGAAGCTCTGCTGAAACCTGTCTACTATGGGTGACCTTGCTGGTATTTAAAATACTGGTGGCACAGCTTCCGGCATCACAGCAACACACAAGCCACCACAGCATGAAACACTAACAAATGGGGGATGACTGCAACAATAGGTTCAGTGCTCAGCTGCCAACCGAAAGGTCAGCAGTTCGAACCCACCGGCTGCTCCCCAGGAGAAAGATGTGGCAGTCTGCTCCCGTAAAGATCACAGCCTTGGAAACCCTGTGGGGCAGTTCTATTCTGTCCTATAGGGTCGCTATGAGTTGGAGTTGACTCGATGGCAATGGGTTTTGGTTTTTTGTACAACATAGAAGTCAAGCAGAAACACGAAAAACCTATAAAAATAGGAAGAATCACCTGGGACGTACAAATTCAATCACCTAGCTTCCTCCAGCAGCATCGGATGGGGCGGCACGATTTATTTATGATACGATGTGGCTAGGCCAGGCCAGTCGAGGTCTTGAGAACCCCACAGGCTTTTTATTTAGTGTGTGTGTGTGAGTGAGAAAACATGTATTTTAATTTAGGTTTCAGTTGACTCAAGATCTGTTTTTTCTCCTAAAATTAAAGAAAGTTTTCATCTTATCAGATATGCTTTATAAAATTAGACAAAAGGCAAATCAGTAAAAGTGTCTCCTTTTCGTCTGGTTCCTTTGTTTTACTTTGTGGTAAAAATATACATAACAAAACATTTGCCCTTCCGACATTTTTTACCGTACAATTCATGACGTTAATTATGTTGACCATGTTGTACAACCATCGCCACTATCCGTTCACAAATTTTCCATCGCCCTTAGCAGAAGCCTGGAGCCCTGCTGGCGCAGTGGTTAAGAGCTCGGCTGCTAATCAGAAGGTCGGCAGTTCAAATCTACTAGCCGCTCCTTAGAAACCCTATGGGGCAGTTCTACTCTGTCCTGCAGGGTCTCTATGAGTCAGAATCGACTGGATAACAACAGGTTTGGCATTTTGTTTTGTTCTGTTTTTTTAACAGAAGCTTAAAGCCCCCCAGGCAAGAGCTCCGCTTTTCCCTCCCCCTCCTGCCCCGGGAACCTCTGATAAACTTCGGTTTCTGTACCTTTGCCTATTCTAGGTATGTCATCTAAGTGGGATCATACAGTATTTGTCCTTTTGTGACTGACTCGTTTCAGTCAGCATGAGGCCCATAGGCTTTAATAATTGGATTTTAGGAAACTTTTGTAATTTATAGTTTGGCAATCTCTGGCAGCCAGGCCCACAGCCACAAATTGGTTTTGTGTTAATATTATACCTTTGTGGGCAGAACAAGGGCTCTTCTACATGGTCCAAAGGCACAGTTGGGTATTTTTGGATTTCCGAATCACGAGATGGACTCCCCGGGTGGTGCAAACAGTTAACGTGCTCAGCTGCTAGCAGAAAGGTTGGAGGTATGAATCCACCCAGAGGCACCTTAGAAGAAAGGCCTGGCTATTCTGAAAAATCAGCCACTGAAAACCACATGGAGCAGTTCTACTCTGACACACCCGGGGTCACCATGAGTTGGAACAACTCAACGGCAACTGGTTCTTCTTTAATCATGAGATATCTAACAGGCAGGGATATCCTTTATTTTAGGGAAAAATGGTTGGGTAGCTCACTGAAAGTTGCCAGTATGAACTAGTCTTTGTTAAACACAAAGCTAGTGTATAAGAAAAGAAAAATAATGTTGAATTTGTAAAAAAAAAAAAAAAATCTGTAAAAAAAATTTTTTTTTTAATTAAAAACTCTCTAAATAGTAACAGCTGAGTGACCTTGAGTGAGCCACATAATCTCTCTGGATTCTGTTTTCTTATTGATAAAAATGAGGGGTCTGAGATCATCTCTAAGGTCTTTTCCAGTATTAGAAATCTAAGCCCCAATAAAATAGATGAGAATTTATATTAACAATAAAATTCAAAATGTAGTTTTATGGGCTTATGGTCAAAGCCACTACCCGTCTGTCAGTCTGGCAGATGTGCTGGCTTGCGTGTTGCTATGATGCTGGAAGCTATGCCACTAGCATTTCAAATACCAGCAGTGTCACCCATGGTAGACAGGTTTCAGTGGAACTTTCAGACTAAGACAGACTAGGAAGAAAGGCCTGGTGATCTACTTCCAAAATTTAGCCAATGAAAACCATATGGAGCACAACAGACTAGTGTCCAGTGCAGTGCTGGAAGATGGGCCCCCTAGGTTAGAAGCATTACACAATTGTCGCAACAATGGACTCAAACATGTCAGTGATCAGAAGATAGCACAGGACCTGGCAGCATTTCATTCTGCTGTATGACGGTAAGGAGCCCTGGTGCAGCAGTGGTTAAGTGCTCGGCTGCTAACTGAAAGGTCGGCAGTTCGAACTCACTGGCCACTCTGTGGGAGAAAGATGTGGCAGTCTGCTCCTATAATGATTATAGGAAACCCTATGGGGCAGTTCTACTCTGTCCTAGAGGGTCGCCATGAGTCGGAGGAGCTTGGACAGCAGCTGACAATCAGAATGGAATATGGCCAGTCTGAGAAACCATTCTTTGCTCTTCTGTTTTTAAGCAAAGCCCTTTGCCGGGTTCTCAATTCTGAGTACAGCTCAAAAGCTCACCGGCCCCAGGATGTTCATCTCCCCTCTCTGTGACAGTGCTGTTCCTCTGCTTAGTCTTTTATCAACAGATATAATCTCAGATTAGGAGAAACAGAAACAATAGATCGCCATGAATTTCTCCATTTGCTCCCTCATCCCTGTGAAAAACCAAACCAAACCCACCGCCACTAAGTCAATTCCGACTCATAGAGACCCCATAGAACAGAGTAGAACTGCCCCATAGGGTTTCCAAGGCTGTAAACCTTTACAGAAGCAGACTGCTACATCTTTCTCCCACAAAGCGGATGGTGGGTTCGAACCACCGACCTTCGGTTAGGGGCAGAGTGCTTAACCATTGCGCCCCCGGAGCTCCTGTCATCCCTATAGTAAGTCTAAAAATGACAGACGGTCTAACTTTGCTCCCATGTTACTTAATTACAATGTAAACATGCCAAATCCTCCAACTACATACTGTCTCTGAACAAATGTTCTTAAAGCAGCAAAGTCTCTGTCAACTGACTGGAGCCAATCACAACTGGAACCAACAACAAGCAAGCTGTTGACAGGAAGAGAAATTTTAATACTTATATCTGGCCACCAGGGGATGCCTGCCGAAAGAACACTCCTTTTCTAGGGAAAATGGTTAATTAAATTATTGAACATCCATTTGATGGACTTTTATGTATTGATTTTAAATGATGGCTTTGAAGTCTGGGTAATGACATGAGGCATAGTGTATTCATAACGTCCAGTGAAAGAAGCCGCGTAATAAACATGTTCTTACAGATGTGTATATGAGTAGCAGTTCGGAGAACGGCCTCCCTCCTGCCCAGGCCTGCTGCCCCTACCCCTGCCCGCTTCTCTGACCACATCTCCTCTCTCTCCCCCGGTCCCTCCCTGCGCTGCAGCCATCCAGGGCCTCTTTCCATTGTCACCAACACCCAGATTGTTTGCACCACAGGGCCTTTGCACAAGCTCTTTGTTCTCTTTACGTGCTAACAGGGCCTCTTTTTGTCGTCATCACCAACACCCAGCTTGTTTGTACCGCAGGGCCTTTGCACAAGCTCTTTGCACTCTTCACGAGCTAGCAGGGCCTCCTTTCCACTGTCGCCAACACCCAGCTTGTTTGAACCACAGGGCCTTTGCACAAGCTCTTTGCTCACTTCACGTGCTAGCTCCTTCTTGGTAGTTTGAGCCACAGCTCAGACATCACCTTCTCGCAGGCTTTCCCTGAGCACTGTACCTGGAGAACAGACCTCATGTCTCCTCAGAGCACCCAGTTCAGTTTCCCCGCCTCACTGGTGAATAGCTGAAATTATCCTTATTTCACGTACTCACTTAATTGTTTGCGACATCAGGAACCTTGCTTATTATTTACTAGTAGATCTTCAGACTCCAAAATAGGAGGTGGTCAGTTATTATCTGGTCTAGGAGTGAAAGAAAATATGCATAAGAAAAAGGAAGCCAACACATCACGATACCAACATGTTCTACAAGGGTACTGGGGTTTGGGGTGAGGTTTTCCTTTGTTATTTTTTTGTATTTTTTGTTTTCTGTAATAGTATTACATTTTATAACGACAAAAAAAATGTTTCCCTTCCGAAATACCCAAATACCCACAAGAACATAGAAAGGGCAGTCCTCGGCTACCACCAATGACCAGGACTGCCCTGATAGGGAACACAACAGAGAGTCCCTGATGGAGTGGGGGAAGGGTGGGATGCAGAACTCAAATTCTAGTAAAAAGACCAGACTAAATGGTCTGACTGAGACTGGAGGAACCCCGGAAAGCATGGCCCCCAGATTCTCTGTCAGCCCAGAACTAAAACAATTCCTGAGGCCAACTCTTCAAAGATGGGACTGGACTGTGGGACATAAAATGATACTCGTGAGGAGTGCGCTTCTAAATGGGCAGCTCCTGTCCAGAGGTGAGGTGAGAAGGCAGAGAGGGTCAGGAGCTGGTTGAATGGACACAGGATATCAGGAGTGGAAAGGAGGAGTGTGCTGTCACAGTATAGGGAGAGCAACTAGGGTCACATAACAATGCATGTATAAATTTTTATAGGAGAAGCTAATTTGAATTGTAAACTTTCACTTAAACTACAACAATAAAAAGAAAAAAGGGAAGTCTTATTTTGTACTCTAAACCATGATAGATCCATAATTTGCCCCCTTAGCAAACCAATCCCATAGATCCCAAAGACAGGAGATAAGAATACTTGCATCTGCTTTTTGAAATGCTGGATCTACCTCAAAGAGAAACTGATCACACTGAGTCATTCAGGAATATTCTATTGTTTGTGTTTCCTCTAGAAAATAATGTAACAGAAATTGACTTTCTACAGAGGTTTACCTTCACGTGAATCAACCTTTCTTTAATACCACGTGGATTTATACTTGGCAAAGCATTCTGGCTTCTTTCTGCAAAGGTACTTGGTTACTATATTTATTATAAGCACTGCAGCTTGCCTTGTTTTGTTCTTTTAAATTAACCTCATTAAAGAAAGATTATGTAAAGCTTCTAATCACTATATTGATGAAATGGGCAGCCTTTATTTGGTAAAATGGGTGATAGCCACTCGCAGAAATTTCTGGAATCCATGAACTCTAGCCAGAAAACTCTGAGAAGGTAAGAAAATAAAACGTATTTGAATTGTTAATGGGTCTTTTGATAAGGACTTTTCTGGTTGTGTAATTAAATAGCGGGAGTGAAAAGGAAGGAAGAAAAATGAAAATTCCCCAAATCTCAAAAAGGCAACGACAAATGGACGTCACCCCAAACGAATGGCCTGTTTGTGCCACCTACTGGACTCTTGCTGCACTGCTTGGTTACGCCCTAATTTCCAGGTGGATTGGTTCTTGTCCTGGGCAATTCACAAATCCTCTAATCCCGTTAATCCTCATTTGCATTTCCTTCTTTCCTTAAAGGTCCGGGACTGTCAACTGATATTCCCTGGATATGGGTTCTGATTTTATTAATAAAAATGACCTTATCCGAATCGACCCATTCTGCAAGACCTTGCTCAAGGCACCTCTTCTGACAGGACCTATCTGACCTGCCCTGGGTGCAGGGTTAGTCCTCCTGCAGAGTCCTTCCTGGGTGGCAGCTCACCTTGCCTGTGTTGGTGTGTCTGTCTCTCACTGGTCTGTAAGTATCCTGCAGTAGCCAGGGCAGATGGCTTCCTCCCACTGACATGTTCCCGGAGGGCAATAATGATGGTGCTGATACAACCCACTGGAGCCCGGGTGGCGCAGTGGTTAAGAGCTCCACTGCTTTCCACCAGACTGAGTCCAGTACAACTAGATGGTGCCTGGCTACCACCACAGACTGCTCTGACCGGGATCACAACAGAGGGTCTTGGACAGAGCTGGAGAAAAATACAGAACCAAATTCTAACTCACAAAAAAAGACCAGACTTACTGGCTGACAGAGACTGGAGAAACCCCAAGAATATGGCCCCTGGACACCCTTTTAGCTCAGTACTGAAGTCACTCCTGAGGTTCACCCTTCAGCCAAAGATTAGACAGGCCCATAAAACAAAACGAGACTAACGGCACACCAGCCCAGTGGCAAGGACGAGAAGGCAGGAGAGGACAGAAAAGCTGGTGACTGGGAGGGAACCCAAAGTCGAGAAGGCAGAGTGTTGACATGTCGTGGGGTTGGTAACCAATGTCACAAAACAGTACGTGTACAGATTGTTTACTGAGAAGCTATCTGTTCTGTAAACCTTCATCTAAAGTACAATAATAAAAAAATAAAAATTAAAAAAAGAGCTCGGCTGCTGACCAGAAGGTCAGCAGTTCGAATCCACCAGCCGCTCTTTGGAAACCCTATGGGGCAGTTCTACTCTGTCCTATAGGGTCGCTATGAGGCGGAATCGACTCGAGGATGGGTTTGGTTTTGGTTTAATGCAACCCGTACATGATTTGCACCAGACGTGACCAGGTGCTGTAGCTCCCTGACTCCTTACAACAGCCCTGAGAACGTATTATTATTCCTGTCTCATAGATGATGAGCCATTGGTGGTTCGGCGGTAGATCTCACCTTCCGTGCAGGAGATCCAAGTTCAATTCCCGACCAATGCACCACCGTCCGTCAGTGGAGGCTTTCATGTTGCTAGGATGCTGAACAGGTTTCAGTGGAGTTTCCAGACTAAGGTGGACTAGGAAGAAAGGCCTGGCAGATCTACTTCCAAAAATCAGCCAGTGAAAACCCTATGGAGCTCAATGGTCGGATCCCCAACCAATCACGGGGATGGTGCAGGACCTGGCAGTGTTTGGTTCTGTTGTGCATGGGGTCGCCATGAGTTGGCGGCCAACTCAGTGGCAGCTAACAACAATATTTTATAGATGAAGAAATCAAGGCACAAAGAGGTTAAGTAGAAAGAATGTAGGCCAGTCTTCAAATCCGGGCAGTCGAGCTCCATGGCCCCTACCCTTAGTTCCTATTCTACCAGCCAGTCAGTGACCACTGAGGTGTCACGTGTGCTTCAAGTATTGAAAAGGCCCAGCGTTCACCTGTCACAGATGGTCACTGTGTTGGGTTAGCACGGCCCCTCCAGGCCCCCTCCCCTCACTTCTCCCTTCTGTGTCTGGGAGTCTGGCCCTTCTAGAGGTGTCAGCAGGGCACCATGGTGGGAGGTGGCTTCAGTGTGGGCAAAGTCAATGGGAGGCACCTGGATATGGTGGGTGGACAGGTGGAGGTAAGGAGGCAGCATTTCATTCCCTTCCCTGGTTTCCTCCTGCGGGGTAGCCAGAGGTTGGCTGTGGGCCTCTCTTGGAGCCACAGCACCTGCCAGGTGGCCCTCTCCAAAGCAGCAACTCCTCTCTTTGGGTCCCATGACCAATCCTTCCCTTGCCCGTTCAGGTTTAGGGGGGTTAATGGCTCCCCCCGCTGCAGCCCACCCCAGATGCTTCACTACCCATATTGTTTCTCTTAACCCTCCTCGTTGTTGTTGCTGGGTGCCATTGAGTAGGTCTCGACTTATAGCAACCACATACGACAGAGTAGAACTGCTCCATAGGGTTTTCTTGGCTGTAACCTTTAAAAAGACAGATTGCCAAGTTTTTCTTCCGCAGCACCACTGGGAGGGTTCAAAGTGCCAACATTCTGATTAGCAGCCAAGTGCTTAACTGTTGGGCCACCAGAGCTCCTTTTGACCCTCCTCGAACCTGTAAATTGTCCTTCTGTCAACTTCCTCCATTCCCTACCTGTGGGTGCCATCTGCTTCCTGTTGGTACCCTGCCTGATACAGCCTCCAAATCTCTCTTCTTCCCCCCTGCTGAAACCCCACCATTCAGTCCTTTGGGCTAAGATTTGTATTTCCAGGTATCTTTTGTCGAAAGGCAAACACTCAAAATCGCAATCCACTATTAACAATGATTTACCAGACCGTTTTCCATCCCTGGCCCAGGACAAGCAAGCTGTGTAGTAAAGAACAGGAACAAGGGGTCTGGCATACGGTACTGGAGAGAGCAGGCCGGGAGGAGGCTCGAACGGGGGGAGGACAAACTTTGCCTGGGTGGTTGTTGTTCTTTGCTCACGGTGACCCGCAGCACAGTGAGACCAAACGCTGTCCGTCCTGGGCCATCCCCATGATCAGCTGGAGGTTGGGACATTGTGACCTATAGGGTTTTCACTGGCTGATTTTTAGATGTAGTTCGCCAGGCCTTTCTTCCTATTGCCTGTGTAGTAAGGACAATTTCAGAAAAGGCAATTTACGGCAGTGGCTAATGGCCTGGGCACTGGGGGAGGGGAAGGAATAGGGACAGACAGAAGTTACAGCTCCACTACTTAAAATCTGGGGGCACTTAACCCCTCTGAGCCTCTTAATTCATAAAAGGGCAATAATAATAGTATATGCTCTGTAGCATTGTTAGGAGGATTAAGTGAACAATGCAAGCAAAATACTTACTGCAGAGCCAGGCGAGTGTTCAGTAACCATCAGCGTTTACTGACTCTATCAGGGAAGGACCCAGTGTTCCGTGACGCTGAGCTAAAACCGAAAAGGAAAACCAAACCCGTTGCCGTTGAGTCGATTCCGACTCACAGCGACCCTACAGGACAGAGTAATAACCAGTAACCTTGTAATCAGCGAGCAGTGTAAGTGTTGTCTGAAAGCAGAGGAGCCCTGGAGCCAGGAAGACCTGGTTCTGTCAATTCAGAGCTCCATGACCTTGCGCAAGTTTTCCCTAAACTTTCTGTGTCTCAGTTTCCTCATCTATAAAATGGGAGTGATTACACCTTCCTTGAAGAAAGGCCTGGCAATCTATTTCCAAAGATCAGCCAATGAAAACGCCGTGGAGCACAACAGTCAGATCCCACTGTGCCTTGAGGGGCTGACGACGGCTGCTAACTAATAACAAGAACAGCGCGCCTACCTCACAGCTAACACTCCTGTAAGGGTCAAAGGAGCCAGCGGGCGGGCTATCACATAAGAAGTACTTGATTTTATTCTCTTCCTTTTAAACCAAACTGATTTTGATTGTGATTCTTTGTTCTAATCTGTTACTTAAAATTACCATTTGGGTTCCATTTAGGGCAATCTTTTAAAAACCATAAGCTAATGTAGGGCTATGATTTTTTGTTTCTGTTCGTATGTGGGTGTATTGTCTTTGTTCATTTTTCCTTTAGGGCAAAGGGATCATCTCAAAGGCACGAGGGGCAAAAATTAGTTCCTGGGGGGGCTAAAAAATCCTAGATATTACAATGGTTTGTGACCCTCCAAAGTCAAACCCTACCCGACAAAATCTTACTCCTCGGTATTTAATTATCTCATTAAAGTAAGGCCTAATTTAATTTATTTAAATTTAATTGTGGTGTTGTTGTTGGGTGCCATCAAGACAATTCCGACTCAATGACCTCGTGTGACAGAGTAGAACTGGCCCATAGGGTTTTCTTGGCTGTAATCTTTACGGGGGCAGATTACCAGGTCTTTTCTCCCGCGGAGGCACTGGGTGGGTTCGAACCGTCAACCTTTTGGGTTTACAGCCAAGTGCTTAGCCAGTATGCCACCCGAGTAACTTAAATTAATTAAATAAAATAAATTAAAATTTTCTCCTTAGGAGGGCGATAATGGAAAAAAAAGGCAAGAAAACATGACTTTAGGCCCTTTTTTTTCGGAGTGGGGGACGTATTTAAAGTTATCTCCCTTAACAAAAAGAAAGGTCCAATACAGCATTTTTCATTGACTATGCTGATTTCCAGCCCTTTTGGCTGTTCCATCTTTAATTTTATGAATGACGAGCAGAGTAGTTGCGGTTCTGATTCAGCCATCCTTACAAAGTGAGACCATCAAGTTGCAGTAACTCAATATTAAAAGTAATTTCCATAGGAATTTGTTTCGCCGTTGACAGCTGCAGCACCAACACGGCATTACTCAATTTCTGACAGCAGAACTCCCACCCTCCACGGCCGCTTCTCAGTTCACACCCCCCAGAAGCTATTACAGCTGCTATTACAGAGCAAGCTGTATTGCTGATGCTGACTTAGAGTTGGGTCTACAGCCGGGGCCGCTTGCTCCTGAGCCTCTGTCCCCTTCAAAACAGCATTTACTGCAAGAAACTGCTAGCTAGTTGTGTTGTCTGTCAGATGGGCGCTAGACTGCTGCCCGAAGTACAACCCCTAGTGTCTGGGGACCCTCAAAGTTTCCTTTGAAACATGAGCTTTGTAAACCATGATGGCAACCTGCTGGGGTCTCCAAAGCTTGCAAGCGGCCACCCCAAGGTGCAAAAATTGCTCTCTCTTCGTCTGGAGCCAGAGGAGGAAGGAGCATCTGTAAAATCTCTGTCTCCACTCCTGGAGTGGATGCTTCAAGAGCTAGTCCTCATCTGCCCAGTTCAAGCTGTAGCCCTGGGGTCCAGCACAGGGCCTGGCAGGTAGTAGGCATTCAACAAATATTTATTCAAAGTGAATAAACATGTTGGAGACCATGTATCTAATAAGGGTTTGATATCCAGGCTGTGTAAAGAACTCCTACAACTCAACAACAAAAAGGCAAACAACCCAATCAAAAAATGGGCAAAGGACTTGAACAGACATTTCTCCACAGAAGATATACAAATTGCCAATAAGCACATGAAAAGATGCTCAACTTCATCAGTCATTAAAAACAAAAAAAGAAAACCAAATTTGTTGCGTTGAGTCGATTCCACTCATAGCAACCCTATAGGACACAGTAGAACTGCCCCATAGGGTTTCTAAGGAGCAGCTGGAGGATTTGAACTACCAACTGCTTGGTTAGCAGCCATAGCACTTAACCACTGTGCCACAGGGCTCCCTCATTAGTCATTAGGGAAATACAAATCAAAACTACAATGAGATACCACTTCACTCCCACTTAACAGTTAGTTACCAGTAACCATGGAGTCGATTCTGACTCATGGTGACCCCATGTGTGTCAGAGTAGAATTGTGCTCCACAGGGTTTTCAATGGCTGATTTTTTGGAAGCTGATAGCCAGGTCTTTCTTCTGAGGTGTTTCTGGGTGGACTCTGACCTCGAACCTTTTGGTTAGCAGCTGGGTGCTCCCCTAAACAACTATAAGTTGGAATTGAACCCTCAACACAAAGCCGGGGCTCTCAAACGACACACCCCGAGGGAAAGAGTAGACTCAAAATCACACCCAATGGCAGAGAAAGATGACAAAGAAACTTATCCGTCTGGGCCTCCACTTCAGGTGTAGGGGGCAGGGGATGGGCAGGACATCCTCCCTGAGAATTTTTAATCACAGATCTATCCTCATAGACTTGGGGTCAGGGCTGGGAACCCGCATGCAGAGATACTAACGTTGAAAATGAGGTTCTGGGTTGTTAACACCCTTGCAGGTGTTGGGTAGAAGCAAACGCAAAACATCTCGGGAGGCACACATCCTCAACCCAGGGTGCCTTTGACACAGATAAAGCCCCACACAGACCATGATCCCAGAAGGCCCATATCTCAAAATACATGCAAAATACACAGTCCCCGCCATCCTGGAGTTCACAATCAACTCAGTACTTGTGTGTGTGCTACATTTACTACTCACTTGTGCCAAGAAGGAACATTGGTGGCACAGTGGTTAAAGCTCTCAGCTGCTAACCAAAAGGCTGGCAGTTCCGATCCACCAGCCACGCCTTGGAGACTCTGTGGGGCAGTTCTACTCTGTCCTGTAGGGTCGCTGAGTTGGAATCGACTCATTGGCAATGGGTTTGGTTTGGTTTTTGGTTGTGCCAAGACGAGTCCTGGTGGTGTAGCGGTTAAAGCGCTCAGCTGCTAATTGACAGGTCGCAGTTCAAACCCACCTGCCGCTCCATGGGAGAAAGATGTGGCAGTCTGCTTCCGTAAAGATTACAACCTTGGAAACCGTATAGGGCAGTTCTACTCTGTCCTATGGGGTCACAGTAAGTTGGGATCAACGTGACAGCAGTGGGTTTGGGTTTTGTGTATGTGTGTGTGCCAAAAATCTAAGAATTTAAATTCCCAGAATACTCAACTGCTTTCTCTTTCTTTATTTTTCTTAGTTTCTATTTTGCCTCATTCCTATTGAGTTAAAGGAAAGGCTTTTTCCTCATATTCCCTGGGCAATTCTGCCCCGTTCCTTATATGTGTTTATTTCTCTTGCTTGCTTTTTCTTCCCCCCCTGCTATTTCCTTCTTTTCCCAGGTCCCCATGCTCAGAAGCACCAGCTCTAGTACATGTCACTCTGCACGGGGGACCGATCCCTGCAGACCCTTCCTCCTTCCGCCGCTGCAGCAGCCTGTTTCTCCCGGGGGAGATGGGGCTTCTCTAGCTGGCTCCTCCTCCCCTTTGCTTCCTGGTTCTTGAGTGTGTATCGGGTACCAGGCAATCGTGCTCAGCTGGCGAGGCAACGCAACGGAAACACGCGGACTTGCACAGGGCTCGGGGAAAAATGCAGAGAGCCGGTTTGCAGGGAGAAAACTGGAATGGAAGATCGGCGGGTTTTCCGTTGCTTTTGTTGTGTTTTTGCCTTCTCTGGACTTCCTGAAGAGAACTGTGTGATCTCTCCCCCTCTCTGGGATTGATACGACCCTTCTCACTCTCTCCTTCTTTAAACTACCTTCATTGTCCAGTTTCCTACTGGCTCGTTTCTCATTAGCTGCCAACCAGGCGATTCCAACACATGGCAACCCCACGTGTGCAGAGCAGAACTTCACAGGGTCTGTGACCTTTTGGAAGCAGATCACCAGCCCTGTCTTCCGAGGTGCCTCTGGGTGGGTTTGAACTGCCAATGTTTTGTCTAATAGTTGAGTGTTTAACCATTTGCACCACCCAAGGCTTCTTTCTTACTTGGATGAATTATGCTCTGATTTCTATGCTCTCTCCTTCACCCTGCCCAGTTCAGATTTAAATACTGAAAGAAAAAAAAAAAAATCACAGGCTAATGGTAACCTTGTTTAGCCTTCTGCTTCTGCTACAGAATGATAGAGTGGGCTAGGTTACTTCATTCTAAATCCAGTTACAGAACCAGCAGACATTTTTGAAGCCACTGATTGGGCACAGGTTTTGATGCCATAGTCAACAAATTCCCTGGTAGGAAGTAGAAAACATCTGCGTTCTGTTTAGCAGAAGGGTTGTTACCCTTGTCCCACCTGCAGTGAGAATTAAGAGCACATTCCAGTGAGAACTTTTCAGTGCAGGGCTGGCCCTGGGGCATGCAAACAGGGGACTCCAACCCCTGGGACGAGAGCAGGGCTTCCGTGGGGCAGCATGTCCACAGTTCTAGCACAGTGTCTTCCTGCCCAAGCACACTGCGACTTGAACCTTTAGGAATGAAACATTGAGATACTGACTGTGCAATCTGCAAAACCACCTAAGTTGCTTGCGAAAGAACCATGTAGTTTTTTGTTTTTTTTTTCAGCAAAGACTTAAATTTAGCAAAAATAAGCTTTAAAATATAATCGATGGTTCAAGTGCCCATGCACAGATGTGGCTCCACAAAATGTGATCTATGTATATAATAGGACAGTATCCAGCCACGCAGAGAAATGATATCCTGATCCACGCTACAACATGGATGAACCTGGAAAACACCATGCTAAGTGCAATAAGACACGAAAGGATAAATATCGTATGAGCTCACTTACATGAAATGTCTAGAACAGGCAAATGCACGCACAGAGACCAAAGTTTATTGGTGGTTACTAGGGGCTGAAGGGAGTCCCTGGATGGCGCAGATGGTTAAGTGCTCAACTACTAGCCAAAAAGATGGCAGTTAAAATCCACCCAGAAGTGCCTCTGAAGCAAGGCCTGGCGATCTGCTTCTGAAAGGTCACAGCCTCAAAACCCTATGTAGCTGTTCTACTCTGCACACATGGGGTCGCCATGAGTTGGAATCGACTGGATGACAACTGGCAACAATAAGGACTGGGGAGAGGGGGAATGGGGAGTTGTTGCTTAAGGGGTGCTGGGTTTCTGTCTGGAGTGATGGAAATCTTTGGCAACGGATAGCGGGGCTGGTTGCACAAGATAGTGAATGCAATTACCGTCAAGAAATCGTACACTTAAAAATGGTGACAATGACAACATTTTTGTTATGTATAATTTGCCACAATAAAATTATATATAAAACCAAACCCATTGCCACCAAGTCGATTCCAACTCATAGCAACCCTATGTATACATATACACATACATGCATATATACACACATACACACATACATAGATACACAATTGATGGGAGGGGGCCAGAGGAGCCTCTGGGGTGCTATAAGTGTTCTGCACCACGATCTGGGTAGTGCTTATATGAGTACATACAAATGTAAAAACTGATGGAGGTGAACACTTAAGACTCTTACACCTTTAGTGTGTTATACTTCAATATAAAAATTTTAAGATAAAAACCCACATACGTAAATGAGTACAGCTCACTCTCACACAGTAAAGGATCCTAATGAACCCTAATGATGGAAAAGCTCTCTCTGCCTGGGAACTTGTCTTGGCTCTGGACTCATCTTCCCAAATCTATAATCTCTACTGGAAAATGGAATAATATCCGACAGCCCGGCTCCTGCTCGGCCTCCTCCTGACCCTGACTCGCCCCAGCCCTCACCCTCTCCCCTGCACCCATCGACTTCCAGGGTTGGGGGAAGCTGAACAAAGGCCTAGGGTTCAAGGGGAGGGCAGGGTGCAGGGGAGGGCAGAGAGAAGAGGGGAAAGGCCCACATGTATCTCTGCTCTCCTCCTATCTCAGCTTCCCCTCACCTCCACTCCCCCAGCCAGCAGCCGGAGGAGGAGAACTGTATAGACTTTAGACCAGCAAGGGACCCTAGGTCACTGGGTTCCACCTCTCTATTTTATTTCACCATTTTTTTTTTTTTTTTTCCGGAATGAGGCAATCAAAGCACAGAGAGGTGAAGTGGCTTCTCCAGGGTCACACAGCCGGTTGGAGGGTGAGCCAGGTCTCAACTTCAGGTCCTCTGATGCCCACTGCTGTCCCAGACCTGCACCCTGAAACCATTCTCTGCTGCTCATGGCTCCTTCTACCCTTTCTTCCTCCTCTACCTTGCCTTCCCTCAGGCCATCTTTTACAACAACTTTGTAGTTGGTGTTCTTAGTGACTGTCCACTCATGGCGACCCCATGTGTTACAGAGTAGAACTGTTCCAAAGGGTCTTCTTGACTGTGATCTTTATGGAAGCAAGTCACCAGGCCTTTCTTCAGCGGCACTGCTGGCTGGGTTCAAACCACTAGTCTTTAGGTTAGTAGGTGATTGCAAATTGCTTGTGCCACCCAGGCTCCTTATAACAACTTTATTGAGACGTAATTCACACACCATACAATTCACCCAGAAGTGTACAACTGAATGGTTTTTAGCAAATTTGCAGAATTGTGCAGTCATCACCTCAACAATCTGAAAACATATTCATCACCTCCATAAAGAAACCCTGCGCCCATTAGCAGCTGCTCCTCATTTCCTCCCAGCTCCCCCTAGGAAACCACCAATCTACTTTCTGCCTCTGTAGGTTTTCCTATTCTGGACAGTTCACATGAAGAGAATCACATACTCTGCAGCCCTTAGTGACTGGCTTCTTTCATTTAACATCATGTTCTCAAGGTCCATTCATGTGGTAGCTCTCCAGATCATTCTGATCATTGAGTTCTTCTTGTCAAGGGAGGTGCAATAAAGGGGCTGAGTGAGAAAGGGAATCATGAGGGTTACAACACAGAAGCACAATAAGATGAAGGCAAGAACAGAGTCCCTCCCATGAGCCAGACACCAGGGACTGATTACCCAATAATCAAGGTAAGCACGTGCTTAGGGTATCAACAAAGCAGGGGCACCAGCTGTCCAAAGCAAAGACCCAGAGATGGCAAGCAGACAGGACACAAGGAAAAGCAAGACCACAGTGGAAGGGAACTGGCAGGGAACTGGCAGGGCACAGTGGAAGGGAACTGATACCAGCTCCAGTGCATGAGAATGTGCCAGCCGGAAATAAAGTTCATGCAGGGTCACGAGGGTGCCCATGCACAAGGCTGTCTAAGCTATGAGGCCCTACCACTTCAACACCTTCGTTGACATCTGTCTCCTACAGTATCTTGTATGTAAGTAAAACTCCTTATCCTGGCGGGTCTCTTGGGAGTATACTATTTCTTTCTAATAAACAAGACGTAAGCAGAGGTGGCACCACAGATTATCAGTGTTTATGGCCCTCACGTGCCTTAATCCAGCCCTGCCAGGCACCCATGTACGTAGTCTGTTATTTTATTTTATTTAATCTTCATAGTCTGTGAACATCATTATCCCCATTCCGGATGTGAAAACTGAAGAGAAATTCAGCAGCTTTTCCAAGGGCATGCGGATGGGAAAGAGCAGAGCAAGGATCTGAATTCAAGTTTGGCTGGCCCAAGAGCCCGTGGTCTTCCACTCCACAAGGCCACCTCTGGAGCTGTCAGATTCTGACAGTGGGTATTTCACACCATAGTGGTGGGTGACTTCTGGCCCATTTAAATAACACTGTGCTTTTAAGTCATTTTGCTTCCCTAGGCCAGAATCTTCCTCAAGCCCTCATTCAACATTGGTTCACTCCTCACTGTAGTGCTATTTCTAAGAGTAAAGGAAGGCAAATGTTTTAAGAGGCCAATGTAGGTGTCTGGATAGTAAAGCGTAGAACAGCTTGAGGAAGATCTCTATGGACGGACAGGGATTAATGACTAGCTTCAAGATACATACAGTGAAAAAACGCCATGTGGAGAACAGTGTACATACTATGCTACCATTTGTATAAAAAAGTGTGTGGGGGGTGGTAATGGAGAACACTGAGAGAGAGAGAAATTTATATCAAGGAAACGGCTCACGTGGTTGTAGAGGTTGGAAAGTCCTAGTCCGTGGGTCAAGCGTCAGGCTGGAGGCTTCTCCTGGCTCACACAGCTGCAGGGGCTGACGAACTCAAGGTCAGACAGCAGGCTGCTGGTTCAGAAGCTGATGAATCCAAGACCAGCAGGTAAAATGACAGGCTGCGGGCTCAAGTCCCAAGAACTGGAGGTCAGATGATGAAGAGCCGAATGCAGGATCCAGAGGAGAGCAAAAGCCAGCGAGCTTTGCAAGAAAGTCCATATATATTGGATGCAGGTCACACTCCCAAGGAAACTTCCTTTCAACGGACCGGCTGCTCATAGCAGATCTCATCATGGAGGAGATTACACTGTATCAGATCTCATCATGGAAGAGAGTACATCATTACATAACTGCCAAACTACATCATAACTGCCAAACCACTGAGAATCATAGCCCAGCCAAGGTGGCACACAACTTTAACCTCGCAGTACATAAAAGTGCGCACACACATATGTATTACTCTTGTATGCACATCACTACTCTGCAAGGTATTTCAAGAAATTTATAACATGGTTGTCTCTGCAATTTGCAAAACTACCTAAGTTGCTTGCAGAAAAACTATGTATTTTTTTTATGCAAAGACTTAAATTTAGCAAAAACTTTTAAAATATAATTGATGGGAGGAGGCAAGAGGGAGTCTGGCCCCAGAGTCTATCATCTGTCTTCTGTCTTTAGCTTTTGAGCATTTTTTAACTTTTTGTCAGTGTATTTTATCCATGTTGTTATCGTGTGCCATCAAGTGGATTCCAACTCATAGTGACCCAATGTGACAGAGTAGAACTGCCCCATGAGGCTTTCTTGCCTGTAATCTTTATGGGAGCAGATCAGGACTTCTAACTGGTTCGTTTGGTTAGAATCTCTGCTAAGAATTTGCATTTCTAACAAGTTCCCAGGCGATGCTAATGCTGCTGGTTAGGGACCAATTCTGAGAACCACTAGGAGAGCAGTGGTTCTCAAAATTTTTTATACACGAGAATCATGAGAATGTTGATTCTGATTCTGTGTATCTGGGGTGGAAATGCAAATTCTCAGTAGGGGTTCAAACGGAATGAACTGGTTAGAATCGCTGGAGCAGATCAACAGTCAACAAACAGGTCTTTCTCCCTTGGAGCAGCTGGTGGGTTTGAACCACTGAACTTTCCAGCCAAGCACTTAATCCTTGTGCCACCAGGGCTCCTTATTTTATATACATATATATATATATATATATACACACACACACACACATATGAAACACAGGTGGCCTAGTGGTTAAGAGCTACACCTGCTAATCAAAAGGTCGGCAGTTGGAATCCACCAGGCGCTCCTTGGAAACCATGTGGGGCAACTCTACTCTGTTCTGTAGGGTCACTATGAGTCGGAATCGACTCCGCGGCAACGGGGTTTTGTTTTTCTCTGTACATGTATCTATTCCCTGGGTGGTGCTAACTGAAAGACTGGAGTTTTGAGTCTACCCAGATGTGCCTCGGAAGCAAGCCACTGAAAATCCTCGGAGCACAGCTCTCCTCTGACACACATGGATATACCGTATATATCTCTCCACTTATTCATTCAACAAATCTTAATGAGCTCAGAGTCGCTGGGTGGTGAACGTGCTGGGCTGCTAACCCAAAGGTTGGAGGTTCCAGTCACCCACAGGCGCCTCAGAAGCTGTAGCTTGTCCACCTCTGGTCTAAAGGCCTTTTCTACTAGGCCTTGGTGAACTGGTATTTCCAAGGGTCCTTGAAAGTAGGTTGCTAGTTGCTAGATTTAGCAAATAAAAATACAGACCAAGTTAATTTGAATTTCCATAACCAAGAAAACTTTTTTAGCATGGTATGTCCCATGCAATATTTATGTACCTTTATCTGATGACCTACTTCAAGGATACGGTACTCTACAGGTGTGAGGACACACTCCTTTGGCCCGACCCCCACCAAAACCCGACTGTCCCAGGCCACCTTCCCATTTGGAGAGCCCAAGAGCCAACCTGTGGGGGCACTGCAGACATGGCCCGTCAATCACCAGAGAGGGGGCGGGTCTTCCGGGAAGAAATCGGAAATCAGCAGGCAGGGACTGGCCTAAAAGGGGGTGGCACCCGTGATGCAGGGAGCGTTCAAGATGGTGCCGGTCACGTGGGCAGGAAGGGGGCCCGGTAAAGATGGCGGCCCCCACGTGGGCTGCAAGCGTGGCTGTGGGCTGGGAGAGCCCCGGGCACAAACTGTTGTCTTTGGGGACCCCTGGAAGAGGAATGGCGGTTACATTTTGCAAGCAGAGCGTGTGGATTCATGGCACTTTCTGTGATTAATTCCTTGTTGTTTTTTTTCCAACTTTCATTAGTATTTGTAAATAATAGTAAATTAAAATACGCCAGCGTTGTCACAGCAAGCCTCCTGGAAGCAAAGGCAGGGCTTTGTATTCTTCCTGGGCCTGTTAAAGCGGGAGGAACGCCCCCAGTAAGGGCAGTGCCGGGCAGTGCCGGGCAGCAAGAATGGTGGGCGTGAGGGACCGGCTTTTGGAGACACCAGGGATGAAAAGCTCAAGGCCGGAGTCGGCCTGGATGATCGTCTCCACCATGAGACTGTCGCGGTCTCCTTGGAAGATGGCATTCTAGTGTGTAACTATTTACCACTCCTCCTTGATTTGCTTCATTCACCCAAATCTTGATCTCCTGAAAGACTGCTTCTTCCAGGAAGCCTTCTACCCTGCTCCAATCCTCAGTTTTTATTTTCTAAACTCCTTAGCACTTAATGTCACCGTTCACTTGGCAATGAACTCTCGATTAACCTGCCCCATTTCTGGAACTGGTCAGGTACTTTTTTTTTTTTTTTATGGTGAAATATTTGCACTTGTTTTGTTTTCCCAGGCTAGGGCCATGCTTTAAGTCAGTGTTCCTGAAGTGATTCAAGGATTGCTTGACTCTGAATAACTCAAAGGGTCTTGTTAAAAATGCAGATTTCTGGCCTGCACCCTAGACTTCTGCACCAGTATGTCCTGGGGGAGGTCCCAGGGATTTGCATTTTTAACAAACCCCTAGATGCATCGAACAGGGCGTGACAAAGTAGGAACACCAGCTGTCTAAATCACCAACACCCTGCCCCCCCGCCTGTTTTTGCACCTTGGAGCTAAGAATGTTTGTTACAGAAATTTACAATGGATTTGATGATGGTAGGGAATGCTAACTTTGAACTCCAGATAAGTAAAATGTTATCCTCCACCCAAAAATTCTGTTCTGTTAGTAGACCTGTATTACAAAAATGTTTACTTACTATCTTTTAAATGTTATCAAAAATTTTGGGAAAATGTGTTTTCTCTTTTTATGTAAGTAACTATATGATATCCTAGCTTTTTGCCTCTTGGTCCACAAAGCCTGAAGTATTTACTGTCTGGCCCTTTACAGAAAGAGTTTGCTGCACCCTCATTAAAATAGCGATTCTAGAGTTAGAGAACGACTGCCTTGCGTGTCTTGGTACTTTCATCTCCCAACAAATTGCATGGGAAAAACTAGGTGCTCAAGAACGATTTCCTTTATTGATTTAATGTTTAATCCATCTATTCTGGGGTGTCAGAGTGCCTATGTTTGTTATATTTATGCCAAGTACTCTAAATATTACATGCTACCCATGGGTATTTGGTAATATTTGAAGACTATCTTTGTTTAAAAGGAGCCCTGGTGGCACAATGGTTAAGTTCAGCTCCTAACCAAAAGGTTGGCAAAAGGTCATGGGTTGGAACCCACCAGCGGCTCCGAGTGAGAAAAGACCTGGCGATTTGCCCCCGTAAAAGTTTAACAAAAAAAAAAAAAATTCCCGTCATGTCGACTCCGACTCATAGCACCCCTGTAGCATTACAGCCTAGGTACAGTTCACTGTGTCCTGCAGGGTCGCCATGAGTCGGAATGACTGGATGGCATACAGCAAGAACAACATCTGTACCTGATTAGGACTTTACAGTGCATAAAAAGTTCCTCGCTAATAACAAGAGCTGACAGGTTAGGTCTTGGGATCTCCAAGTAGGAATGAATGTGTATAGATAACTCCCATGGGGAGCCATTGTTCTCAGCAATTTACATAATGTAATGGAATCCTTACAGCAGTCCTTTGAGGGAGGTACTCTTATTATCCCCATTTTACGGATCAGGAAACTAAGGCACGGAGAGGGTAAATAATTTGCCCAAGGTCATACAGCTAGTAAGTGGTAGGGCAGAACAGGAACCCAGGAATTCTGATCCCAGTATTTAGTTTGATTATCACAATATTCCTCTGAGGCAGAGAGGACAATTTGATTGCAAAAGAGCAAACTGAGACTGGGAGGTTTTAAATAGTTTGCCTAAGACACAAGGCTAGTAAACAACAAGAGAAAAAGTGATAAAAATCCACTTCTGGATGTATTCTTTCCTCTGTATGATGCTGCATCTATTGTTAGGAATATTTGTTTTTTTCTTAGTAACAGTGCCCTTCACAAGACATGATCTTTCTGTTGGTTTACTGTGTATTCAAGTTAAGATTTTTAAGTTGGTGAAGCATTGTTTTCTTGGAAATTATCCTCACCGAAGACAAGATTTTCATGGTCAGGGGAAGTACACACTGTTTTAGGTCTTCATCCCTTAGCATCTACCAGTGTTTGGTGGGTGTCTGAGTCTCCTAGTGCTGCTATAACAAAAATATCAGAAGTGGGTGGCTTTAAAGAACAGAAATTTATTTTCTCACCATTCTGGAGGCTAGAAGTCCAAATCAGGATCTTGGCCATGCCAGTTCCTTTTGTGGGCCACTCTCCTAGTTCCTGGTACCTGTCAACGATCGTCGGGGTTCCTTTGCTTGTAGACGCTCCTCACATGGCGTTAGTCTTCCCCCTCCCTGTTGTGTGTATGTGTTTCTGTGTCTATTCTCATCTTTTTATAACCCAGAAGTGATTAGGTTTAGACCCACCCTATGCTGGTATGGTCTCACTAACATAACAGAAGAGAACTCCTGTTTCCAAACAGGGTCATATTTACAGGTACAGGAATATAACTTTGGGGGACACAGTTCAGTCCTTAACAGTAGGTAAGGGTTTAGATGCTGAGAGGCAAAGGAAGTGGTATGTTACATAGGGTTTTTAAAAGATTACATAGAAAGGCAATCCATCTATGCATTTAACCTACTGTTCCAGTAACTATTGCTGCAAAACAAAACACCCCAAAACTTAGTGGTATAAAATAATATTTGACGATGTTCACAGATTTTGTGGGCCCACACATTTGGACAAGACATAGAGGAGTGAGTTATGTTTCCTCCGTGATGTCTGGGGCGTTGAGGGCTGAGGGTGCCTCCATGGCTGAAGACTGGTATTGTCTGGAAGCATCTCTCTCACATTCCTGGAGGTTGATGCTGGCCGTTGTCTGGAAACTCAGCTTTATCTGTCAGCCAGACGACCTACATGTGGCCTCTTCATAGAGGCCGGGTTTCTTCATGGCATGGTGCCTGAGCTCCAGGGATGATCATCCCAAACTAGTGTTTGTAACTTAGCCTCAGAAGTCACACAGCATCGATTTCACCATTCTCACAAGCCCATCTGAATTCCAGGGGAGGAAACAGGCTCACTTCTCAAAAGGGGGAGTGTCAGAATCACAGTGCAAGGTAAGCATATGGGCAGGGAGGTATCGGGACCATTTGGGGAAAATATTGTCCACCACACTTACAGGCACTGTTGTTGTTTGCTTCACTGAGTCACTTTCGGCTTATAGTGACCCCATGTGACAGAGTAGAATTGCCCCCATAGGGTTTTCTAGGCTATAATCTTTATGGGAGCAGATGGCCAGGTCTTTCTCTCTTGGAGCTGCTGGGGGGGTTTGAACTGCTAACCTTTCAGTTAGCCCCTGAATGATTCACTGGTGCATTACTGGAACACACTAGCCTGGGTATTTTCTTTGAGAGCCATTTGTCCCGGAAGGTTTTGTTGCAGGACTGCCTGAGTTAGAAGGAAGGGGATTAGATATCCTATTGGTGGACTTTTCAGGCACAATGCAATTTACAAAGTGGGTGATTAGTTTCTCACCTACATGCACAACTGACTTTGGTGCAATCGTGCAGTAGGCTGTTTGCCTTCCGTTCTCCTATCTCCTCCCCTCTGATCACGTCAGGCACGCAGTTCACGGGGTCTGCACCTAGTCGTCCCACGTTTTAATGTTAGGACTTTTCCCTCCCTTCCCACGTCCCTCTAAACTTCCCAGTCCTTTCACATTACACATTACACAGCTATGCACTTGTCAAACCTCACTGCACGTACACCTGAGTATTGTGTATCTCACTGTAGGACAATTTAACTGCAAAAGAAGAAAGAAGAACTGTAAACAAATAGGAACTGAAGTTAATGATAAGCTCAGTGGAGTGTTTAGGGGTGAAGTGTGCTGATGTCTGCAGCTTACTTTGAAATGCATGAGAAAATAAGCTGGATAGATGGACGAAGAGAAGGTTGGACAGATGGACAGCAATGTAGCCCAGCCAGCAGAGTAAAATGTTCCTTGTAGAACACAAGGGGTGAGTGTGTATGTGCACCGTACGATTCATTCAAGAATCCTGTTCTCTTCCAGGTGAGAATCTGTCTAATGGAGTACATTCTATTTTCTAAAATAACTGCTTTCAATCAGTGGACTGATGCACTTATTTCCAGAAAGCTCCTCGGAGCTCTAACAGGAAGGAGAAGGTTTTAAAGTCATAGCTTTAAAGAGTGATGTTTGGTTAAGGGGACTTTTGACCTCTTAAATCGAAGCAGCTAGCTCTGACGATAGCCATATAATCAAAATCAGCTCAAGCGATGTTTCTCAGTCGTAGTCTAGAAATGTAGACTGCATTTGAATATAATTAACTTATCGTCAGTTTATAATTGCAGGTGTATTTGTTTGAATCATGTGTGTAATAATTACAGATTCTGACTGAGGTAGACCTAGCGCTTGGCATCACATGTCATACCCATTCTCAGGATTTTGCTCCTCAGCTCGTGATTCTTGCTTCTGTAATTAGGTGAATTTTTGTTCCTATAACTTACCTCTAAAGCTCCATGTAACTCACTCCTGCAAGTTGGTAAAGTGGAAACCTGATAAGGCCTTTTTAGAAAAAAAAAAAAAAGAACTTGTTAAAATACGTAATAGCCGATATATAAGCTATATATGTGTTTACCGAGGGTTTCAATTTTTAGACTTTGAATTAGCCACAAAATATTCATTTTACTATTCCTAACTCTCTAACCCCAGGTAAGTGGCCTATGGTAAAAATCAGGCACGCTGAAAATGTTGTTTCTCCTACCCAGCAGATTAGTGCGCTGCTAACCCATCTGTTTGTATTCTTGCTTTCGTTTTGTCGGCAACCTGAGAAATAGCAAGAGAGTGGCTATTGCACGCACTAGGGGAATGTATCTGAGCACCTATCTTAATATACATTTTAACTTCCCATTTACCTTGAAACTCTTAAATGACAGTTTATTTCAGGATTTGTTTTAACTGTTTCCTCTGTTCTTTTAAATGCATTACAGCAAAAGGCATAGGGAAAGTTTGAGATTGGTTCAATTTATGGGACCATCAGTTGTATAAGAAAATCCTTAAATAAACAGATGATAATTCTGTGTGGATTATTAAATTTAAAAAAGTAACCATCTCCTTTAGGCATAGATGTGTCCATTAAATTAAAGTATTCGTAAGCTAAAATACCAGTTGGACATGTGTTTCTTCCTCACAAATAGCTAAAAGAAAGTCAAACAGTAAATGTGTGTTGTTACTTTTTCCCCATCGAATTCAACTGTGTAAAATAAATATTTTTTTAAAAGCCAAATTTCTTCTTGAAGCTTTAAGCAATTAATTCTAAAAGAAAAAAAAATTATGATGGTAAGCCAATTCTTTTTCTTTAGGTTGATGGAAAAAGATCAGCTTACTATTAATTCCAAAGCAACAGTTAATTCTAAAAATCATCTACATTATCTTCAAAACACGTTTTAATGTTTATGGAACACAAGTGTGTTTGCCACTTCAGGACAGTGCCTTCATTTATTTTGTATAATGTTTAGTGATTTTTCTGGGTAACTTAAGCATTTTCGTAAAATTGTCAAAACGTTTGCTATTTTAACAATTTTGATTCAGGAAGAAATTCTACAGTACATATACTCTTCTCAAGCAGAGAGTAATGAAAAGTGATTTCATCTTTTGTTGGCAAGTCACAAGGAAAATCAATCCTTATAGAGTCTGATAAGAGGAGCCCTTATAACCACTGGTGGCGCAGTGGTTAAGCGCTTGGCTGCTAACCGAAAGGTCAGAGGTTCGAACCCACCAGGCACTCTCAGGGAGAAAGACCTGGTGATCTGCTTCTGTAAAGATTACAGCCTTGGAAACCCCTGGGGCAGCTCTGCTCTGTCCCGTGGGTTGCTATGACTGGAATTGACTCAATGGCAATGGGTTTGTTTGTTTTTTTCCTTTATTTGAGTCTTATAAAACAGAGATGCCCCGGGGCCTACAAGCCGCCCTAGGCCTCTGTCCTGCATGGCACAGACCTGGGCTTCCAAGGCTCTGCTGTCTCCTCCCCGCCATCATCTCTGGCCTCTGCTGTCCTGCCAGCGTGCTTCTTGTCACGTGCCACCTTATTTTCCTTAGAACTTGAGACTGGCTCCAGATACTCAGTAGGAGGACAGGGTGCTTCAGGACAGATGTTTGCTGACCCAAGGCCTTGCCCTTGGCTTCCGGGTTCCAGGTCGGGCTCCTAATAACTAACGTTGCTGATAACAGTTCCCTCTGAAGGAACTAGGAGACCACCCAGATCCTAACACTTCCTCCTAGCTCCCCCCATCTTCCATCTGTGCTTCAAGATCCCTCTGACGGAATTCTAAAGCAACGCTGGTTAACACTTTTATTATTGTCGTTGTTGATCATGGGTAGGTTTGAGTCCATTCTTGGGGCTACTGTGTCAATCCATCTCACGGAGGGTTTCCTTTGTTTTCATTGGCCCTCTGCTTTATCAACCACGAGGTCCTTTTCTAGGGATTGGTCTTTCCTGATGACGTGTCCAAAGTAAGAAGCTGATGTCTCACCATCCTCGCTTCCAAGGAACATTCTGGCTGTATTTCTTCGAAGACTGATTTGTTTGTTCTTCCGGCAGTCCACAGTATATTCAGTATTCTTCGCCAACACCACAGTTCTTTGTCTTCCTTTTTCACTGTCCAGCTTTCACATGCGTACGAGGTGATGGAAAAGACTATGGCTTGGGTTAGGCACACCTTCGTCATCAAAGTGACATCTTTGCTTTTTAAAACTTTGTTGTTGTTAGGTGCTGTTGAGTCGGTTCCGACTCATAGCGACCCTGTGTACAACAGAACAAAGCACTGCCTGGTCCTGTGCCATCCTCAGATCATTGCTATGTTTGAGCCCATTGTTGGCACCCGCTGTGTCAATCCATTTCTTTGAGACCATTGACAATACCATGGCCTGGGTCAGGTGCACCTTTAAAGCTTTACAGAGGTCTTTTGCAGCGTTTTTTTTGTTGCAGCTAACACTTGTTGTTGGGTGCTGTCGAGCCGATTTTGACTCATAGCAACCCCATATGACAGAGTCGAACTGCCCTATATGGTTTTCTAGGCTGTAATTTTTATGGGAGCATATCTCCAGGTCTTTCTTCCATGGAGCCGCTGGGTGGGTTCAAGTTGTCAACCCTTCGGTTCGCAGCCAAGAACTTGACCATTGTGGCACCGGGGCTCCACAGCTAACACGAAGACAGTGCTTATTCTTCCCAAGGCACCATTCTGAGTCCTTTGCATACATCAGACATTGCATCCTCACGATTCCCAGGTAGGGATGATGATTACTTTCAATTTCCAGATGAGGAAAGGGAGGGACGAAAAGGGGAAGTGACATGCACAACAGCTAAAGCTGGGACTCTAACGCCAAGGCCTGGTTCCTACCAGCCACGCTCGATGGGGCTCTGACCACATTCCTCTGTCTACGTGGATGCGGGTGGGGGCGGAAAGGAGCAGAGGAAGGTGCCAGGTGATTAGGTTCCACTGCCGCAACGTCAGGCGCCACCACACTCCGGAACAGCTGGAACTCTGCCAGCGTTAGCTGCTTCAAAATCCTCCTGCCCCTCCAGTTCCACCTACCATCACCGTCAGCTAGCAACAGCTGATGGAGCGCTGTCTCTGCGGCAGGTGTCATGCTGGGCATTACACTGCAATCGCCGTCCCCAGGTAAGGATCAGAGGCTCAGACACGGCACGGGGCTTGTTGAAATCACACGGTGCTGGGCAGAACCAACACATTCATTCCTCGCGCACCCAAGGACAAAAGCCTCCATCCTTCTCCATTCGCCTATAGGATAGAAGCCAAATTCCTCCCTGGCAGGCGAGGTGCCACGCTATCTTCCCAACCTTATCTCCCACTGGGCTGCAGCCTGACTCCTCTGTTCCAGACAGGCACGTCTGTGCCCTCTCCCCCAACCCACGGGCTCACTCCCAACGCCCTGCTGGCCACCCGTTGTTCCCACGACCCAGAATGTCTTGTTTGCGCCTTTGTGCCTGTTCGAATCCTGTCCCGCTACAGGACATAGCTCGGTCTTCCTCCATCAGATACGTCAGGCCTTGCCAGTCTCCCTTCTCCCTGGATTTCTGTTGCTTTTACCAGTCGCTGTTGTTGGGTGCCATTGAGTCAATCCCCACTCATACTGACCCCATGTGACAGAGGAGAACTGCCCCATAGGGTTTCTTAGGCTGTAATCTTTATTGAAGCAGATTGCCAGATCTTTCTCCCACGGAGCCACTAGAGTCGAACCACCAACCTTTTGGTTAGCAGCCAAGTACTCAACCGCTTTGCCACCAGAGCTTGGGCATTAATCCCACACAGTTGTCCACCATATCATTATTCAGACTTGATGACTGATAGCACCACATGTGGCATAGGGAGCCGAAGATTTTGACTCATATAGTATCTCCCTTCATATATATGGTCACATGCACCACAGAGAATGGGGCCCAAAGTTTTCCACAGACAGACAGTGAAGTTGTCGAGGATTTCATTCTTCTTGGATCCACAATCAGTGCCCATGGAAGCAGCAGTCAAGAAATCAAAGTATTACATTGGGCAAATCTGCTGCAAAAGACCTCTTTCAAGTATTAAAAAGCAAAGATGTCACTTTGAGGACTAAGGTACGCCTGACCTAACCCATGGTATTGTCAGTCACCTCACAGGCATGCAAAGGCTGGACAATGAATAAGGAAGATCGAAGAAGAACTGATGCATTTGAATTGTGGTGCTGGTGAAGAATATTGAATATACCATGGACTGCCAGAAGAAAGAACAAGTCTGTCCTGGAAGAGGTACAGGCAGAATGCTCTTTAGAAGCAAGGATGGCGAGATGTACTTTGGACACGTTATTAGGAGGGACCAGTCCCTGAAGAAGGACATCATACTTGGTAAAGTAGAGGGTCAGAGAAAAAGAGGGAGACCCTCAATGAGATTCATTGGAACAGTGGCCACAGCAATAGACACAAACATACCAACGATCATGAAGATGGCGCAGGACTGGGCAACATTTTGTTCTGTTATACTGTTATACATTGGGTTGCTATGAGTTGGAGCCGATTTGACCTCAATGAGCAAGAACAACAACAACCATGGACAAAATGCAAAGTCGACTAGACATTTAATTACCATGCTCTGCTGCCTCACCAATAAAACAGTGCATTGTTTTTTCTCTGATAGTGACATAATGACTGCTAAGTGCTTTTTGAAAATCACGTAATACAACAAAGCAGGAGAAAATCACCCATAATCCTTTCACCCGCGGAGAATTAAATAACCCACTTGAGCAGGTATAAACACACATTAGTTCCTATTTCAAAAATGAAACCGTACTGTTCATAATTTCTTTTGTCTTTTAGTTCAAAATCTTAAACAGCTTAAACCAAAAAACCAAACCCATTGCCATCGAGTTGATTCCGACTCACAGTGACCCACTGAGGTATAATTTACATACCACAAAATTCACTCATTTGAAGTGCAAATTCAATAATTTTAGTAAATTTACAGAGTTGTGCAACCATCACTACACTCCAAATTTGGAACATTCCATCATGCCCAAAAGACCCCTCATATCCATTCCCACCATCAGCCCCAGGAAAACTCATCTATTTTCTGTCTCTGTAGATTTGCATGTGAAAGCTGGATGATGAGTGAGGAAGACCGAAGAAGAACTGACGCCTTTGAATTGTGGTGTTGGCGAAGAATACTGAATATACGATGGACTGCTAAAAGAACGAACAGATCTGTCTTGGAAGAAGTACAGCCAGAAAGCTCCTTACAAACAAGGATGGCGAGACTATGTCTCACATACTTTGGACGTGTTGTCAGGAGGGATCCGTCCCTGGAGAAGGACATCATGCTGGTAAAGTAGAGGGTCAGTGAAAAAGAGGAAGACCCTCAGCAAGATGGACTGACACAGCGGCTGCAACAATGGGCTCCAGCATAGCAACAATGATGACCGGGCAGTGTTTCGTTCCGTTGAGCATAGGGTCGCTATGAGTCAGAATGGACTGGATGGCACCTAACAGCAACACAACGTCGATTTGCCTATTCTGAACATTTTGTATAAGTGGGACCATACAATGCGTGGTCTTTTGAATCTGGCTTCTTTCATTTAGCACAGTGTTTTCAAGGCTCATCCATGCAGTAGCCGCATCAGTAGAACTTTACTCCTTTTGATGGGTAAACAATATTCCATTGTATGGGTAGAGGCTCAGTTCATTCTTGGGGTCAACCTACCTTCCTCGGACTTTCTCACGTCTCGTATCTCCTCTGTGGTCTGTGAACAAAAGGTCTACTAGACTATTAACTTAAACATAACATTGTTTGTTTCAATAGTTAACAGATTCCAGGCCCCAAATTTCCTGAGGGCTTAAATCCCTCCATCACAGAATCTAGTGGTGTGGTAATTATAGTGAACATACATTCTCCCTGGAATCCGGGATTTGTCAACTGCTACTTCTTGCACCTACTGCATTCTCTAAAACGAGACTGCTGTTGTTAGGTGCCGTGGAGTTGGTTCCAACTCCTAGTGACCCCATGCACAACGAAACACTGCCTGGTCCTGTGCCATCTGCACAATCGTTGTTATGGTTGAGCCCATAGTTGTAGCTACTGTGTCAATCCATCTCGTTGAGGGTCTTCCTCTTTTTCAAGCATGATGTCCTTCTCCAGGGACTGATCCCTCCTAAAATGAGACTAGACCTTGGGAATGTCTCAGCCCCGAGTTTACGTATTAAAATGTAAATACGGAAAAAGAAAAGTAAATAGAGGATAATAACAATTGGCATGTTTTAGTGGAAGACTTAGAGATATTCCTGAGCAAACTAGTGGTTATCATTTAACAAGATCCGGAAGAGCATTGCTGTCCTCATGGGTAGGATATGAGGTATCGTATAAAGCTAGAAACATCTTTAACTAACTAATTAACCAGTTGCCTTGGCTCACGGCGACCTCACGTGTTGCAGAGTAAGACCTTGCTCCATAGTGTTTTCAAGGCTGTGACCTTTTGGAAGCAGATCACCAGGCCTTTCTTCCGCAGTGCCTCTGGGCGGATTCTAACTGCCAACCTTTCAGTTAGTAGTCGAGCACTTAACTGTTTGCACCCCTCAGGGGCTCCTAGAAACTTCTCTAGGAAATAATGTTTCAGAGCAAGAGCACTGATGGAGAAAATCCAGACTGAGGGAAAGGACCTAGGGGAGGGGCCTGAGAGGATAAGAATGGGAAAGGCAGATTAAAGGATTTGGGTGCTAACCTGCTGGAAGAGACTGCCTCAGGATCACCGTTTGATGAGAAGCTAAGTGGGATGAGTGTGCTGCTTTGGAGACCTAGCCCCTAGGGTTGGGGCCCAGAATTTGGAGCCTGAATACTAACACTGATGAAAAGCTGGGAGAGTGAGGTAAGGGGTTAGCAGCAGCCTCAGCAGGACAGTCGGGGTGGGGTGGGGGGAAGTGGCACTGAGCAGAGACACGGGTAAAGAACCAACAGAGAACTCACGCAGGCTGGTTGGTAGGTAACCCTGTGAGGCCAAGAAATGCGGAGGGACACCGTTCGAAGTGCTTGAGGACCCAGCCGAGGTCTGTATCATCTGGTTTTCATACGGAAAGCAATACCAAGCCACTTCAGGGTCTGGCTGATGTGTGCGTGGAAGGTACCGGAAGGATACGAGCAGAGAAGCAGAGACCAAGTGGCAGTCGCTGCAGAGATTCAGAGAGGAGGTGAGGGCTGGCCTTAGGGGACACGTGGGGGCGTAGGAAGAAACCATGGGCAGGCCTTCGGGATAGATTTGCCTTGGAAATGCTGAGCATGAGGGGTGGGGGTGGGGACGGGGGATTATAGATAGGAATCCTGGGGAAGACTGGACGATGGTTGTGGCTTTGTTGGTTTGTTTGGAGGCATAATTACATACAGTAGAATGCACAGACCTTAAGTGCAGAATGAGTTTTGATAAATGTCTACATCTATGTATCTACTCCCCGCCCCCCCCATACAAGTTTTTTAAATGCTGTTTCACCTCTCTGCAGAGCCTAAGTGAGCGGCATGAAAGGCAAGAAGCCATAGGGACTGGAGGCGAGAAGCAGCGAGCGCTGGAACCTTAGACCCGAAAGTTACCTGCAGCCAGGAGGTGGAAGTCTTATGAGCAAACGACCACCAGGCAGGAAGGGGTCATTGGAGAACAGAAAGGCCCACACTTGGACATGTTTGGCGCGCTTGAGCCCCCTACACTGAGGGTCTTATTTGCTGATGGAACTGCAGAACCTTCTCTCTTCCCAGGTTCTTAGCCTCATGCAAAACCGGCTTCCGAGCTGGTGGGGTCTGCACCATCGAACGTGGAGAAGGTGCTGGGGGTGGGGGGCGGGGAGGGGAGCTCAAGGACCTCACAGGGCGGTCTGCACCTCCTGTGAGCTGCATGACCCAGGGGGCCCAGCTACCTCGGTGCACGAGCTCTGGCAGCCCGCCTGGGCACCGCGGAGGGAGCTGGGTCACCCCATCCCCGGGCCGCTTCGCACTCCTCTGCGCGCTTGCAGCTGCCCTGCAGCAGCGCTCAGGGTGCTTGCAGCCGTGCATGCATGCAAGCGGCGGGAGCTCAGCTGCTGGAGTTGGGGGACGGGAGGCGGGGCCGCGCTCCTCGCGCCCTCCCTTGCCCTTTCTGTCCCAGGAACGTTCTGAAAAGTATCCAAAAGTTCTGCGCGGCGGGCGCGCCAAAAAGAAAAAAAAAAAAGGGTACAACCCCCCACTCCTCTGGGCGTTGCGTGTCCCGACTCGCCACTCGGGCTGCACCTCCGGCTGCGACGCACACGCCTCCCGCACCTCCTCCTCGCGGCCTCGCCGTCAGTCGGGTGCTGCCGTTGCAGCCGTCTCCGGGCCGGAGAGGCGGCCGGAGGTCCCTCCGCTTCTCCTCAGGCCACCATGCCCAACGACGACGCCTTCAGCAAGCCCCCAGCCCCGGCGGAGGCCCCGCACGCCCCGGGACCCGCGCCGCAGGGCAAGGCCGGGGGCTTCGGCAAGGCGGCCGGGCCGCTGCTGGGGGCGGCGGGCGCCGGGGGCGGCGGCGGTGCTGGCTCCGGGGCGGCGGGCAAGAAGTCCCCGCGGCTGCCCAAGTGCGCGCGCTGTAGGAACCACGGCTACGCGTCGCCGCTAAAGGGCCACAAGCGCTTCTGCATGTGGCGGGACTGCCAGTGCAAGAAGTGCAACCTGATCGCCGAAAGGCAGCGCGTGATGGCCG
Source organism: Trichechus manatus latirostris (assembly GCF_000243295.1). Lineage (NCBI taxonomy): Eukaryota > Metazoa > Chordata > Mammalia > Sirenia > Trichechidae > Trichechus > Trichechus manatus. The sequence goes on from NW_004443961.1 coordinate 579,653, forward strand.
CGCAGGTGAGTGCCGGTCCGGGCACCCCCGGGTTCTGGGCGAGGTCCCTCCGGGTGGCGCGCGGGACCCCCGACTGCTGGGTACAGTCCTGGTTGCTGGGCGAGGCTCCCCGACGACCCCAACGGCCGGGTGCAGCCCCGGGCGCTGGGCGAGGTCCCCCGGCGGCACCCCGACGGCCGCGTGATGCTTGGCCCTGCTCCCAGCAGCGCCCCATCCTGCGCGCTGAGGCTCCTGCTTTCTCCGAGCTGCGCGCTGAGAGCGAGCTGCGGAGGTCGCCCCTTTTGGCGTCTCCGGAGTCGCTCGCCCGGTCCCCAGTAGAGGCTTTCTCCACCGGGCGGAAGGTGGGGGGAGGGCTCCCCAGGATCTCTGGCCTCGCCTGCGGAGCAGGAAGTTGAAGGTTCTCTTCTCTCAGGGTCCCCGGACCCCTGTTCCCATCCTCCAGCAGAGTGGCAGGGTTCGCCCAGCTCGAGGGTCTCCGGTTCCGCCGAGCAGAGGATTGCGGAGCTTACACTGCTCGAGGGTCCTCGACATCTCCGCCTCTGCCGGCCAAGCGGAGATGAGGGGCTCTTCCTGCTGGGGGGAGGGTTCGCTCCTCCCGGGGCTCCCTGATCCCGCCCCGCACAGAACCTCTTGGGGTGCCCCTCCCCGCGCTCTTGGGTTCGGTGAACGGGGACTCCGCGGGGCTGCCTTTCGCCAGTTCACGGTTGGGAGCCGCCTTGGTCGTTTTTCTGGAAAAGTCCATGCAATGGACGCCGGCGCGGCGTTGGCGCCCTTTTGGTGTTGACCAGGGGGTCGGCCGGCGCCTCAGCCATTTTGAGCTGGAAATTTTATTAGCTTTTTTAAGTTTTACTTTTGCGGTCTGGACGTAAGTTATTTAAGTGTGAATTATATTTTAAAGCGTACTGAAGAGTTTTAAAGTATATGCGAAGGGGCGGGAGGAGTAGGCGCGGGTTTGAGGCTTTATCTTTTTTAGTTAAAAATAAAACCATTTCATAAAGCAAGTTAGTAATTCAACATGTTAACGGAAATAGTTAACCCCGTGGGTAATCCTACTAGGATTTTTAGAAGCGAATAAATACATTCTTTCCAGCTAAAAGTTGTTTCATTTTTTTCAAACAGGTTATTTAAAATGAAAAGATACCAAAGAAATGTTTACTAAGCATGTGCTACTTTTGATTAGGAAGGTGTAAATATCCTCCATAGGAAATGTTTTAGATAAGAACGCAGACAACGAGACTGCACGAAGCCTTGGCGTTAAAGAGGGTGGAGTTTTTATGTACCTCAAGGTTTTAAAAATGTGTTTTAAACTAGATTTATTTTGGCTTCGCAGCTTAGAAGTGCAGACATGAAAATATAGTTGTTTTCTTGGTTTCTTTATAGACTTTTAGCTTGAACGGTAGTGGATGAAAAGAATGTACTGTGTGTAGCCTTACGATGCACCACAATGAGCTTACTGAAAACAGTTATGGATATTTAAATTATATTTGTAGCTAGAAAAATATTCTGGACATTTAGTCGTTGGGTATGTTCGAGGGTGGCAATTCGCTCAACATTCAACAAAAACATCAGACTAGAGGTGCCAATTTTGAATAAGGCTGTTTGCTATGTTAAGGACAAAAGTAACAGGATTACATTAAGAGTATGAAATTTCAGTATTTTCCACATCTGAAGGCTTGTGCTGTGGTAGATACATTCGTAAAAATCCGTGTCAAAACAATTTTTGGTCATTCTAAAATACTTTGCAATTCCTTTTAGAGATGATTCTGAAATAATTGCATTTTTAATCAATTCACCCCCTTCTCAAATAATATTTTCTAAAGAAAAATCCTGGAGAGGAGGTGTTTTTTGTAAAAGTGTCGTTGGCATATGCAGTATTTGATACCCTGTGCATTTTTTGTATGAATGAGGTTTGTGTAAATCTGGGTATAAGTATGCAATAACATACTTAAGAGGTTTTTCATTAATTAATTATTATTATTGGTCAAACCCTTAATATTCTGTCTCGAAGCCTCTTGGTTACTAATAGAAAGTCCAAGACTTTAATTATTTAACCTTAAATAATTGATTATTTAAGATTAGTTTTTCTAAATTGAAAACTACTTTTGTTAGGAGTAAAGTTAATTCCACATTAATCAGCTTTCTAAGTTTAAACCACAGATTTGCTAAAACAGTGTATGAGTTGTGATTGTGCGTGTGATGAATTTTTTTATTTTATTGTGGTAAATATATCTCTAATAATAAACATTCGCCATTTCAACAGTCGTCACATGTATAATTCAGTGGCACTAATTATGTTCATCATGCTTCTTATCCATCACCATTATCCACGCCCAGATGTTTTTCTATCCCCGCTAACAGAAGCTCAGTGTCCCCTAAGCCGTGAGTTCTCCTTTTCCCTGCCTACCCACCTGGCTCTGATAACCACTGATAAACTTTGATTTCTGTACACTTGCCTTTCTAGATATTTCATGTGAGTGGGATCACACGCTGTTTGTCCTTTTGTGACTGACTGATGGCACTTAGCATGATGTTTTCAAGGTTAATCCATGTTGTAGCGTGTGTTAGAATTCTGTTCTCTTAATGGCTGAGTAATATTCCATAATGAACCGTTTCTTTTATCCAATCCATTCATCTGTTGATGGGTATTTAGGTTGTTTCCACCTTTTGGCTATTGTGAGTAGTGCTGCAGTGAACGTTGGTATACAAGTATCTGTTGGAATCCCTGCTTTCAATTCTTGGGTATATACCTAGGAGTGGAATTGCTGGATCATATGGTAGTTCTATGTTTAGCTTTTTGAAGAACTGCCAACTGTTTTCCATAAGGGCTGCACCATTTTACAATCCCACCAGCTAAAAGTTGGATGAAAATTTGGATGGGGATATCAGTTTCTCCACATCCTTGTAATACCTGTTGTTTTCTGGTGTTTTTTTTTTTTTAAATTATAGTTATTTTAGTGAGTGTGAAGTGATTTACCATTTTATTGTCAACTTTTGACTTGTACTTGGGCCTCTGAGACATAGATACTTTATTTTCTTACTTCATTATCACCAATAGTCAATTTCATCAAGCCTCTTTTTTATTATTAAGTAGTAAGCGAACAATATTTTCTTTCTTATAAACCTTTTTTTTTACCCCCACCCCCGCCAAAAAAAAAAAAAAACCGTTAACAGTATCATTTAAGAGGAGAGAAATTGAAGAGGGCCCATGAAGGGTTTCTTAGGGGTGTTACGGCCTTTCTAGTTCCCAGTGTGGGCTCACCCTGCCTCATACACCCAGTCCTCTGGCTGCTTCCCACTTCCAGGCTCTCCCTCTTCCGGTAACTTTTCCCAGACATCAGCTTCCAGCCTCTTCCCCCATTACTTCCCCCACATGCTGCCTCCATCCAAGGAGACAGCTCTGCACAGTAGCCTAAACAGCCTCTGCTTCTCCTGCCCACCCTGTTTCCATTTTCCGGCTTGTTCTCTGTTCATCATGGACTTGCCTTTCCAAGTCCTGCTCGTCCTCTTCTTCAAGACCCTGTCAGACACCATCTCTCTGGCTGACTCTGACGTGTTGAAGAACTTTCTGCCTCTGAATGTCTTCTGTAGGACTGCTTGTTTATCACAGTTAGCCGTGCCTTATAGTTGCTTTCCAGCAGTTGGTACCTCAGGATCTAACCGAATCTTGCCGTATCTTACTGGTTGCTGTGCCCGGTACAGAGGCTTTTTACATATTGTGGAGCGGAAAAAAGGAGTGAGTGGTCCCATTCTCCTTCCTTCCTGGTCTATCACTGCTTCTGCCTTTTTCTGCTTTTCAGATTGAACTCTTGGCTGACTGTACATATTTCCTAATCTTCCCTGGCCAAACTGACATCCTGTTACTCGACACACTCATTTCATTTAACAAACTTAAAAAAAAAATTTTTTATTCTGGTGAAACATATATGACAAACATTTGCCATTTCAGCCATTTTTATGGGTACAATTCAGTGACATTAATTACGTCCACCATGTGCGACCATCACTACTATCCATTTCCAAATTTTTTCATCACCCTGCACAGAAACTCTGTACCCCTTAAGCAGTACCCTCTGCTGCCCCCAGCCACCTGCCCCTCCTAACCACTGATACACTTTGGTCTCTGCGCATTTGCCTGTTGTAGGAATTTCATGTAACTGAGATCATACAATGTGTGTCCTTTCGTGTCTGGCTAATTTCATTCAGTATAATGTTTTTAAAATATATTTATTGTGGTAATTATATAGGTGACAAGCCATTTCAACAAGCTTTCATGTACTGTTCATTAAATATGTTCATCATGGTGTTCAGCCATCACCATTAACCAGTCCTGAACCTTGTCATCACGCTTAACAAAAGCTCAGTGTCCCCTGAGGGTTGTGTCTTCCTTTCCCTTCCCTCCTGCCTGCCCTTGGTAGCCACTAAGAAGATGTGGTGTTTATGCGTTTGTCTCCTCTAGATGTTGCATATAAATGGGATCATATAGTATTTGTCCTTGGGTGACTGACTTGTTCCACTCAGCGTGTTCGTAGCACGTATCAGGACCTTGTTTGTCTCTATGGCTGACTAATATTGTATCGTCTGATAGACCACATGGTGTTTGATCCGTCCATCTGTTGATGGACACTTAGGTTGTTTCCACCTTTCGGCTAATGTGAATAGTACTGCGTGAACACTTGGTGTACAGGTACCTGTTTGAGTCCCTGCTTTCAGTTCTTTTGGGCCACAAACATTATTTGAGCACTACTGCAGGCCAGATGCTCTATCGGGGAAAGCTAACGGTTACCTGACAGTTTAAACAGTTTTTAGAAATTCCCAGACCTCTGCCCCGGAGCCTGTGACTTGTGACCCGGGGGTGGGTGGGGGCTGCTGTGGTTTTGGAAAGCTGCACAAGTGATCCTGCAGTGCTGGAGGGTGACTGCCGCCCTGTGCTTCCAGGTGGCCCTGAGGAGGCAGCAAGCCCAGGAGGAGGAGCTGGGGATCAGCCACCCCATCCCGCTGCCCAGCGCGGCCGAGCTGCTGGTCAAGAGAGAGAACAGTGGCAGCAACCCGTGCCTGATGACCGAGAGCAGTGGCTCCTCGCAGCCGCCTGTGCCCGCCAGCACCCCCACCACTGCGGCCCCAGGTGACGGGGGGGGGGCTGGGCTGGGCCGGGGGGAGGGTCAGGGCTGCGTCCACAAAACCAGAGTCTGGGGACTGATTGGGGCACATATGGCATTTACAGCCTGGAGGCTTTTCTTGGTGGTAAAACATACACCAGATTTAACAATTACCACCTGTCCAACTCAATAACGTTGATTACATTCTTCGAGTTCTGCCAGCATTCTCACCCTTCTTTTCCAAATTGTTCCTCCCTCATTGACATAAACTCACTGCCTGGTCCTGCGCCATCCCCGTGATCCCTTGTGGATCATACTGTTGTGATCCGCAGAGTTTTCATTGGCTGATTTTCAGAAGTAGATCACCCGGCCTTTCTTCCTAGCCCGTCTTAGTCTGGAAGCTCTGCTGAAACCTGTTCAGCATCACAGCAACATGCCAGCCTCCACTGCCAGCCAGGTGGTGGCTATGCTTGAGTTGCATTGGCCAGGAATCGAAGCAGGGTCTCCCACACGGAAGGCAAGAATTCTCCCCCTGAGCCAGCACTGCCTCATCCGAGGGACTTTGTGTGTACTGATTCATTGACCTCATTCTCCGGGTGACCCTGTGAGAAAACAGCACCCCTTCGTACACTTGTCAAAACTGAGATGCAGGAAGTTTAAAGTGACTGGCCAGGGGTAGAGAACTGGTGTCTGAATCAGTCCATTGGCCTGCAGGGTGCACTGTGTTTACTGCGTGGGTCTCCAGATTACCCCTCAAATCACAGTGTTCTAGGTTTGGACCTTCCAGTATGGACACCGCTGGCCACGCATGGCATTCTGAATTTATGTGAATTACCCAAACCAAACCCATTGGTGTCGAGTGGATCCCGACTGATAACAACCCTATAGGACAGAGCAGAACTGCGCCATAGGGTTTCCGAAGCAGTAATCTTTATGGAAGCAGACAGTCACCTCTTTTCTCTCAGAGTAGCTGGTGAGTTCAAGCCGCCAGCTTTTTGGTTAGCAACCAAGCACCTAACCACTGCACCACCAGGGCTTCTTATATTAATTATAGTGAAATAAAATTAAAATATTCAGTTCCTCAGTTGCACTAGCCACATTTCAAGCTGTCAGTAGCCATGCATGGCTAGACATCACCATATTGGACAATGCAGATATAAAACATATCTGTCTCCGAGAAGCTTCCCCTGGGCAGCATTGAGCGCTAAGAAGTCCACCAGAGACCTGTGGCTTCCTGTTGCTTCTGGGAGTTCCATGTACTGAGAATCACAGAATGTCTTCAGTCCCTGCTAACCACCCAACCCACTAGTTACCATCGAGTCACCTCCCACTTATGGTGACCCCCTGTGTGTCAGAGTAGAACTGTGCTCCACAGGGTTTTCAGTGGCTGATTTTTTGAAAGTAGCTCACCAGTCCTTTGTTCCAAGGTACTTCTGGGTGACTTGAACCCTCAACCTTTCAGTTAGCAGTGGGTGCATTAGCTGCTTGCACCACGCAGAGACCCTGCCAAGACTGTATGAAGTACAGCTTGGCAGTGTGGTGCTCCCTTAACTAAGCTCTCGTGAGTTGCCTGTCTGCTGGGCTTAACCACCAGGTGGAAGTTGCTTAACTGTGTGTTGTTAACTAGCTGTGCAACTTCGGAGAAGTCACTTAAACTCTCTGGGCCTTTGGATTCCTCTTCTCCGAAATGAGCAAGGGGGTCTCTGAGGGCTCTTGAAGGCCCTGTGAATCTTGGCCGTTAAAAGAAGAAGGAGAAGGTAAGCAGGTGACAGGCGGAACCCTGGTCCCTGCATTGCAGGTAGGCTGTGTCTGTCTGGCTCTGTGTGTGTTACTGGAGCCATAGATTCGGAAATTAACAAAGGGACGGATACTCTTTTCCCTCCCCTCGATTGCTCTTGTATTTACCACAGTTTTCAAACCTTGTTTTTCTTAGGAAGGAGGGATTGGATTCTGTCCGTCAGAATTATGCCCTTTACACTTCGGGATTTTAAGATGTGTTTAAAATTTAATGGCCAAGTAATGCTGGGTCAGGGCTGATCTGGTGGACCTTAGTTGTCAGACTGAGATGAGAACTGGGGGTGTCAGGAATAAATGCGGGTCCCAGTGCTAGGGTTCCGAAGGGGAGTCACCAGTTTGAATGTTTTTTAAGGGAGGGTTTTTTTTTTTTGGCAATAAAATACATATATAACATAAACTGTGCAGTTAACCATTTTGAAGTGTACGGTTCGATGGTATTAATTATATTCACAGTGTTTGCAGCCATTAACATTTTATTTCCAAAATTTTTTCGTCATTCCAAACAGAAACTCTGCCCCTTAAGCAATAACTCCCCACTCTCCCCTCCCCCAGCCCCTGGTAAGCTCTCCTTTCTGTATCAGTGAGTTTGCCTGTTCTAGACACTGGATACAAACGGGGGCCTTTTGTGTCTGGCTTATTTCATTTAACGTGGTGTTTTCAGGGTTCATCCATGTCATAGCACGCGTCAAGATTTCATTTCTCTTCGTGGCTGAGGAGTACCCCAGTATGTGGATAAGGCCACGTTTGGTTTAGCCGTTCATCTGTTGATGGATACGGGTTGTTTCCACCTTCTGGCTGTGGTAAACAGTGCTGCTGTGAACACTCCTGTGCAAATATCTATTAAAATCTTTGGTGTCTACACTTCGGGGTATATATCTAGGAGTGGAATTATAGGGTCATATGATACTTTTATGTTAATTTTTTGAGGCACTGCCAAATTATTTTCCACAGCGGATGTACCATTTTACATTCTTACCAGCAAGGATACCAGTTTCTCTATGTCTTTACCAACATTTGTTTTTTTTTTCTCTTTTTTGATAGCCATCCTAGTAGGTGTGAAGTTGTATCTCATTGTGGTGTTGATTTGCATTTCCCCAGTGACTTATAAAGGAGCCCTGGTGGCGCAGTGGTTAAAGTGATCGACTACTGACCGGAAGGTCATCGGTTCAAAACCACCAGTGGCTCTGCAGGAGAAAGATGTGGCAGTCTGCTTCCATAGAGGTTTACAGCCTTGGGAACCCTATAGGGGCACTATGAGTTGGAATTAACTTGATGGCAGTGGGTTTGATCATTTGCTTTTCACAGACATCTCAGGAGGTAGGTGTTAGTATCCCCGTTTACAGATTGGGAAACCAAGTCAGCGCATGGTAGGGAAACTGCCGCAGAATAAAGCTGCTGAGCTGGGATTTGATCCTGGCCTGTCTGGTCCCAAAGCTCGTGGGTTTTCCAGGGTTTACTTGCCTGCGAAGAGAGGCTGGGGGACCAGTTGCCTTGTTTCCTTGGAAGGTGGATAATTATACTTGTTCTGGGGTTGGGGTTTAATCCTCTGAAGGGATTTAGGGCTAGAGGGCAGTTAGGAACAATGTTAGGGGCCAAAGCCCCTGTCCTTCTCGGCCCAGAAGGCTGCAGCCCCCATCGTCAGGGGGAGGAAACACCACCACTGCCAGCATTTTGCAGGGCGCAGAGGCTGGACTCGGGTCTTGCCTGATGTCCCCAGGTTCACCTCTGTGGAAGGGAGGCGATGTGACAAGCTAGTGGAGCTTTACGGAAGCCCTTCAGGCTAGAAGGAGTTCAGGACGACAAAGATGTTCTCGCAGGGTATTTCAGTGGCGATAGGGAAAGTTACAAACTAAAGACAGTTGGGAGCAGGACAGAAGGTTCAGGGTCAAGAAGTATGTGACCAGTTCCCCTTCCTTTGCCTCTGGAGCTAACGGGTCTGGGAGCCATTCTGCAGTCTTAAACCTCAAAGGGAAGGGGAACATCAAAGCCCTAGTACGTGGTAGGCGTTCGCCCAGGTGTGGGTGGGGAGGCATCGCCGCAGGAGGCCGTACCTTGCACAGAAACATGGTTCTCTGGTTCCATTAGCCAGCTTGGCTCTGAGGGGAGAAGCCATGGGTGGTCATTGCCTTAGTCTCCCCGTGCCGCTGTAACAGAAATACCACACGTGGGTGACTGTAAAGAACAGAAGTTTGTTCCTCACAGTCTGGAGGCGAAATGTCCAAATCAGGTCCTGGCTGTGTCGATTCCTTCTATAGGCCTCTGTGATGGATTGAATTGTGTCCCCCAAAAATGTGTGTCAACTTGGCTAGGCCATGATTCCTAGTATCCCGTGATTGTCCACCATTTTGTCATCTGATATGATTTTCCTGTGTGTTGTAAATCCTACCTCTGTGATGTTTATGAGGTGGGATTAGAGCAGTTAAGTTAATGAAGCAGGACTCAGTCTACAAAATTAGGTTGTGTCTTAAGTCAGTCTCTTTTGAGATATGAAAGAAGCGAGCAGACACACAGGGGGACCTCATACCACCAAGAAAGTAGTGCCAGGAGCAGAGTGCATCCCTTGGACTGGGGTCCCTGCAGTGAGAAGCTCCTAGTCTAGTGGAGGATCGATGACGAGGCCCTTCCTCCAGAGCTGACAGAGAGAGAAAGCCTTCCCCTGGAGCTGGCGTCCTGAATTTGGACTTCTAGCCTTCTAGACTGAGAGAGAATAAATTTGTTTCTAAAGCCATCCACTTGTGGTATTTCTGTTACAGTAGCACTAGATGACTAAGACAGCCTCTCCTAGTTTCTGGTGACTGCTGGCTATCCTTGGCATTCCTTTGCTTGTAGATGATCCTCACATGACATCTGTCTTCCCCCGTGTGCGTGTCTCTCTGTCTATTCTGCTTTTGTTATAAGACATCACTTAGAAGTGATTAGATTTAGGACCCACCCTATGCTGGTATAACCCCATTAGCATAAGAAAAGAAACCCCCAGTTTCTAAACAGGGTCATATTTACAGGTGCAAAGGTTAGGACTTCCACACATATTTTGAGGGGACACAAGTAGTCTGTACCAGTCATTGTTCACAGGGTTTCTGCCAGACCCCTTGACTTGGGATTGATAACTTTGGGGAATGAGTTGGGATATGAGCCAAAACAGACGTGCCAGTAGAGTTTAACTATGTAGATATACAGAGAGAGACAGTCAGAGGGAGAGAGAGTCTTGAAGTTTTCATGCAGTGAATGGAGCCCAGATTCTTTGCTGGCAACTAACAATTATGTAGCTAATTTTAATTTTTCAGAGACAGATTTATTTAAAATAATTTTTAACTTTATGCAGATGTATGGAAAACATTTATAGGGTACAAAAGAGTATTCAGTAAAAGGTAATTGTTCTTCCATCCTCAACCTGCAGTTCTCTTCCACACCGTATCAGACTTATTCACTGTGTGTACAAATTTATGTGCCTGTTTCACTTTTTCTTTCGCTTTTTATGTACATATCTAATAACAGGAGTGTCCTGTTCCCACTCATATAATGACCTGGGAGATCTTTTCATGTCAGAATACATAGATGTGTATTTTTAATGGCCCAGTATTCCATTGTATGGAGTCCCTGGATGGTGGATATGGTTAACACGATTGAAAGGTTGGGGGTTTGAGTCTACCCAGAGACACGTTGGAAGAAAGGCCTGGTTATCTGCTTCTGAAAAATTAGCCATTGAAAACCCTGAGGAGAACAGTTCTACTCTGACACACTTGGGGTTGCCATGAGTCGGAGATAACGCAACAGCAACTGATTTGGTTTTTGTTTTTAGTCCATTGTGTAGATGTGGAAGGCCAGGATTTGAAATGATTTCGTGAGAGGAGAAAGTTGTAGGAGTTGCCATGGAATAGTGGATCCTACTAACCTGCTGTGGAGCCCTGGTGGCGCCGTGGTTAAGAGCTCGACTGCTAACCAAAATGTCGGCAGTTCAAATCCACCAGCTGCTCCTTGGAAACCCTATGGGGCAGTTCTGCTCTGTCCTCTAGGGTCACTGTAAATCAGAATGAACTTGACAGCAATGGTTTTACCAGCCTGCTACGCAGTGCATGGCACTTACTTCCTGCTTTCTGATACCTTATGTTTGGTGTCTGATAGGTCAGTAACCAGAAAGCCAAACCCGTTGCCGTCGAGTCAATTCCAACTCACAGCAACTCCATATGACAGAGTAGAGCTGCCTCATAGAGTTTCCAAGGCTGTAATCTTTATGGAAGCAGTCTGCCACATCTTTCTCCCACAGCAGCTGGTGGGTTTGAACCGCTGACCTTTCGGTTAGCAGCCAGTGGTTAGCAGCCAAGCGCTTTACCTTTGTGCTACCACGGCTCCAACAGGTCAGTTAAAAAACAAACAAACCCACTGTCTTTGAGTGGGTTCTGACTAATAGCGACCCCATGGGGTTTCCGAGGCTGTAAACCTCTATGGAAGCAGACTGCCACATCTTTCTCCTGCTGGGCCACTGGTGGTTTCAGACTGCCGACCTTTAAATTAGCAGTCCATAGCTTTAACCACTATGCCACGAGGTTTCCCACAGCGTAGTGAAATTTGGTAGATTTCTGTGTCCTTGAAGTCTCTTAGTTATCTTCTTTGGCTCTGGAAAGAAGAGTGAGAATTGCCCAAGAATTATTGCCTAGATTTATGGGCCGAATTCAAAGGAAAGTGGATTTACCAAGACGTTATTTTCACTTACTGGAGAACTAACCTCTCTGAGTAGGATTAGGTCTGTTAGAAGAACATCTCCACGACCCTTAGCCATTGACCAGCGTTCTTGAATGCTGGGTGTATCTTCCATCTATGATTGTGGGTATCACTGGGGAAGAAAGATCTTTTTGAAGGAATACTCTGTTCATTGCTTTTTCTTACACTGGCAGGATCTTCTATTAGAAATAGTTAGCAGGTGCACTGTTGATTAGCCAGAATTTTCTTCCCAGCCATTTTTGGGGCGCCCAAGAAAAAAAAAGATGGGCACTTTTGGCTGTAAAACTCATTGCTGTCAAGTTGATTCCGACTCATAGCTACCCTATAGGACGTAGTAGAACTGTCCCATAGGATTTCCAAGGAGCAGCTGGTGGATTTGAACTGCTGACCTTTTGGTTAGCAGGCAAGCTCATAACCGCTGCACCACCAGGGCTCCATTTTTGGCTATAAATAAATGACAGTAAATTAATAGCAATCTCAGCATTTGTGTGTGTTTTAATTTCAGCATAAAAAAATTTTTTTTTTAATTTCAAAAGTTATCAATTGACTTAAAAACAAATTTCACGGGTCTTCTTCTTTGTAAATTTGGGCCCCTCTGCTGTATTCTGTCCTCTGCTTTTCCTCCAGCTCCCTGGGCCGCCAGGGAAGCGCTGTCTTGCCCAGTTCTCACTGTGAGGCCTGTCAGATGAAGGGTTGCATTGTAGAGCATTTGGTTCTGCACATGTGTTCTTTGTCAGTGAGGACCTGAATGTTATCTCCCCGGGCCCCTCCCTCCTGGGGCACCCTGCACTTCCACCCCCACACACGCTGGCTCCCCCCGATGGAACCACCCCCACCCTCTGGCCTTCCCCCACTGCCCCTGCCTCCTCTGGCCTCTTCCACTGTGGGAGTCCTCAGCCAGGCCTGCCCAACAATGGAGAGACCCTCCCTTGCATTCTCTGCCTCAGCAGCTCTTCCACCTCAGCAGGAAGCCTGAGAAAACACACCAGTAGGGAAACACGCTTCCTTGTATAGCTTCTGAGAGCGTATGTGCTTCAAATGGGAGACGTGGTCTTTGAAAATGGACTTGTTTTTACAGTCAGAAAGGTGGCTGATAAATTAACAACGGAAGAGGCTGAGTTATTTCAGTAGAAAACACATTTCGGTTTTATCCTTGTGGTTTTCCAATACTGTATAGGTGGAAGCACTGCATTCAGATGAGCAATCAAAACACGTGACCCAGATTGGATTGGGAGTTTCCTTGGGAGGATCCTGAGCCCGTAAGAGAGATGAACTGCATTGGTTTTATACGCCAGTTTGATATTTGGTTTAAAAAAAGCTTTCAGATGAAAGCAGTCACAAATTTCAGTTTGCGAGCTGAAGAAATTTCCAGGGTATCCAACAAAACAAAGCGTCTTAAACTGAAGCAACAGTTGAAGGCTTGAGTGAAAGAAAACACTTCAGATTACGGTCTTGGTCTTGCTAGCTTGTTGTTTTAAATAGGATCTCAATCCATCTTATTTTGTTTTAAGGTCAGTCTTTGCTTACGCGTCAAATACAGCCATGTAATAGGTTTGCCGGAAGTGCTCTGTGGACAGTATCCCAGTAAAGCAGTTGCAACAACAGAGTACACAGGAGGTTAAGCTACTAATCCACCTTTGCCTAGAAAGGAAATTTGGCACACATCTAGGGCCACAACAATGTGAATAAAGGGTTTAACATCACAAGTTAGTTTTATAACAGCATGTATAAAACATATAAAAAGCGTTTTACAGTCATTAATCAGTTTACATGTATGTCTCCCTTGTGAAAATGTAATTTGCTTAGGGATGTTGTTGTTGTTGGGTACTGTTGAGTTGATTTCGACTGATAGCGACTGTGCCTTAATTCTCTAGTGCTTCTGTAACAGAAATACCACAAGTGGATGGCTTCAACAAACAAGTTTATTCTCTCACACTCTAGTAGGCTAGAAGTCCGAATTCAGGGTGCCAGCTCCAGGGGAAGGCTGTCTCTCTCTGTTGGCTCTGGAGGAAGGTCCTTGTCAGCAATCTTCATTGGTCTAAGAGCTTCTGCACGCAGGAACCCAGGATCCAAAGGATGCACTCTGCTCCCGGTGCTGCTTTCTTGGTGGTATGAGGTCCCCCTGTGTGTCTGCTCACTTCTCTCTTTTATATTTCAAAAGAGATTGATTTAAGACACAACCTAATTTTGTAGACTGAGTCCTGCCTCATTAACTTAACTGCCCCTAATCCCACCTCATAAACATCATAGTGGTAGGATTTACAACATACAGGAAAATCGTATCAGATGACAAAATGGTGGACAGTCACACAATACTGGGAATCATGGCCTAGCCAAGTTGACCCATATTTTTTAGGCAACCTAATTCAATCCATAACAGACCCCATGTGACAGGGTAGAGTCGCCCCGTAGGGTTTCCTAGGCTGTAATCTTTATGGGAGCAGATCTCCAGGTCTTTTCTGCCAAGTAGTTGCTGGTGGGTTTGAATCGCTGACCTTTTGGTTAGCAGCCGAGTGCGTAACTGTTTTGCCACCAGGGCTCCTTTCCTTAAGGATAGGGATTGCATTTTATTTCTCACTTCATTCATGTTGTGCGTAGCACAGTACCTGGCTTTGTAGTACCGGTTACCAGTTGCTGTTGAGTCGACCCCGAATCATGGTGACCCCACATGTGTCAGAGTAGAACTGTGCTCCACAGGGTTTTCAGTGGCCAATTCTTCCAAAGTGGATTGCCAGGCCTTTCTTCCAAGAGGCCTCTGAGTGGACTCAAACCTCCAACTTCTTGGTTAGCAGCCAAGCACATTGTCTAAGTTATCTAGTGCTGCTATCACAGAAATACCACAAGTGGATGGCTTCAACAAACGTAAGTTTTTTCTCTCCTAGTCTAGGAGGCTGGAAGTCCAAATTCAGGGAGTCAGCTCCAGGAGAAGGCTTTCTCTCTCTGTCAGCTCTGGAGGAAGGTCCTTGTCATCAATCTTCTTCTGGTCTAGGAGCTTCTCAGTGCAGGAACCCCAGGTCCAAAGGATGCGCTCTGCTCCCAGCACTCTTTTTTGGTGGTATTAGGTCTCCATGTCTCTGTGTTCTCTTCTCTTTCTTATGTCTCAAAAGAGATTGGCTTAAGATACAACCTAATCTTGTAGATTGAGTCCTGCCTTATTAACATAACTGCCACTAATCCCATCTCATCACATCATAGAGACAGGATTTACTACACATGGGAAAATCACATCAGATGACAAAATGGTGGACAGTTCACATGATAGTGGAAATCATGGCCTAGCCAAGTTGACAGATACCTCAATCCCTAACACACAGTAACCGTGTGCACAACCCAGGCGCTTCAGCTTTCTGGTAGATGGTCAGTAAATCTTTGCTGAACGAATGAATAATGATAGTTAAACTTGAAGTTGTTTTAAAACAGTAACTTGTGATCATGAGCCCAGCTCAGACACTAGAGAGTAGGATCGTTGTTGTTCAATGTGCAGTTTTTCTTTGTGATATTTAAAAATGTACCTGAATGTTTAAAAACTTGCGTTTTGAACGTCTTGGTATAATTCACATATGGTACAATTTACCCATTTAAAGTATACAATTCATTGTTGATTAGTAAATTCCCAGGTTTGTGGAACCATCATAACAGTCTGAGTTTAGAGTGGTTTTATTATCCTGTAAAGAAACCCTGAACCCATTAGCAGTCACTTTCTATGTCCCTAAACCAAAAACACCAAACCATTTGCTGTCGAGTCAGTTCAGACTCATGATAAACAGAAAAGATGGAAATTGTCAAGGATTTCATTTTACTTGGATCCACAATCAACGCCCATGGAAGCAGCAGTCAGGAAATCAAATGACATATTGCATTGGGCAAATCTGCTGCAAGGACGTCTTTAAACTGTTAAAAAGCAGACATGTCACCTTGAGGACTAAGGTGCACCTGACCCAAGCCATGGTGTTTTCAGTCGCCTCATATGCATGTGAAAGCTGGACACTGAATCAGGAAGACCAAAGAAGAACTGAAGCCTTTGAATTACGGTGTTGGCAAAGAGTATTGAATATATCGTGGACTGCGAGAAGAAGAACACGTCTGTCTCGGAAGAAGTACAGCCAGAATGCTCCGTAGAAGGGAGAATGGCAAGACTTCTTCCCATGTACTTTGGACATGTTATCATGAGGGACCAGTCCCTGAAGACGGACATCATGCTTGGTAAAGTAAAGGGTCAGCGAAAAAGAGGAAGACCCACAATGAGATGGATGGACACAGTGGCTGCAACAATGGGCTCAAGCATCACAACGATTGTGAGGATGGCACAGGACCAGGAAGTGTTTCATTCTCTTGTACGTAGGGTTGCTGTGAGTCGGAACTGGCTCCGTGGCACCTAACGACAGCAACATGGATATACCACATTTTATTTATCCATTGCTCAGTTGACGGACATTTGGATTTCCACTTTCTGATTATTGTGAATAATGCTGCTATGAACAGTTGTGTACAATTTTTTGTGTTGACATATATCTCATTTGTTTTGAGTATATACCTAGAAGTGGAATTTCTGGGTCTTATGTTAACTCAAGAAGCCTTGGTGGTGCAATGGTTAAGCTCTTGGCTGCTAACTGAAAGGTTGGTGTTTAGAACCTACCCAGCTGCTCTACGAGAGAAGGACCTGGCGATCCTCTTTCACAGAGATTACAATCACGAGAACTCTATGGAGCAGTTCTGCTCCGTCACATGGGGTCCCTATGAGTTGGAATCGACTCGACGGCACCCAGCAGTAACAACAACATGCGAACTCTTTTTTAACTTTTTGAGGAGCTACCAGACTGTATTACCAAGTGGCTGCACCGTTTTACATTTCCAGCAGCAATGGATGAGGGTTCCAGAAAATCCAAATGTAAGGTGTTTTTTTTTTTTTTTTTTTAAGTTAAGAAGTAAGATGCCTTCATCCTGGCAAATGCTACAGATGGATAATAGTGAGATTCTCGTTGATGACCGGCTTAGATGATGAGAGATTATTTAGGTTTGTATTTTATTATCACTAGAAATATGTTAATATTCATTCTTTTAAAAATTTTTCTCTTTTATCTCATTATCGCATATAGTTTGCAGGGTAAGGGACATTGTAGAAGTAAACCAGTTCACAAAGGGGCCTTTTTTAAAATTATAGCTGCACTATTGATTGATGGGCTCCTGGGTAGCGCATTTGGTTTATGCTTGACTATTAACCTGAAGGTTGGCGGTTCAGATTCACCCAGGGACATCCAGGGAGATGTAAACTGACATCTTATGCACGATACTATAAGTTTTGTGGAGTCTGTATTTGTGTGTGTATATACATGTAGCCATGTGTATTTGCATATACGTGTATGTGTGCATGCATGTGTGTTTGTATATGTAATAAAGCACATAAGGGACACAGTTAAGGATACTTCTTAGTCACAACCAAATACCTTGCAGGATTGGATTTCTGGATTTGAAGCCTTAGGACCATAGTCTTGAGGGACAACTCAATCAGTTGGTATTCACAAAATTTATGTTCTACATCCTAATCTGAGTGAGTAGTGTCTGGGGTCTTAAAAGCTTGCGAGCGGCCACGTAAGATACATCTGTCAGTCTCGTCTTGTCTAGAGTCAAATAGAAAGAAGGAAACCAAAGACTCAAAGAGGAAACTAGTCTTCAGGATGAATAGCCTGTACGAACCATGGCCTTATCTACCCTGAGACCAGAAGGACTAGATGGTGCCTGGCTACCACTAATGATTGTTGTAAACAAGGCCACAATAGATGGATCCTGATAGAAGAGGAGGAGAACGTGGAACAGAACTCAAATTCTTAAAAAGTCCAGACTTACTGGACCGGTTGAGACTAGAGGACTCCCCGAGACTGTTGTGCTGAGATAATTCACAAACCTTGAGCCGAAACTTCTCCCTGAGGGCACCTTTAGCTAAATAACAGATTGGCTGATAAAATAAGGAATACCACCAGTACGTACTCCGCACCTTTACAAAATCATCTATATGAAAGCAAATGGCCAACAATTACTGTAAAGCAAAGATGAAGGGTAAGGGGACAAGGAAACCAGATGACTGGAAGCAAAAGATCCAGAAGGGATTTAATGAGAATGTTAAAACATTGTGAAAATTGTAACCAGTGCCTCTGAACAGTATGTGTAATAATCGTTAAACGGAAACATAACTTGCTGTGTAAACGTTCACCTGAAAACACGATAAAATAGTATTTAAAAAGAAATTCTATGGAGTTGCTGGGTGGTGCATACAGTTAGTGTGCTTGGCTGCTAACCCAAGGGTTAGAGGTTCAAGTCCACCCAGAGGTGCCTGGGAAGAAAGGCCTGGTGATCTACTTCTGAAAAATGAGCCACTGAAAACGCTGTGGAGCACAGATCAACCCTGACACACACAGATGCCATTAAGTCAGAGTTGACTGGATGGCAGTTGTTTTTCTTTCTTTTTTTTTTTAAATAAATTCTGCACCTCTCAGGTGATGTGGGCTCTGAGCCCGGGGGTGCTCTTATGTGGTGTGTTGAAGCAGAGAGAGCAGAGCAGGGCCCGTGGGCCCCTGTGGCTCTAGCTGCTGGCCCCCTGGTGGTTGGTTCGTCAGGGCCCCTCTTGCGGTTTGTCCCAAGGAGACATGCAGATCTGCGTTCCTGCCTTGCCCTGAGCTCACCTTACTTTTCAACTTATGGAAAATTCAATGTGACACCCCTTTTTGACTCCCCTTAGAAAATTCACAGAAATATTGATCACCGTTGCTGAACCAGATTACCCGTCAACTCCGTTCAGTCAGGTCTCCTATGTCTGGAGGCGGACTTCACCCTTGCTAATCTGGTCTTGGAGCCCTGGTGGCACAGTGGTTAAGAGCTACAGCTGCTAACCAAAAGTTCGGCAGTTCGAATCCACCGGCCACTCCTTGGAAACCCTATGGGGCAGTTCTACTCTGTCTTATGGGGTCACCGTGAGTCTGAATCAACTCGATGGCAATGCATTTGGTTTGGTAATCTGATCTCACTGTGCAACACCAATGAACATGCTTTCCGGCAGCGAATACGTCAGACTCCTTAAGTAGATTACTAGTAGCTGGCTTGTTTTCGTGAGCAAGTATCGATTCAGTGTTATAGCAGATGTTGGTGTTTATTGGCAGTAAGCTTTCTTAGCTATTGCTCAGCCATCCAATATCATTTCAGTCCAGTGTATACTCAGATGACTTTCAGGATCGATTCCGGCACTTACAAAGCTACTCCCTATTTTTGCCCTATCCCTAAATTCTGGTCCCAAGTTTTGGGGGCTTCTTTAAAATTTAGAATATGTGTTAATACAGTGAAGCAGATTGGATTCATTAAACACCAGTAAACATTTGCTGAACTGAGTTGAATTTGTTTTTGTTGCTGAGTCTGCTGTCTGAGCAAGATTCCTTCCATCCCTTTCTTCCTTCTGTTTTTCTACTTGTTCATCCGTTC
This sequence comes from Trichechus manatus latirostris, assembly GCF_000243295.1. NCBI lineage: Eukaryota > Metazoa > Chordata > Mammalia > Sirenia > Trichechidae > Trichechus > Trichechus manatus. Next base: position 598,732 of record NW_004443961.1, read on the forward strand.
ATGAGTGAGTGACTGCATTGGGCTGACACTGTTCTTGGCACAGGACATGCCAAAACCAGTTGCGGTTGAGTCAGTGCTGACTCATGGCGACCCCACATGTGTCAGAGTAGAACTGTGCTTCATAGGGTTTTCAATGACTGATTTTTCAGAAGTAGATTGCCAGGCCTTTCTTCCTATTCTGTGTTAGTCTGGAAGCTCCACTGAAACCTGGGTGACTCGATTGTTATGGAAATACTGGTGGCATCGCTTCCAGCGTGTGCCTCTTGTCCTCTGCAACAGGAGTTGGGAGTGTTGTGTAACCACATGAATAGGCAGAACTCGGAGATTGGGAAGTAACCTTCAGAGAAATCAGTAAAGTGCTGTCAGTTCTTTGATTTCCCCTCAAAAGCTCAGAGACACGTATTTAGACGCCCTCAGGACATGCACATCCGAGTAAGAGCAGGGACATCAGTGCAGCTCTGTGGGGGGACAGAGGAGTGTCGTAAGATTCCAGACACTTCAGTATGACCACCTTCAGGAGGAAGCGTGAGGACATTCTCTGTCCATGGATCTCGCTGCCGTCCACTGCTAAGGGGCTCTACTGATATTGAGGATGTTAGCTGACGTTGAAGCTTTCGTCAAGTCGACCCCCAACTCATGACGACCCCATGTACAACTGAAGGAAACGCCGCGTGGTCTGGCGCCATCCCAGTGATCTGTTGCGGATTGGACTATTGTGATCCATAGGGTTTTCACTGGCTGATTTTCAGAAGTACATTACCAGGCCTGTCTTCCTAGTCTGTCTGAGTCTGGAAGCTCCATCGAAACCGGTTTATCACAGCAACACAGAAGCCTCCACTGACAGACGCGTGGTGGCTGTGCATGAGACGCACTGGCTGGAAATCAAACCCACGCCAGCTGCGTGGAAGGAGAGAATTCTACTGCTTAACCACCAATGGCTTATTTTTAGATTTGTCATTTTTAAAAGACACTCCCAAACCTGTGTTTATTTGAAAATAGCGTCAGGTTTTTCATTAGAGGCAAAAGAAAAAGCTCGGAAGGAGCCTTGAGGACACTCCTCTGCTGATCATACTGGTGCAGCAGGCAGTGGTGGGCGAGGAATTAGCAAGTGGGAGCAGCGGACATCACACGTAAGCCCTCGCTGGCACGTTGATGATGGCGTCTGAGACAGGCATGGGCTGTCCATAGCCATCCCACCCCATCCCGCTCACCACTCCATGGCGGTGGCCCTCACTTCCTTCATCACCCTCCCCCTCGCTTATTATCTGACAGATGGAATTAAGAATTACAGGGGAAAGGAGTGAGAAGCACATCAAAGAATTTTTTTTAAGTGGCTTCTGAGGAAGGGGCCTTAGCGGTTTGGGGTTGTTAGCTTTGGGTATGCTGTTTCCATGCTGAAGCACCTGGGGTTTGTTTTTCTCTAAAAGACGTAGATAAACTAGAGAGAATCCAGAGAAGGGCAACAAAAATGATGTATGGCCTGGTGAGAAGCAGAATAACAGTCTATAAATATTTGAAAGGTAATATAACAGAGGGAGAGAGATTATTTACAGCCATGGAGGGGAGTTAGAGAACAAAGCTAGCATCCAGGGACAGGGAAAAGGTGGGTAGAACTGAAAAAAAGCAAAGCGTAATAAGGGTGATTAAGCAAAGAAATGTAATTCTCACGTTAGTTTGTGTTACCGGGAGCCAGGAGGGCAGGAACAAGTGGTATTTCTCAAACCAAGGGTCCACGCAGGTCGTCAGTAGCTTTTTCTTGAGTTCCCGTGTGTGTAGATGGGAGAGCCGGGCAGGGCTTTTGGCTTTGACCCTTAAGTTGGTAGTTTGTTTAATTCCCGGCTCTTTGACGTTACGTTTTCAGAGGCAGTGACAATAGTAATAATGATTACTAATAACAGCTCTCGTTTATTGAGCGCCCCCTCGTGCCAGGCATTGTGTCAGCTGCTTTTATAATTTATATGCTCGTTTAATATTTATAGCAACCCTATAAAATAGAAACTCTTCTCCCAACTTTACTTACAAGGAAGCTGAGACTCGATAACTTGCTCAGAGTCACACGTGTGTAAGTGGCAGCATTGGATTTAAACCCAGGCCTCTGACTCACAGCCTGTGTTCATGCCCTGTATCTGGCTCTGTCGCTGTGGCCGTTAAAGTCACGACAGTAGTAATTTGAGACCCAAAGTAGATAGCCAGGTGTGATGGTTAAGGTTGTGTGTCACCTTGGCTGGCCATGATTCTCAGGGGTTTGGCAGTTATGTAGCTTGGCAGTTGTGTAATGATGTGATTATTCTCCATTTGTGATCTGATGTAATTATTTTCCATTTTGCAATCTCGCATAAGTAATGTCATGTAATCACTTCCATGATGTGATCTAATATGATCAGCCAGTCAGTTTTTAAGGGGAGTTTCCTCAGGGGTGTAGCCTGTACCCAGTATGTGCGGATACTCTCACAGTGCTCGCCCTTATTCTGGATACTGCACCTGGCTTGTCATCATTTGACCTCCGGTTCTTGGGACTTGAGCCAGCAGCCTGCGGTATTGCCTGCCAGTCTTGGGATTCATCAGCCTCTGCAGCCTGTGAGCCAGCAGCCTGCTGTCTGACCTGTGGATCGTGAGTTTGCCAGCCCCTGCAACTTTGTAAGTCAGGAGAAGCCTCCAGCCTGACACCTGAGCCGTGGACTTGGGACTTGCCAGCCTCTACAACTGCTTGAGCCATTTTCTTGAGTTAACTCTCTCTCTCTCGCTCTCAAAACACTTCACTGGTTTTGCTTCTGTAGAGAACCCAGCCTAAGATACCAGGTGACCAGTCCAGGTAAACAGTATCCAGGTATAAAACTCAAAAAAAACCAAACCCATTGCCATTAAGTTGATTCCAACTCATAGCAACCCTATAGGACAGAATAGAACTGCCCCATAGGATTTCCAAGGCTGTAATCTTCACAGAAGCAGAATTCCACATCTTTCTCCCATGGAGCGGCTGGTAGGTTCGAACCACCGACCTTTTGGTTAGCAACCGAGCACTTAACCACTGTGCCACCAGGTAAGTAAAATAGTTGCTTTTCAGAGCTTTCTTTTCTTTTCCTTTTTCTTCTGGAGATATGTTTTCTGAGTACAAGTTAAGTGCTATGTTATTAATACGTTTTCCTATTTCATAAATTCAGTTATACCATGTTGTTGTTATTTGCTGTTGAGTCAGCTCTGACTCGTGGTGACCCCATATCACCTGAAAGAATCATTGGTCCTGCACCATCTTCACAATGTTTTGTGTGCTCAAGTCCGTTGTTGTGACAGTGTGTGTTTTGAGTGCCTTCCAGCCTAAAGGGTTCATCTTCCAGCACGATGTCGAACAGCGTTCTGTTGTTATCCGTAGGGTTTTCATTGGCTAGTTTTTGGACGTAGATCACTAGGCCTTTCTTCCTACTCTGTCTTCGTCTGGATGCTCTGCTGAAACCTGTCCATTCTGAGTGAGCCTGCTGGTATTTGAAGTACTGGTGGCATAGCTTCCAGCATTTTAGCAAACGTGCAAGCCACCACATTGTGACGAACTGACAGATGGGTGGTGGCAGGAATACCACAGGCTCAGTCACCCTGGCCGTTACACGGTGGTCTGTACATTTCACTTCGGAAAGAGCGACTGTGTAAGGCAGGCGTTATCCTGGATCTTACCTGCTAGTTACCCTGAATCTTAGATGTTAACAGGGATACCTTTGCCGTATTCCTTGGCACTTTCTGTTTTGCCCCTTGGCTTTTTGGCTCTGGTATTTTATTGTGTCCAGTGTTTTTACTAAAGAACAAAACAAGATACACAGAATTAAGTACTCATCCTAAAGGTATAAAAAGCTGGGTGTTTCACGTCGCTGCATATTCTATGATTCCACTTCAATGAAGTATTTAGAATAGGTGAATTCATAGAGACAGAAGGTCAAATAGAGGTTACCAGGGGTTATGGAGTTACTGTTTAATGGGTACCGCGTTTCTGTTTGGGATGCTGAGAAAGTTCTGGAATTAGTTAGTGGTGATGGTTACACAGTGTTGCACATGTACTAAGTGCCACTGACGTGTATACTGGAAAATGGTTAAAGTGGTTCAGCTTATTATAGTTTACCACAGGTTTTTTAAAAAAAGGTCACCCAACTTGGAATCGGAAGGCCTGCTTTTTAAGCCCCGCCTCCAGCTACCGCCGTCCTGCTCTGAGCACCGCGGACCTTTCTACGCCACAGCCTGCTCCTCTGTTCAGGGACCAGGTTGGTTTCTGCTCTGTCAACCTCTGCACAACTTGGTTGTGGGCAGCAAGTGAGAGAATACATGTAAATGGCTGCTTTTAAATTGCAGAGGGCTGCATAAACGAAAGATAATAATAAAGTGGGTCTTAGCGAGGCTCTGGGTAAAAATCTCGGAGAGTTAGTGATGGTTGAGACTTCTGAGGAAGGTGATAAAGAGCAGGTCGGATTCTCATTAGGGGCAAAAGAGAAAATGCCAAGTGAGTTTCAAGGACGTTATTCTAATAGAAGTCCTTAGATGGCACAAACGGTTAACGTGCTTGGCTGGTAAGTTTGGAGGTTTGAGTCCACCCAGAGGCGCCTCGGAAGAAAGATCTGGTGATCGACTTCTGAAAAATCAGCCCTTGAAATCCCTTTGGAGCACAGTTGTATTCTAACAAACATGGGGTTGCCGTGACTCGGGGTTGACAAGATGGCAGCTGGTTACTAGTTATTCTGCTAATACCACAGCCTTTGCTGCTTCTTCCGCTGTAACCACTTGGCATGTCAATGAAGATCTTTTTGGATTTCTTAGTCAGCGGTTGGAGGAGCCCTGGTGGTACAGTGTTAAGTGCTTAGTTTCCGATAGGTCGATGGTCTGAACCCACCAGCCGCTCCACGGGAGAAAGATGTGGCAGCTTGCTTCCGTAAAGATCACAGCCTTGGAAACCCTATGGGGCATTTTTACTCTGTCCTGTAGGGTCGCTGTGAGTGAGAATCAACTTGGTGGCAGTGGGTTTGGTTTTCTTTTTTTTTTTTTAAAGTCAGTGGTTGATGGTGTAGAAATCCAAAAGGTGGCTCAAGGCGCTGGCCTTTTTCTTTTACACTTTCCCCTGTGCTAATCTCACCTGCTGTTCCACGTAGGAATCACTGTTCTTCCAGAGGAGTATGCCTCTGAAAATAAAGAGCTTGTTGATTTCTGTCCTGTGCTGTTGCTCTCTGAAGTCCTACCTGATTACTTTCCCTGTGAACTGCAGTGGTTTTACTCTGGTCGTATTTCTCCCAAGGTCTCCTATCTCGGTTACTTGTAAGGCTACTCCTCCCCTCTACGTTCTCTTTGATCTTTTATAATTGGCTTGAAACCCTTCATATTTAATCGGCAGGGACTTTGTTTCTCCTCCCTAGTTTTTCTTTTTCTGCTCCTGAGGATTTAATAATCTATTTCTTATTATTTTCTTAATTTCGTCTAAGGTGTCATGTTTTCTGTCTCACTGTTTAATAGTCTTTTCTCCTCGTCTGCTCATTTGTTTTATTTTAGCCATTAATGCAGGTCTGCATTATATCTGTGTTTTGGCTTGTAATAAACAAAGCCCTCCACTTTCTGTGGAGTTGATGGGCTTCAGAGTTACAGACTCAGCTCATCCTCAAGACACCTCCTTATTGTTGTTAGGTGCCGTCAAATTGGTTCCGACTCATAACGACCCCACGCACAACAGAACGAAACACTGCCCAGTCCTGCGCCATCCTCACAGTCGTTGGTATGTTTGAGTCTATTGTTGCAGCCACTGTGTCAGTCTGTCTCGTTGAGGGTCTTCCTCTTTTTTTGCTGACCTTCTACTTTACCAAGCATAATGTCCTTCTCCAGGGACTGGTCCTTCCTGATAACGCCCAAAGTATGTGAGACGTAGTCTTCCCATCCTTGCTTCTGAGGAGCATTCAGGTTGTACTTCTTCCAAGACAGACTTGTTTGTACTTCTGGCAGTCCGTGGTATATTCTGTATTATTCACTAACCCCATAATTGATAATTCCGTATGTATTTGGTAATGTTGTGATAAAATGGCCCACCTTACCTTGGAGATAAACAGTTGAGCATCCAGTTGGTGCTCCATCAGTATTTGTGGAATGAATTAGTTGGTGAGGTTTTGAGAGATTTTCCCCATGAGGTGTCCTTTCTGGGGCAAATTCCTGTGGCTTTGCTCAACATGTGAGAAAGCACAGCTCTGTGGCGTCTTCCGCAGTTGACTTTTTGGGGAAGCCCTCCGGTGACAAGCATGTATAGGAATCTTTCCATGGTAACCTGGAAGCTCAGCTCTTGAGCTCTGAAATCTGTTTAGCCACAACATTGTCATTGGGTCTGCTCAGAAAGTCAAGCTTATTGCTGCTTTTCTGGTCCCTTATGGCCTGAGAATGAAGGAGAAGCCTCCGAGGGGGCCTCAAGGCTCTGCCTGCTTTAAATTCAGCACCCCTAAATTTGTCCTCTTTGTCTAGACTATTTAAAGCTTTTTAAACTGGAATTCATGGTTGGGCTTCTGAAAGTCTCTCTTTTTTTTTAATTTTATTTTTGGTGAAAATACACACAGCAAAGCTTGTTCCCATTCCATAGTTTCTAGACATAATGATGAGTGACGTTGGTTACATTCTTCACATTGTGTCAACATTCTCGTTATTTCTGTTCCGGTTGTTTTACTTCCATTTACTTAATCTCCCTGTCCCTCACCCTTCTTGTCTGTGCTTTAAAATAGCTGTTGACCCTTTGGTTTTATATATATTATTATTATTAAAGTAGCCCAATACTCAAGGGCGACAATGTCTACTCTCTGGACTAATCTGTTACTTAGTTTAAAGGTGTCTTCAGCAGACAGTTGCAGTTCAAGGTTTGAAGAGCAACTCAAGACCATGGCCTCAGGGACTGGGTCCATTAAGTCTGGATTATTTAAGAGTTTGAAGTTCTAGCCCACGTTTTTCCTCCCTTTTTATCAGAATTTCACTATTATGTTCCTGATCAGAACATTCACTGGTGGTAGCCAGGCGCCATCTAGTTCTTCTGGTCTCAAGGTGAAGGAGGCAGTGATTCATGTAGACAGTTCTGTAGTCCAGTTCCTTCTCTGATTCTTGGGTTTCGTTCTTTCTCTTTTGTTCCAGATGAATAAAGACCAATAGTTGTATCTTAGATGGCCACTCATAAGTTTTTAAGACCCTGGGTAGTACTCACCATCCTGGGAGGTAGAACATACACTTTAAGAACTATATTGTGCCAATTGACCGGATTGTCCCATAAGACCACTTCTAAGCCCCCAAAGTCTCTGAACTCTTAGATCTGCATTTCTCTTGGAAGAGAGCCCACCATTTTCATCTGATTCTTCAAGGGGTCTGTGACCTAGAAAATATTAAGAACTGCTGCTTTAAGTTTAAACCAATAGCTGTTTTCTGGAAAACAACACGTTTGTCATCTTACTGTATTTCCTTCATCTCTCTTTTCACCTGCTTGCCTTTCTCCACTGATTTCTGAGTAAACAGAAGGCAGAAATTCTTTTAGGCTACTTTAAAAAATAATAGCTTCATTGAGAGATAATTTACATGTCATAAAATTCACCTTTTCAGCATGTACAATTCAGTGGTTTTCAGTCGATTTACAGAGTTGGGAAACCATCACCATTAGCCAATTCTAGAGCATTTTCACCACCCCCAAAAGAACCTCTGCACCCATTAGCAGTCACTCTCCATTTCCCTCTTCCCCCAACCTCTGGCAACAATTAATCTATTTTCCATCTCTATGGATTTGCCTTGTTTGGACATTTCATAAAAATGGAATCGTATAATATGTGGCCTTTTGTATCTGGCTTCTTTCACTTGGCACAGTGTTTTCAAGGTCTAGCCATGCTGTAGCACGTATCAGAACGTCATTCTTTTTTATCATTGAGTAATACTTCATTGTTTATCTCTTTATCAGTTGATGGACATTCGGGTTGTTTCCATTTTTGGGCTATTATGAGTAATGCCACTATGAACATTCTCGTACAAATTTTGTATATATTGGATACATACCTAGGAGTAGAATTGCTAGGTCATCAGCAGTCAGCGCTCATGGAAGCAGTGGTCAAGAAATCAAACAATGCATTGCGTTGGGCAGACCTGCTGTAAAAGACCTCTTTAAAGTGTTAAAAAGCAAAGATGTCACTTTGAGGACTAAAGTGTGCCTGACCCAAGCGATGGTATTTTCAGTCGCCTCATAGGCACATAAAAGCTGGATAATGAATAAGGAAGACCGAAGGAGAGCTGATGCCTTTGAATTTTGGTGTTGGCAAAGAATACTGAATATACATACCAGGGATTGCCAGAAGAATGAAGAAATCTGTCTTGGAAGAAGTACAGCCAGAATGCTCCTTAGCAGTGAGGATGGTGACACTTCCTTCCTCTCGATTACTTTGGACATGTTGTCAGGAGGGACCAATCCCTGGTGAAGGACATCATGCTTGGTAAAGTAGCAAAACCAAACCAAACCCATTGCTGTTGAGTCGATTCCAACTCAGAGGGTCAGCGAAAAAGAAGACCCTCAGTGAGATGGATTGACACAGTGGCTGCAACCATGGGCTCAGACACACCTACTATTGTGGGGATGGCACATGACCGGGGAATGTTTTGTTCTGTTTTACATGGGGTCGCTGTGAGTCTGAACCAACTCGATACCTAACAACAACAGTGGTAATTCAGTGCTTAACGTTTCGAGGAACTGCCAGACAGATTTACAAAGTGGCTGCCACATTTTCCATTTCACTGGCAGTCTTGCGGGGGTTCCAGTTTCTTCAAATCCCACCAACACTTGCTGTTTCCCATTTCTCTGATAATAGCCACCATGATGAGTGTGAAGTGGTATCGCATTGTGGTTTTGGTTCGCATTTCCCTACGGACTAATGACTTTAGACATCTTTTCATGTACTTGTGGGCCATTTCTATATCTTTTTTGGAGAAATGTCTGTTCAGATCCTTTGTTCATTTTTACATGGAATTGTGTGTGTTTTAATGTTGAGTCATGTTACTTTTAAACACCATTCCATATACCACTTATTATCCTTAGGTGTGACTAGGTCTCCTGAGGGAGGAATTACACTGGGTTTTGTGCTGTGAACTTTAACATTTGCTAACAAGTTTGGGCTGGTATGTTACTGTGATGCAGAACAGGTTTCAACAGAGCTTCTAGATAAAGATGGATGAGGAAGAAAGGCCTGGAGATCTACTTCCAAAAATCTGCCATTGAAAATCCTGTGGATCACAGTGGTTTGATCTGCAACCAACCGTGGTGATGGTGCAGGACTGGGCAGCATTTCCTTCTGTTGGCCGTGGTGGTCCCACGAGTCCAGGGGTCTACTTGACAGCAGCTAACAACAGCAGCTCGTTCAGGCAACCTGGGCAAGCGCAGTAGCTTAGCAGTAGAAACATGATAATGTAAAATGAAAGGTGGTATGAAGCTGTTAATAAATGGGGCGGGGGGTGGAGATGGCCTTTAGATACTATCCCCTTAGAAAGAATTGGAAACCCTGGTGGCGTAGTGATTAAGAGCTATGGCTGCTAACCAAAAGGTTAGCAGTTCGAATCCACCGGGCACCCCTGGGAAACTCTATGGGGCAGTGCTACTCTGTCCTACAGGGTTGCTATGAGTTGGAATCGACCCGATGGCAGTGGGTTTGGTTTTTTTGGTTAGAAAGAATAAGGCTAACGACGAGGTAGAGAAGAAGCAGTGCAGATTGGGACCGGAGAAATTAAAAGAACAAGTTAGCCTTCTGGGGTGCCCATAGAAGTAATTGAATTACTAAGAGGAAGGAGAAGTCACAGGAAGTGGGCATGTCTAGCCTTGAGGTGGAAAATACAAGGAAATAAACTGCTCTTAAATAGCATGGGGGCCATATATTTTGTGTTTCTCTAAGATGAAAGACAGAAACAAGTTGAAAATGTAACGCTCCTGGCAAATGAGAGTTTAACACTGGCGTGGTGGTCTCTCGGCTTTGAATAGGGCATAGATTCTCATCTCTCCTTGAGTATTTGATCTTACCTGAACTTAACAAAGGGGTCGGGTAAACTGAGTAAGTCTTAAAGTTAGTTTTTTCCCATCTTGAGATTCTGTGAGTCTTGATCAGTGGATAGAAATACCAGAATCATTTGCATAGTTCTTAGAAAGAACATGGGACCTGTGTCTGCTCCTATACAGTTTAGAGGCTGTAGTCTTTAACGGGAGCAGATCACCAGGTCTTTCTCTCACGGAGTGGCTGATGGGTTCAAATCGCTGAACTTTCGGTTAGCAGCCGAGTGCTTTAACCACTGTGCCACCAGGGCTCCTCTGTGAGGCACATACCAAAACTCGTTGCCACAGAGTCGATTCCGACTCAGTGACCCTATAGGACAGAGTAGAACTGCCCCTACAAGCCTTAAATACACGTCTCTTCTTCTGAATGAGATATTCCTGTTAATGGGTGGCTCCACAAGAGAAGGACCTGGTGATCTTCTCCTGTAAAGAATTCAGCCTAGAAAATCCTATGGAGCAGTTCTACTCTGTCACACGGGCTCACTATGAGTTGAAAATGGACTCCACGGCACTAGCAACCACCACCACCAATAAGCTGTGGTACCTAAAGGGAATTGGGAACAACCCAGTGTTAACTTCCTTCAAATCGTGATGTGTTCATTTTTTGAGTGACGTTTCAGCACACACCCCTCTGTGGATGCAAAAGGAACTTCCTTCCCAGGAACCCCTTAGTCCGTTTGCCGTGTTTTCTCATAACCCTTTATTTTTATACTCTTTTAAAAAAAAAAAAAACTCAAAACTTGTGTGTTTGTAGGAGTATGTGCTTTCGTTGTTGTTCAGATAATGACCCTTGCTTTCTTGTTGATTAAAAAAAAAACAAAAACTATTCCCTCACTTTTCAAACCAGTGTTACTTCTGGAATAAAGCTTGAGAAGCACGGGTGTGGTTAGTGGTTGACGCAGCCACGGATACCGGGTGTTGCCCACAGACTGGCAGACTCCTTTGCCTCAGGGAGGACTCCCTCTGTGCATGGGCCTGAGAGGCTCTGAGTTTCTGCCTCCTCCGAGGGTCCCAGGCTGTACCCCGCCACAGAGGTGCTCTTAGGTTCTACATCTCCTCTGAGTACTACCAACCTGTTCTTGATACTGTGACTTTTTCTAACGCAGAATTTTGGAAAGTATGTTAGGTTTCTGTTGATCCAGACGTCCGACATCTGTGCAGCGCAGGTCACTAGATAAGGAAGAGAAATATGGACGCGATGCGGGTGTGAATGTGGTTGTTGGGTGCCGTGGAGTCAATTCCCCATAGGGTTTCCTAGGCTGTCATCTTTACGGGAGCAGATTGCCAGGTCTTTTCTCCCACAGAGCCGCTGGGTGGGTTTGAACCATCAACTTTTTGGTTAGCAGCCGAGCGCTTCCCCACTGCGCCAACTCGTTGGGTGTGACTACAGGCTTCCCCCGTTATCCGAAAGTTCACCTTATGCCACTTTTACGGAAGAGCTACGTTAGTAACTGGTTTTGCTAACTGAGAGAAACCCAAAGAGAATTTTCACTTGTACGAAAAAGGGCGGCAAGCGAAAACAGAGTTCCTGTCAGCAAACAGCTGGTTTGGAGATGTGCACACTCCTCCGAGGGTGGACTCAGTGGGTGAAAACGAGGTCGGCGTTGCTAGACGGGGACCAGTTGCCACGATCAGCTTGGTGACCTCAGGGTGCAGTAGTCCGGGAACTCGAAGGGTGATGTGGGGTGGCAGGTCCGGGTCACGGTCCAGGGCACTACCGTCCAGGTTGGTGGGGTGGGGCGGGGTGGAGGGCAGTCTGGCCAGAAAGCCCTGCAGCTCCTCCCCCGATGCCACTGTCACCTTGCCTTCCTCCATTGCTGCCCCCTTCTCTTCCTCTTCCTCCTGCTCCTCGTCCTCTGATGGTGTTGGAAAGGTAGAGATGGCTGTGCTCCCCCTCACCCTACGGCCCTGGGGGACCTCCACCGATCCTGGGCAGCCCGCGCTGCTGGGATTGTCCTTCACAGATACCGCCTGGGTTTTATGTGTTATTTGGTCTGATTGGGAGCACTCAAAAATATTTCCCACGTAAATTAATTTGAATTGCTTCTTCGCTTTATACCACTTAGGCTTATGACAGGTGTCTTAGTCGTCTAGCGCTGCTGTAGCCCAAGTACCACAAGTGGATGGTTCCAACAAACACAAGTTTATTCTCTCATAGTCCAGAAGGCTACAAATCCACATTCAGGGCTCCAGCTCTAGGGGGAGGCTTTCTCTCTCTGTCGGCTCTGGAGGAAGATCCTTGTCAACAATCTTCCCTTCGTCTAGGAGCTTCTTCTTACAGGAACCTTGGGTCCAAACGACGCACTCTGCTCCCGGCGCTGCTTTCTTGGTGGCATGAGGTCCCCGTGTCTCTCTGCTTGCTTCTCTCTTTTATATCCCAAAGGAGATTGACTTAAAATCTAATCTTATAGATGGAGTCTTGCCTCATTAACATAATGGCCACTAATCCCACCTCATTAACATCACAGAGATAGGATTTACAACACAAGAAAATCATATCAGATGACAAAATGGTGGACAATCACACAATACTGGGAATCATGGCCTAGGCAAGTTGACACATTTTTGGGTGACACAATTCAATCCATGACAACAGGTTTCATAGGAATGCTCTACTTTTAGATAGTGGGGAAGACCTGTATATAGTTGTAAAGATTGCCCAGTTATATAGCTTCTATCATGCTGGTTCTTAGTTACCAAAGTAGCCTTACACTTGACGTCCCGTTTTGAATCATGGTAATTATTTCTTTCAGTTGAGATGTATACATATATATATGTATGTATATCTGGAGCCCTGATGGTGCAGTAGAGCAGTGCTTGGCTGCTAACCAAGAGGCCAGCAGTTCGAATCTACCAGCTGCTCCTTAGAAACCCTGTGGGCAGTTCTACTCTGTCCTATAAGGTCGCTGTGAGTTGGAATCGACTCTATGCAATGGGTTATATGGCATTGGGCAAATCTGCTGCAAAAAACCTCTTAAACATTTTAAAAAGCAAAGATGCCACTTTGATGACTAAGATGTGCCTGACCCAAGCCATGGTATTTTGAATCGCCTCATATGCATTTGAAAACTGGACAGTGAAAAAGGAAGACAGAAGGAGAACTGATGATTTCACCGGTGGTCTTGGTGAAAAATATTAAATATAACGTGGACTGCCAGAAGGATGAACAAATCAGCCTTAGAAGAAATACAACCACATTGTTCCTTAGAAGCAACGATGGCGAGACTTCGGCTCACTTTGTTTGTTTGTTTGTTTTTGTTGTTGTTGTTGTAGTTTAAGTGAAAGATTACAATTCAAGTTAGTCTCTCATACAATAATTTATACCTACATTGTTATGTGACCCTAGTTGCTCTCCGTATACTGTGACAGCATACTCCTCCTTTCCACCCCTGATTTCCTGTGTCCATTCAGCCAGCTCCTAACCCTTTCTGCCTTCTCATCTCACCTCTGGACAGAAACTGCCCATTTAGTCTCATGTATCTACTTGAGCTAAGAAGCACACTCTTCAGGAGGGTCGTTTTATGTCCCACAGTCCAGTCCTATCTTTTTCTGAAGAGGTGGCCTTGGCTTACTTACTTTGGACACATCATCAGGAAAGATCAGTCACTAGGAGAGGACATCATGTCTGGTAAGGTAGAGGGTCAGGAAAAATGAGCGAAGCCTTCCATGAGATGAGTTGACACAATAGCCACAAAAATGGACTCAAACATCCCAGCTATCATGAAGATGGCGCACGACCAGCCAGTGTTTCCTTCTGTTATACGTGAGATCACCGTGAGTTGTAGCTGACTTGACAGCAATGAACACCACCGTATATTTGTTGTTGCCAGCGAGTTGGTTCCAACTCATAGCGACCCTGTGTACAACAGAACGAAATACTGCCCTGTCCTGTGCCATCCTCACAATCGATGTTATGCTTGAGCCCATTGTGGCAGCCACTGTGTCAATCCATCTCGAGAGTCTTCCTCTTTTTCACTGACCCCTTACTTTACCAAGCATGATGTCCTTCTCCAGGGACTGGTCCCTCCTGATCACACGTCCAAAGTGTGTGAGATGAAATCTCACCGTCCTTGCTTCTAAGGAGCATTCTGGCTGTACTTCTTCAAGACATTTGTTCGTTCTTCTGGCTGTCCATGGTATATTCAATATTCTTCACTAACAAAAGACATCAGTTCTTCTTTGGTCTTCCTTATCATTGTCTAGCTTTCACATGCATATGAGGCGATTGAAAATACAATGGCTTGGGTTAGGCACACCTTCATTCTCAAAGTGACATCACTGCTTTTTAACTGTTCAAAGAGGTCCTTTGCAGCAGATTTCCCCAATGCAGTACATCGTTTGATTACTTGGCTGCTACTTCCATGGGCGTTGATCCAAGTAGAATGAAATCCTTGATAACTTCGGTCTTTCCTGCATTTATCATGATGTTGTTTATTGGTCCAGTTGAGAAAATTTTTATTTTCTTCATGTTGAGGTGTAATCCATACTGAAGGTGGTATTCTTTGATCTTCATCAGTAAGTACTGCAAGTCCTCCTCACTTTCAGCAAGCAAGGTTATGTCATCTGCATAACATAGGTTGTTAATGAGTCTTCCTCCAATCCTGATGCCCCATTCTTCTTCATATAGTCCACCTTCTTGGATTATTTGCTCAGCATACAGATTGAATAAGTATGGTGAAAGGATACAACCCTGACGCATACCTTTCCTGACCAGTGTCCCCTTGTTCTGTTCGAACAACAGCCTCTTGATCTATATACAGGTTCCTCACGAGCATAATTAAGTGTTCTGAAATTCCCATTCTTCACAGTGTTAACCATAATTTGTTATGATCTACACAAATGCCTTTGCATAGTCAATAAAACACAGGTAAACATCTTTCTGGTATTCTCTGCTTTCAGCCAGGATCCATCGTTAGATGGATCAGCAATGATAGCCCTGGTTCCACGTCCTCTTCTGAATCCAGCCTGAATTTCCAGCAGTTCCCTGTCCATGCACTTCTGCAACTATTTGTGAATGATCTTTAGCAAAATTTTACTTGCGTGTGACGTTAATGATATTGTTTGATAATTTCCGCATTTGGTTGGATCACCTTTCTTTGGAATAGGCACAAATATGGATCTTTTCCAGTCGGCTGACCAGGTAGCTGTCTTCCATATTTCTTGGCATAGATGAGTGAGCACCTCCACCTCTGCCTCCGTTTGTTGAAACACCTCAGCTGGTGTTCTGTCAATTCCTGGAACCTTGTTTTTCTCCAGTGCTGTCAGTGCAGCTTCGACTTCTTCCTTCAGTACCATCGGTTCTTGATCATATGCCACCTCCTGAAATGGTTGAGTGTCAACTAATTCTTTTAGGTACGATGTATTTCTTCCATCTTCTTTGATGCTTCCTGCATCGTTCAATATTTTGCCCGTAGAATCCTTTAGAATTGAAACCGTAGGCTTGAATTTTTCCTTCAGTTCTCTCAGCTTGAGAAATGCCAAAGACGTTCTTCCGTTTTGATTTTCTAACTCCAAGTCTTTTCACATGTCATTATCATACTTTACTTGTCTTCTCAAGCTGCCCTTTGAAATCCTCTGTTCAGCTCTTTTACTTCATCATTTCTTCCTTTCACTTTATCTACTCTGCATTCAGGAGCAAATATCAGAGTCTCTTCTGACATCCATTTTGATCTTTTCTTTCTTGTCTATTTAATAACCTTTTGCTTTCTTCATGTATGATTTCCTGAATGTCATTCCATAACTCGTCTGATCTTTGGGCATTAGTGTTCAATGCATCAAATGTATTCTTGAGATGGTCCCTAAATTCAGATGGGATATGCTCAAGGTCATACTTTGGCTCTTGTGGACTTGTTCTAATTTTCTTCAACTTCAGCTTGAACTTGCATACGAGCAATTGATGATCTGTTCCACAGTTGGCCCCTGGCCTTGTTCTCACTGATAATACCGAGCTTCTCCATTGTCTCTTTCCACAGATGTAGTTGGTTTGATTCCCATGTATTCCATCTGGTGAAGTCCACATGTATAGTTGCCGTTTGTGTTGTTGAAAAAACAACGTAAACATATTCACAATGAAGAAGTCGTTGATCTTACAAAATTCTATCATTCTATTGTATGTATTTGTGTATGTATATATACGTATATATATACACACACATATCTACATATGCATGTATCTATATAACCCAAGCTAAGCAACCCTCTTGCCGTCGAGTGGATTCCGACTCATAGCAACCCTGAAGGACAGTGGAACTGCCCCATAGGGTTTCCAAGGAGCGGCTGGTGGATTCAAACTGCTGACCTCTTTGATTAGCAGCCAAGCTCTTAACCACTGCCCCGCCAGCACTCTGTGTATCTGTATACACACGTATGTGTCTCCCAATACATGTGTGTCTGTGTGTTTTTATCTCCTAAGTTACCAGAGCCCTTAGGCCCTTGGAACACAAGGAAGAGCTGCCACTGCTAGTGTCAAAACCCAGAAGCCTCTGGCTCCACCCAGAAAAGTGGAGGTGGGTGATCCAGTGCTGCGGTAGAAGTCTCTTGGATGCAGTTGATGGGCGGAGCACACATCACTTGCCTAGGCCCTAGCTGCAAGGAGCTGGGGATTCAAGCCCTGTCCCCTGTGTAGGGGAAGGAAGGAATTTTCACAAGTGTCGCATTTTCTGCTACACCCTTCTTTCCCTGTGGTTAGTGATAAAATGGAGCAGGTAGCTTGAAGGACATCATTGTGAGTTGGGAGACAGATCATCTTACATGGAGTGGAGGGGCTTGTGTGTACACTTTGACAGCAGCTGATAAATCAGGCTCAAGCTGCAGAATGAAGAATGTTTCGGATGGAATTGTGTCCCCCAAAATATGTGTTGGAATCCTAACCCCTATACATGTGGAGGTAACCCCCTTTGGGAATAGAGATTTCTTTGTTATGTTAATGAGGTCATATCAGGGTAGAGTGTGAACTACACTTACGGAGGCACACCGAGAAGAAGGGCCTGGTGATCTGCTTTTGAAAATTGTTATTGTTGTTGTTAAGTGCGGTGGAGTCGATTCCGACTCATAGCGACCCTATAGGACAGAGTAGAAGTGCCCCGCAGAGTTTCCAAGGAGTGGCTGGTGTATTCAAACTGCTGACCTTTTGGTTAGAAGCTGAGCTCTTAACCACTGCGCCACCAGGGCTCCTTCTGCAAATTAGCCAGTGAAAACCTCACGGAGTACAACAGAGCACTGTCTGACTCACTGGCTGTGGACAGATTAGAGGGGATCAACAGCTGGAGGAGGACATCTTGGTTGGTAAAGTAGAGGGCCAGCGAGGGTGAGGGGGACCCTCTGTGAGATGGATTGGCACCGTAGCCCCAACAGTGGACTTGAGTATACTGGCCATCTTGAAGATGGTGCAGGACCAGGCAACATTTTGTTCTGTTGTACATGAGGTTGCCCTGAGTCGGAGTTGACTCGAGGGCCACTAACCATGGGTCTTCCCTGTTGTAGGAATCTGAAAAGCTGTTGGGTTTCGTTCTCCCTGGTTCATCTTCCCTAGCTTTTGTAAAAATGATGGCTGAAGGAATAGGCAGGTTTTTATTTTTGCTTTTAGAACCAACTTCTTTTAATTTCAAAGGAGCTTTACTCAAAAGGAAGGGAAGACAGAAAATTCAGACAGCAGACAGGAGGAGTACGCGTGTCAGGATGGGCAGACCCAGATGCGTGGTTGTTAAAGGGAGCCGCATCCCAGGCCAGTGATTGCCTTCCTAGCCCTGTGCACTGGTCCAGACTTCTTTGTGCTATACGGGTGCAGAGGGAGCCCTGGTGGCACAGTGGTTAAGTGCTCAGCTCCTAACCAAAAGGTCGGTGACTTGAACCCATCAGCTGCTCTGCAGGAGAACAATATGGCGGTCTGCTTCTGTAAAGGTTACAGCCTTGGAAGCCCTATGGGGAGGTTCTGCTCTGTCCTACAGGGTCGCTGGGAGTCAGACTTGACTCGAAGGCAACACGTTTAGTTTTTCGCTTTTAGCGCAGTGCAGAGGCACCGCTCCCCCCTGAGGGCTGGGGTGGGGGCTTCTGAAGAGGTGAGGGTGGAGAAGCCAAAGATGCCAAGGAATGGCTGGGCATCCTGGGAACCCACCTTGTAGTGCCAGCAACCCTGATCCCCTTTTATCTTTGTCTGCTGATCTCGAAAAGTGAGATTAACTGTAAAGCTCCACTTTGGAAGGTGGCACTAGATGTCAGTTCTAAAATTAAGATTTGAAATGCACAGGGAGCCCCCAAATCTCATTTTAGCCACTAACTTGAACCTAACTCTCCTCCTCCTCAGAAACAGTGAATGTAGAGCGAATACACTGAATTTCAGATTTAAAGTCATACTCTTTCTCTGTTGCCTGTCCTGTCTCCACCGTCTCTCGGTAGCCATCTTTAAAACACAGTGAAACAGCAGAATCAGAGAAAAGGGACTCTCAGGGGCTCCAGGTAGTTACTGGTTTGGGTTATTGGTTTCCACGTAATGGAGTGTTGGTTATGCTTCATTTTCCCTTTATTTGAGGGAAGCTCCATGGAGGAGCCCAGGTGGCGCAGTGGTTAAGGGCTCGGCTGCTAGCCCGCAGGTTAGCCCTCTGAGAGAGAAAGATGTGCAGTCCGCTTTTGTGAAGATTTCAGCCTAGGAAACCGTATGGGGCGGTTCTGCTCTGTCACATGGGGTCACTATGAGTCGGAGTTGACTTGACGGCACCTGCCAACAACAGAGCTCCATGGAGGTGGGAAAAGTGCATCTGGAAGAGATCTAGAATATTCCTGACTCGTGATAAGTGTGCCTGTCAGACAGCCTGATGTCGGCCTTGGAATACGCCATGAAAATTACCGAAGGCAGAGATGTTTCCTTCACCAGTTGGTAAAGTAGAGTAGTTAGCTGTAACAGTGTGCAGCCCTGGAGGTCATAGACCAAGCTAGGAGAAATAATTACGCCTGGTAATGGGCAATTACAGATAATGGCCTTCTGGGGGTGGCAGAAAATACACAGCCCCACAGTCTTGCTTGCTGGGAATGAACATGGAATAGCACATTAACTTTACAGCAAGCTAAAAGTTCAGCCCTGGAACAGCAGCGGCCCCTCCAAGTAAATAAAAGCCCCGTTTTCCGTAAGGGGAGCCTCTAGTAGCTGTGCTTCTCACTGGCAGAATCGGAGAAGGGAGGCGGTGGGGCTGGGGGAGAGAGAGTTTCGGAACAGAGGAAGGGTCAGCTCTCCTCCGCCAGGTTGCCGTGGTCTCAGCTCGCAGAGGTGGTTCCTGCCTCGCTGGAGTAAGCAGTTGTTGCTTTGCTGGCTCCGGGCTTCTGTTTGACGTGGGAAACAGCCCCGTCATGATTGCCTTGTGGGAGAAACACACTGTCCCGGCATTTGCTGATTACGGCTTTAGGGAGTGATAGTACGGCGACTGCACTCAAGGCTACTGTCTGACCTCTGAGAAGGCCGGTGTGGAGGACGCTGCCCCGCTCCCAGTTCACGTGCGCTCCGGAAGCCCTGCCAGGTGCAGCCCAGCCTGCACGCGGGACCCCGAAGATAACTGGGGAGCAAGGTGATAACTCTTATTCGCAGAGTTATTTGATGGCTCTCCTGCTTCATGGCCCAGGATGTTATTGTGTTGTGATTGTGACAGTAATGTTGTTGGCTGTCGTGAGGTTGGCTCTGGCTCATGGTGACCCCGTGTACAACAGAACGAAGCGTTGCCCGGTCCTGTGCCATCTGGAGTCCATTATTACGGCTACTGTGTTTTGAGTGCCTTCCAGTCTAGAGGGCTCATCTTCCGGTGCTTTATTGGACAGTGTTCTGTAGCTGTCCACAAGGGTTTCACTGGGTAATTGTCAGAAGGAGATCACCAGGGCTTTCTTCCTCGTCTGTCTTAGACTGGGAGCTCTGCTAAAACCTGTCCACCACAGATGCCCCTGCCGGTATTTAAAATGCTGGTGGCATCGCTCCCAGCATCACAGTGACACACAAACTCCACAGTAGGAAAAACTTACCTGGTCCTGCACCATCTTCACGATCCTTGGTCTGCTCGAGTCCATTGTTGCAGCCACTGTGTATTTTGAGTGCTTCCAACCTAAGAGGCTCATCTTCCAGCACTGTATTGGACAATATTCTGTAGCTGTCTGTAAGTTTTTCACTGGCTAATTTTCAGAAGTAGATCACTAGGCCTTTCTTTCTAGTATGTCTTAGTCTGGAAGCTCCCTTATCCACCGTGGGTGACCCTGCTGGTATTTGAAATACTGGTGGCATTGCTTCCAGCATCACAGCCACCCACAGGCTACTACAGTGTGACAAACCGACAGCTGGGTGGTAGAATACTAATCTCATTGCCATGAAGTTGATTCCGACTCATAGTGACCCTATAGGGCAGAGTAGAACTGCTCCATAGGGTTTCCAAGGCTGTAATCTTTATGGAAGCAGAGTGCCACATCTTTCTCCTGTGGAGCGGCTGGTGGGTTCAAACTGCTGACCTTTCAGTGAGCAGCCAAGCCCTTAACTTCTGTGCCACCAGGACTCCTTAGAATAATAATAGCAAGCATTGATTGCATGTTTAGCATACATCAGGTTCTTTCTAAGGACTTTGTGTTTCTCTCTATGGTGCTTTCTAAGTACTTCATGTTTCTCTCTGGCGGCCATAGGCAGTGTTAGTAGTATTATTGCCCCCCCTGTTACTACATAAGGAGCCCTGGTGGCTCAGTGGTTAAGAGCTCAGCTGCTCACCAAAAGGTCAGCAGTTCGAATCCACCAGCCGCCCTTGGAAGCCCCATGGGGCAGTTCTACTCTGTCCTACAGGGTCGCTGTGACTCAGAATCCACTCCGTGGCAACAGTTTTTTTTTTTTTTTTTCCGTTATTATGTATAAGGACACTGGGCATGAGACAATGAAACCACTTTCCCACAGTTACGCGGGATAGAATCCAGCTATGACCAAGTAGTTTGACTTGGGAGCCCATTGTTAATATCCGTTTCACTGAAAGAAATACTTCAGGCTTAAGGATAAAGCAAGGTGTTCTGGTGGCCCAGTGGTAAAGTGCTCAGCTGCTAATGGAAGGGTTGGTGGTTTGAACTCACCCAGTGGCTCCACGGAAGAAAGACCTGGCAATCTGCTCCTGTAAAGATTGTTGTTGTTGTTGAGTGCCGTTGAGTCAATTCCCATTCATAGTGACGCCGTGTGACAGAGCAGAACTGCCCCATAGGGTTTTCTAGGCTGAAATCTTTACAGGGCGGATCATCAGGTCTTTCTCCTGTGGAGCCGCTGGGTGGGTTCAAACCTCCACCCTTTCTGTTAGCAGCTGATCTCTAAACTGTTGGGCCACCAGAACTTCTCCTCATAAAGGTTATAGTCTAGAAAACCCTGTGGGGCAGTCCTGCTCTGTCATATGGGATCGTTTTGAGTCAAAATCGACTCGATGGCACCTCACAACAATAATAAGGGTACAGCCAGAGGCATCTGGTTGGGGAGTGTTGCTGACTCCTACAGCTGAGCAAGCCAGCTCAGGATGAGACATAGGGCCCCGATGGCTCGGAAGTGGGTCTTCCTGGAAAGAGAATATCCTGTAAGACAGAAGGTCTCAAACTTCTTTGTTGCAGACCCTTAACACTCTCAAAAATTGTGAGTTTTTGTTTATGCAGCTTATATCAATTGATATTTATCATTTTAGAAATTAAAACTGCAAATTTTTAAAAATATTCATTAAAAATAATAAACTGACTATTAATACAAGGAACATACTTTAATGAAGAATAACTATATTTTTCCAAAATAAAATAAAAAAATGACTGAGAAGAGTGACATCGTTTTACATTTTTGTAAATCTCTCCACTGTCTTGTCTAGTAGGACTCAGCTGGCTTCTCATAGCTGCCGCTCATCGGTCTGTTGCGATAGGTTGTTTTGGTTGAGATCAACGAAGAAAATCCAGCTTCCGTAGATATGTAGTCGGAAAAGGGAGAAATATTGTAATAGCCTTTCAGATAATTGTGATTCTTCTTTGATACTAGGCCAACACTTGACAAGTAGTAATGTCTTAAAGATGACTGTGGACTCTGAAAGAGTATTAGTGAGCGATTTGTCCTCTGATCCGTTAAAATAATCCACTGGTCAGAGCGGACTGAAAATGTGGCAGGGAAGCAGGGGTTTAGTCTAAGGCAGACTTTTGTCACACTATTCTGCTTTGATGTGACCTTTTGATGTCACCAGAATCTAATAAAGTAAATTGTTCAGAGTAAAAAAAAATCCTCTGGTTTTCCCTGCACTTTGAGTGGAACTTCCACCCAGACATGAATTTTTAAAAAATTTTTGGTGAAGATACACACCATAAAACATACACCCGTTCAACAGTTACTGTCTGAACAGGTCAGTGTCCTTGGTTACATTCTTCACATTCTGTCGTTGTTCACATTATCTCTACCCAGATTGTTTCACACATTAACTTTTACTCTCTCTGCCCTTTAACGTTCTCATCTGTGCTTTAAAGTTACTGTTGTCAATTTGATCCCAGATAGATAATTCTTTAAAAGATCAGAATATTCAAGGCTGGCATTCTTTATTAATTGAGCTAAACTGTTGTATTGTATGAGTTGGAATCACCTCCACGGCAAAGGGCTTCACGGGATAGTTTTGCTTCAAAGTTTAAAGATTATTTCAAGATAATAGATTTGGTGGTACCCCCAGTCTCAATAGATCCAGTAAATCTGGTTTCCTTAGGAATAAGTTCTGTTCCACATTTTTTCCTCTTTTTGATCAGGATCCATCTATTGAGTCCTTGATCAAAATGTTCAGTAATGGTAGCTGAGCACCAGCCGTGTCTTCTGGTGTAATGGCAAAGGAGGCAGTAGTTCCTGGAGGTAATTAGACCTGAAGTCCATTTCTTTCTCCTTCCTCTGCTGTTCCAGGTGAATAGAGACCAACTGTTGCACCTTGGGTGGCTGCTAGCAAGCTTTGAAGACCCCAGTCACTACTCACTGAACTAGGAGGTAGAGCAGAAACTCTGAAAACAACCTCAGGCCAGTTGACTGGGTAGACCCACTAGGCCAGACATGGTTTTATAATGTCAGATGTTGGTCATTTGGAAAGCACTCATTCACTGAGTTATGCAGATCTCCTGAATGATGGCGCGTTTCATTACACACTATCAGAAAATCTCATTCATTAATATCATCACTGATCTCATCAGAAGATTATGTAAGTTTGGGAAGGTGTCACGCACGTGGTGACGGATCTGTTTTCCAAAATTCAAATTTTTGGCCACAAATACGGTCAGTTGTTTTCCTTGAAGTGACAGGCTTGCTTTGTTCATTTTCAAGAAAATGTCTGCCAAATACTGGAGTGTAGCAACCATCGTTTGTTGTCATTCTTCCCAGTGAGTGGTGTTCCACAAAAAAGCAGCGATGTGGCTTGTAACTCAGTTGACAGGTGCCTTTTCTCAAGACAGCAGCCACCCTGTGGCCTGCAGCAGACATGCTGTGTGAGTACATCCCATTTTATTACACAGGGTTAAAAAGACGTGTACTCACAGGTAGAGATGTAATGAAGTTAATTTTTTTCTGCTTCATCAGGGGCATCTTAAGTGAAACTGAAATTTTTTAAAAACAACATTCTGTTGTGATAAAAAATTATATATATATACGTATGTATATATATGTATATGTATGTATGTATATATATATATGTATGTGTATATGTATGTATATATATGTGTGTGTATATATATATGCCATTTCAGCGACATTAATTACTTTCACCATATTGTACAAGCATCGCCACTGTCCATTTCCAAATTATTTTCATTACCCTAAATAGAAACTCAAGGAGCTTTGGTGGTGCAGTGGTTAAGCGCTTGGCTTCTAAGTGAAAGATCGGCGGTTTGAACCCACCAGCTGCTCTGAGGGAGAAAGATGGGGCAGTCTGCTTCCGTAAAGATTATGGCCCTGGAAACCCTATGGGGCAGTTCTGCTCTGTCCTATAGGGTTGCTGTGAGTCGGAATTGACTTGACAGCAATGGGTGTGGTTTGGGTAAACTTAGTACTCCTTAAGCAATACTTCCTCTTCTCCCCCTCCCACCCCCAGTAAACCAAAAACCTGTTGCCGTCGAGTCAATTCTGACTCAAGTAGCCACTAATACATTTTGGACTGTATGCATTTGCCTATTCTTGATGTTTCATGTCAGTGGGATCATACAACATTTGTCCTTTTGAGTCTGACTTATTTCACTCAGCGTGGTGTTTTCAAGGGTCATCCATGCCATAGCATGTATCAGAGTTCTCTTCATAGCTAAATAATACCCCATTGTATGGATAGACCACATTGTGTGTATCCATTCATCTGTTGATGGACATTTGGGTTGTTTCCACCTTTTAACTATTGTGAATGTGCTGCGGTGAACATTGGTGTACACGAATCTGTTTGAATCCCTGCTTTTATGTCTCTTGGGCATCTACCTAGGAGTAGAACTGCTGGGTTGTATGTGGTAGTAGAAATAATTAATCCAAGATAGAGTCACTCATGCTCGGCCCATGTCAGCAAACCAGTCATAACCAAATAAAGCCTGTGAGGTTCCGTTTGTCAGTGCCCCACCGATTTCCTGTTTATCAGGAAGGATCCCACCAACTTCCTGTTTATCAGGACCCCAACTATTTCCTGTTTGTCAGGAAGGATCCCACCAATTTCCTGTTTATCAGGACCCCAACTATTTCCTGTTTGTCA
>NW_004443961.1:623596-647493 GCF_000243295.1 Trichechus manatus latirostris
TTCCTGTTTATCAGGACCCCAACTATTTCCTGTTTGTCAGGAAGGATCCCACCAATTTCCTGTTTATCAGGACCCCAACTATTTCCTGTTTGTCATGAAGGATCCCACCGATTTCCTGTTTGTCAGGAAGGATCTCACCAATTTCCTGTCACTGATTTCCTATTTGTCAAGACCTCACTGATTTCCTATTTGTCAGGAAGGATCTCACCAATTTCCTGTTTATCAGGAAGGATTCCACCAGTTTCCTCTTTGTCAGGACTCCACCGATTTCCTGTTTGTCAGAAAGGATCTTACCAATTTCCTGTTTATCAGGAAGGATCCCACTGATTTCCGGTTAGGACCTCACCGATTTCCTGTTCATTAGACCTCTTTGACAGGAAGGACTCCACCAATTTTGTGTTTGTCGGGAAGGATCCCACCAATTTCCTCTTTGTCAGGACCCCACTGACTTCCTGTTTGTCAGACCCCAGCGATTTCCGTTTCTAACAAAAAGCAGGTCATCTGTTACAAAAGTTGTTTTAACCCAAGCCAACCAGCCAGTCATCACCTGCCATCCAAGTAGCTGAAGTTTGCTGGATGCTTGTTGCTATAAAAACCTGACTCTTTCCTTTGTATCCCCCAAATCTCCAGTCTGACTTTCAGGCCTCAGAGGGGAACCTGCGCCTTATGGGGCTGATCTTCTCGGGTCCAGTTTGGCTTTCTCATTGAGGGGAGCCTCACCTCCCCAGCACGGTGCCAGCGGCACCCTGAGTCTGCTTCTGCTCTGCAGGCTGCTCTCCGATCACCCCATAAACGTTTTCCTGGGCTGCATCTCCTCTTTCCTTAGCCTGGAATGCCTTTATCTTTCTTCGCACATCCAGAACCTTCTCTGTTTGGATAGCTCTTCTGTGAAGCCTCTTCTGATCCCTGAAAATTCTCTGTGCTCTTCACAGCAGGGAGTCGGCCTTTGCAATTCTTTGCCTTCCTTCTGCCCAGCTCCTTGGGGGTGTGCACACAGGGGTTGGGGCTGTTACTCCTGGGCTTCTCCATGGCCCCGGGCAGCACAGTTGAGATAGAGGGGTTCTCCCTAGGAAGACCTGTGTTTGCTTTTCCCTGCTGTGTGTCTGTTTCCCCCATCCTCCCCAACATGTCCCTGCTCTTAGAGCTGGTCTGCTCCACAACCCTTTCTCTCCCTTCCTCTTCCTCCTTCTCCTTCCCTGTCTCTCTCTCCCTTCCTCTTCCTCCTTTCCTTCCCTGTCTCTCTCTCCCTCCCTCCCTTCCTCCCCTCCCCACCCAACATGCACAGTTTACCACCCCTCCCAAGCTCTGCACACCTTGGAACCAAGCCTGTTCCTGCCTTCAGAAGCCAACCCGTAGGGTCAGGTCAGCCTTCACCCTAAAAAAGCACAGTGAACTGAACGATTTCTCCAGAACCAAAGTACTTGTTTAAAAAAAAAAAATTAAAAAAAACTCTTCCTGGGTAAAAAAGAAATGGATTTGTCGAAAATAAAGTTTTCACAATATTAAATTTGTAGATGAGCTCGTTAGCTTTGTTGTTCGGTTCATGAACCGGGAACGCCTGGTCTGAATGTCAGAGGAGAGTTCTGAAGATGAGAAAACTTCCAGAGACTCTTATACCCCACCTCATCTACAATGTCCTGGAAACAGGGCCAGAACAGTGTTTCTGTCAGGTTCACTCTAAAACACAGCTTCCAGTCCGATCCTGGAGCTCCTGCTGCAGGAAGCTAGCTGCACTTAAAGAATTCTCCATAAGAGCCCAGTGCCTGAGGCAAAACGTCTCCACTGAGCTGTTTACGGGGCTATTGTTTGAGTTAAAGGCGACTTTAGGAAACCAGATACTTCAAGGTTCAAAGAGACACCTAAGGGCAAATGATCTGGGTGGGTCATCCCAGCTCCATGGACTCAGGAGAATTAGAATAGTTTCCCAGATTCTAACACGGTCATCTGCCCCTTGAGTACAAGAGTGACATATTGAGCCACCTTCGGCTGAACTTGGACTTTGAACGCTGGAATTCATCTCCCCCGACACCCCGTAGCCCCGAAGATGTTTTGTGTGTTTCCTGGAGCTTGGGTGTGTTTGTTATTGATTTTGTTGTGTTGTTGGTTTGTGATTTTGGAGACCCCATGAGTTACAAAGTAGGTCGTGAGGGTGATCTGGCTGTGACATCTGTCACCCCGTTGATCGCCGGGGTTGATTCGGCTGATCTGGCTGGCTAGGCGAGTGTCCCCTTCCTCCCTCACTACTCCATGTATGTCCCTCCCAAAGCCATGTGCTCAGTCAGAGAGGACGACCTTCCCCAACAGAGGAGAGGACCATCCAGAACCTCCAAACAAGCTCTCAAGGTCCCATGAGGTACAACTAGAGCAGCTCCATAGGGTTTTCTTGGCTGTAATCTTTATGGAAGCAGGTCGCCAGGCCTTTTTCTTCCATGGTGCCACTGGGTGGGTTTGAACGGCCAACCTTTTGGTTACCAGCCAAGTGCAAACCATTTGCACCACCCAGGGACCTTGCCTGGGTGGGTCTGTCCTTCTCTGTGTTTGTTTTGGAATCTGCCTCTTGCTAAGGAGCCGTGGAGCGTCAAGGACTACATGGTCTTCCCTTGTCCCCCGCGGTTCCGCACAGCTTGCTTTGTGCATGGTAGGTGCTCAGAAAAGGTTTGTGGAATTGGACGTGAATTGTTTTTCTAGCAGCAGAAGGTGATGGGTGGCGGTGCCTGCCTTGCTCGTCATTGCAGCTATCGGTCTGTGGCATGCAACAGTAGGCACGCGGCAGCCTGGCTTATCGGCTCTCAGCTCTGGCTGATCTCAGAGTCCACGCATCCCCTGGGGCGGGCTGGAACTGTGTGAGTGCCAGCTCACTGAACGACTTTTCTCGGCACGTGGGTTCCTCTAGCTTCTCTCCCACAGTTGTAGGGGAAGAATCCTGAAGCCCCTTCCTGGATCACTCCGTTGTTCCTGTTGTTGTGTGCCATCAAGTCGACTGCGACTCATAGCGACCCCATGTGGCAGAACAGAGGTGCACCATAGGGTTTTCTAGGCTGTCATCTTTACGGAGCAGATCGCCGGGTCTTTCTCCCTCGGAGCTGCTGGGTGGATTCAAACCACGGACCTTTTGGTGCTTAACCATCGCACCACCAGGGCTCCTTCAGTTTTTCCCACATCTGGGAAACGTCAGGAGCTGACGGGTCTGGACACAGAGTTGCCCTGCAGGAAATAATGCAAAATTGTCTTTCCCTAAGGTGCCCTGGTGCCACAGTGGTTAAGCGCTCGACTGATAACCGAAAGGTCGACTGTTGGAACCCACCAGCCACTCCATGAGAGAAAGATCTGGCGATCTGCTCCTGTAAAGATTCCAGCCTTGGAAACCCTATGGGGCAGATGTACTCTGTCCTGTAGGGTCACTGTCAGTTGGAGTCGATTTGATGACAGTGGGTTTGGGTTGTTGTTATTTTTTTTGACGTCTTCGTCTGCAGCAAGCCAGGAGCTGAGTCAGCCTTCTTGTTCCATGAGGCTCATCCAGTGCCATCCTCCAGAGGAGATGAAAGGTCATCCTCAAACTATAGAGTCTTTCTGAAGATGTTAATTTCCAGTTAAAAACAAAAACAGAAACGGGGAAAATGACTTGTACTTCTGTACTCTCCTAGCAATTAGCATAACGTGCTACTTGATGACAAATGACTTTGAGATCCTCTCAGACTTAGTGGTGAACCATTTTCCCTGATAGTTGGTAACTCATAAGACTCAGAAGCTAAGTAGGGCAAGCACCGAGCAAAGTGTGGGATTTGTCTTAGTCATCTAGTGCTGCTGTAACAGAAATACCACAAGGGGATGGTTTTAACAAACAGAAATTTATTCTCTTAAACAGTCTAGGAGGCTAGAAGTCCAAATTCAGGCTGCCAGCTCTCGAGGAAGGCTTTCTTTCTCTGTTGGCTCTGGGGGAAGGTCCTTGTCATCAATCTTCCCCTGGACTAGGAGCTTCTCAGCGCAGTGTCCCCGGGTCCAAAGGACACACTCTGCTCCTGGTTCTTCTTGCTTGGTGGTAGGAAGCCCCTCTCCTCTCTGCTCACTTCTCTTTTTTATATCTCAAAATAGATTGACTCAAGATACAACCTAATCCTATAGATTGTGTCCTGCCTCGTTAAAATAACTGCTTGTAATCCTGACTTATTAACATCAGAGAGGTAGGATTTACAACACATAGGAAAATAACATCAGATCACAAAATGGAGGACCACCACACAGTACTGGGAATCATGGCTAGCCAAGTTGACACACATTTTGGGAGAAACAATTCAATCCATAACAGGATTCCAAAGACAGATAAAACCTGGGATCCATAAATTTTAGCCGTCTCAATGGGCTCAAGCACACCAAGCGTCACAAAGATGGCACAGGACTTGGCAATGTTTCGTTCTGTTGTACGTACCTAAGGTCACCCTGAGTCTGTTAGTGACAACAAATATGCAAATTAATCACTTTGATGAGACCATTGTGAATCACAGATAGCCTCGTGATTTATCAGGTATAAATTTGGGTTTGTATCCTTTCTTACTTCGTATAAGACACTGTCAGGTTTGGTTTCGTCATTGAAGAGGGAACACGGCTCCAGGCTGGAATGTAAAGAACTCGAAGTTCAGCAACTCGGGGAATCTTGACACTAGAGAAGAGGGAGGTGGAAAGCCGTCACAGACCCTATAATGAATTACTGGTTAACTACTGTGAATATGCCACGGGCCCGATGACCAGCATATAGCACTGCAGAATCAATAAGTATGTTTATCATGTGGGGGTATTGATCTCTTATGAAGGAGTGAATCATATTTCACCCTGCATATGTTAGAAGCGAGGATGGGGAGACTTTGTCTCACATACTTTGTACACATTATCAGGAGGGATCAGTCCCTGGAAAGGACATTGTGCTTGGTAGAGGATCAGCGAAAAGAGGAAGACCCTCAGCGAGATGGATTGACATGGTGCCTGCTGCAAAGGGCTCAAGCATAGCAGTGATAGTGAGGATGGTGCAGGACTGGGCAGCGTTTCATTCTGTAATAGAGTTACTGTGGGTTGGAACTGACTTGACAGCGCCTAACAACAGCAATGTCAGTGCAAAAAAACGTAGCAGAGGGATTGTGAAGTCCCACCAAAGAACTGGAGATAAAGAAGGTAAATGTCAGAGCCACGAGCACTGGAATGAGATACCTGCTCCAGCTTGCAGGCAGCATCTCTACGGTGTGTCTACCGTGGTCTGTGGGATGAATGCATGGGGTAGTTTTTTCTGATCTGTACTTCTCCAAAGGAGCCCTGCTGCCGTGGAAATTAAGCACCTGACTGCTAACCAAAAGGTCAGTGGTTCGAACCCACCAGCCACTCCACATAAGAAAGATGTGGCAGTCCACTTCCGTGAAGATTCACAGCTTTGGAAAGCTTATTGGGCAGTTCTCCTCCGTCCTGTTTGGTCACTAGGAGCCGGGGTGGACTTGATGGCAACAGCATACTTCTCCAGCTTCTGCTGCCTTTCCTTGCTGTTGAATCCAGTCCTAGTAGGCTGGTTTTCTTATAGCCCAAATTATGACTATCACAGTGAATAAAAAAAAATTCATATTTTCCTTCCAGTCAGTTCCAAGTCATGGTGACCTCATTGTGTCGGAGTAGAACTGTGCTTCATAGGGCTTTCAGTGGGCTGATTTTTTCGGAAGTAGATTGCCAGGACTTTCTTTTGAGGCACCTCCAACCTTTCAGTAAGCAGCTGAGTGTGTTAAAGATTTGCACCACCCAGGGACCTCAGTAACAATGATGGCCTGCTGCTGTTGAGTCAATTCTGACTCATAGTGAACCTATAGCACAGAGGAGAACTGCCCCATAAGGTTTCCAAGGAGCAGCTGCTGGATTCAAACTGCTGACCTTTTGGTTAGCAGCCATAGCTCATAACCACTGTGCCGCTGTGCCACCAGGGCTCTGTAACAATGATAACAACACTTAAAACATCTGACTTTATCCTTCTTCATTGTGGCAGAAGACCTGTGGATAGCTAGTTCTGTCAGGGACCACTGGTCAGGAAGGTGACCCTTTTTTCTTGGGAACAATGATGTGCTTTTTATTATTATTAACATCGTTAAGTAACCTTACAAGTTTTTATTCTAGAAGAATATAGAGTGAGAGGCAGCTTATGGATTTTTTGCAAATGCGTTAGGGTGTTTCCTTTTCAGTATGCTTCTGTGGTCTCTCTACTTCGATGCAGTGACCTTGAGTTTAAAAGTGCCTGTCACTGCGTACTGGACGTGGAATGGGCAGGAGGAGCTCAAAGTCAGAACAAGGGGCCTGATAAATATTGGCACATTTAGTCCCTGGGTGATGCAGATGGGCCACACACTCAGCTGCTAACTGAATGTTTAGAGGATTGAGTCCGCTCAGGGGTGCCTCAGAAGAAAGGCCTGGTGATCTCCTTCCATTTTATGGATTGAATTGTGTCCCCCAAAAATGCGTGTCAATTTAGCTAGGCCATGATTCCCAGTATTGTGTGATTGTTCACCATTTTATTATCTGATGTGATTTTCTTCTGTGTTGCAAATCCTACTTGTATGATGTTAATGAGGCAGGATTAGAGGCAGTTATGTTAATGAAGCAAGACTTAGTCTTCAGGATTAGGTTGTGTCTTAAAGCCAATATCTTTTAAGATATAAAAGAGAGAAGGGGGCAGAGAGACAGGGAGACCTCATTCCACTAAGAAGGTAGTGCCAGGAGCAGAGCCTTATCCTTTGGAGCTGGGGTCCCTGCACTGAGAGGCTCCTAGACCAGGGGAAGACTGATGACTTGGACCTTCCTCTGGAGCCTTCCCCTGGAGCTGGTGCCCTAAATTTGGACTTCTAGCGTCCTAAACTTTGAGAGAATAAATTCTTGTTTGTTAAAGCCATCCACTTGTGGCATTTCTGCTGTAGCAGTACTAGATGACTAAGACATTCTGAGAAACAGCCATTGAAAACCAACCCTATGGAGAACAGTTGTACCCTGACGCCCGTGGGTCACCATGAGTCGGAATCGACTTGACAGCAGTGGGTTTTTTAGCTCAGGTTTACGGAGATGACTGTCAGTTTTCACTGAGGTTTTTCTGTGACTTAGAATGGGTTATGGTTAGGAGTGGCCTTTTAAAAGCTACTTTTGTACTTTTTTTACTTTTGTTTGTAAATGGAAAGCCACTTCTTGAAAATTTTACTTACATTATACGCGTGTATACGCGCACACACAAATAGCTCCAAGTTTGTTTGGTTAGTTTATATATGTTGTAGCTTCTGAGTTAGGAATCTTACTTTCAGGTTTGTTGTTGCTGTTAGGTGCTGTTGAGTCGATTCCCACTCACACCGACCCTGTGTACAACAGAACGGAGCCCTGCCCTGTCCTGGCCATGCTCACAGTCATTGCTGTGTTTGCACTGGTTGTTGCAACCATTGTGTCAGTCCGTCTCCTTGAGGGTCTTCCTCTTTTTTGCTGACCATCTACTTTACCAAGCATGACGTCCTTCTCCAGGGACTGATCGATCCCTCCTGATAACATGTCCAAAGTATGTAAGATGTAGTCTCACCATCCTTGCTTCTAAGGAGCACTCTGGCTGTACTTCTTCCAAGACAGATGTGTTCGTTCTTTCGGAAGTCCACGGTATATTCAACATTCTTCGCCGACACTATAATCCTGTAGGGTTGCTGTGAGTCAGAAGCTGCCCCATGGCACACAACACCAGCACAACTGTCTAATGGATGTCTGTTTCAACACTGGGACATTTCCATGCGCTTTAGTAGGTTGCCCATAATGGCTGGGAGTCAGACAGCTGTTTTTTAAATTGAGTAAGTGTTTTAATTTGGAACTGTAAAAAGTTCGGTGATTTTAAATAAAACACCCCTTAAAATGTCACTTTTAAGAGTGTAAAATATTTAGGCATCTAATCTTATAAAACTCAAATGGTTTTATTATTTCAATACTGGGGTGAAACAACTTTTTCAACAACATACATCTCAATGTATTACAGCTCGTTAGAATTTGAAAGAGGAAATAAACTAAGGTAAGCGGAACAGTGATGGTGTTGTTCACTAATTGTGGTCACCTGGAGAAAAACAAACCATGGCATTGACCTGGCACAGCATTTTATTTGAGGTTTACTACGCAGTGTACGGAGCCCTGGTGGCTCAGTGGTTAAGAGCTCGGCTGCTAACCAAAAGGTCGGCAGTTCAAATTCCACCAGCCACTCTTTGGAAACCCTATGAGGCAGTTCTACTCTGTCATATGGGGTTGCTATGATTGGAATCGACTCAGTGGCAATGGGTTGGGCCAGGTGATTCTCATGTATAATAAATTTGAGAACCACTTCTCTACTAGTGGTTCTCAGAACTGATCCCTAACAAGCAGCATTAGCATTGCCTGGGAGCTTGTTAGAAATGCAGATTCTCAGCAGGGGTTCGAACTGAAAGCAACTCGCTGGAAACCCTCGTTAACTTTACTCAGAACATTTGCTTTTGAAGGGCTGGTCCTCAGGGGTGTCTCGTTTTTTCCAGCAGGGACAGGGATGAGGTCTAAAATGCCTTCATAAATGTCCCTGAGATTGTAACAGCTTACCAGAGATGCTTATGACTGGGTGTTAGGAGAACATCGTTCATTCCCTTTCTGACTTCAGCGTCTGTGTAATTTATCCTTTTTGAGATGTTTGCATTATTGCTTTTATAATCAGGTAAACAATCTGATACAAAACAGAATCTGGTACTGAAAATAGCCAAGTACACCACCAGTTTGGTGTTTAAAATAGGAGAGGATCCAAGGGGAAGTTCAGGGGGAGAGAATGTGCTCTGCCCTCTTCAGACACGGAGCCTTGAGGGCCTGGAGTAGTGAAATCGGGATTTCTCATCTCATTGGCTGGAAAGGAGGAGAGAAGAAAGGCAAGAAACATAAGTTGGTGGTTCTGCAATCATTTCCAGGAGCCCGAGGTGGATAGGGAGGCCCTGGGTGGTGCAGACGGGTAACCCGCTCAGCTGCTAACCAAAAGGTTGGTGGTTGAAGTCCACCCAGAAGCACTTGGAAGAAAGGCCTGGCAATCTTCTTCTTAAAAATCGGCCATTTTATGCCGACACACATGGGGTTCCCCTGAGCTGGGGTTGACTCCATGGCAACTGGTTACTGGCGTCCTGGACTGTAACCTCCCTAAGGGCAGGGACGGTCTCACGCCTTGCAGCCACTTCAGGCACCTAGAGCAGCACTGGGAACATGATTTAAGAAATATCCAAAGGGCTAACTCACCACAACTACCGCGGCCTCCACCAGACTGAGTCCAACACAGCTGTGTCGCCCGGCTGCCACCACTGACGGCTCTAACAGGGATCACAACAGAGGGTCCCGGACAGAGCTGGAGAAAACTGTAGAACAGAATTTTAAGTCACAAAAAAAAAAAGAGACCAGACTTACTGGCCTGACAGAGACTGATGAAACCTCAAACTGTGGCCCCCGGACACCCTTTTAGTTCAGTAATGAAGTCACTCCTGAGGTTCACCCTTTAGCCGAAGTTTAGACAGGCATATAAAACAATAACACATGTAGTTCAACCATGTATACGAGATTAATAGGCACACCAGCTCAGGGGCAAGGACAAGAAGGCAGGAGGGGACAGGAAAGCTGGACAAATGGAAATGGGGAACCCAAGGTCAAGAAGGAGAGAGTGCTGACATGTCGCGGGGTTGGCAACCAGTGTCAGGAAACAATATGTGTATTGTTTAATGAGAAGCTAATTTGCTCTGTAAACCTTCACCCAAAGCACAAAAAAAAAATTTTTTTTTGAAAGTTAAAAAAAAAGTCCAGTGGGTAATGGATGGATGGATGACTTAGGAGTTAATTCAGTGGTTTACTGGGATTTGCTCAGTTTAAAGTCAAGACCAGGATTTGGCAACATAACAGCCAGAGCACTAAATTGGCCCACTGCCTGCCTGCATGTGTAAATAAAGTTTTATTGGAACACAGTCACAGACATCTCATGGCCCACAGACATCTGGCCTTTTACAGAAGCAGTTTGCCTGTACCTGGTCTATACCATTGTCCAGATTACTGCAGGCTACAGTATCAGCAGGAGAAGGAAGTGAAGGAAACAGTGTTTGCTTAAACTCTTAACCTCTTGCTTTGACTTTCTGACCTGTGTCTGTCTGGCCAGGAGAGTTAGGGAACCAGCATATTTATTTACTTCATTTAAAGTGAAATACAATGAATTTTGTTGTAAGAATGTTGCAGACAGCCAGGTTAGCTAGACGTGATCTGCAGTTTAGGATGGGAATTTCTGGATAGAAATGAGACAGTCTGGCTTTATGTAATTAAAATGACCTCTAAATGTCTTCGGTTTCCCGGGAGAAACAATCAGTCAACATCCCTCAGCTGTGCCCCCCCGAGGTGCGCCAGCCTGAGAACCCCTCCTTTATGCTGGCTGCAGGAGAAGTTCCAGAAGGTTTTGTCACCTGTGTATTCAGATACCTTGCTCTGCCCAGGCTTAGAGGGAAAGCCTTGTGGCCCTGGCACTCAGGTCATGTTGTCTTTTCTTCTCTGTTTCAGAGGGACGGATGGTCATCCAGGATATCCCCGCAGCCACCAGCAGAGGGCACGTGGAGAACACGCCCGACCTGGTCTCTGACTCCACCTACTACAGCAGCTTCTACCAGCCGTCGCTGTTCCCGTACTACAACAACCTCTACAACTACCCGCAGTACTCCATGGCACTGGCGGCCGACGCCTCGTCTGGGGACGTGGGCAGCCCTCTCGGGGGGTCCCCTGTGAAGAACAGCCTGAGGAGCCTGCCGGCACCTTACGTGCCTGGCCAGACAGGAAACCAGTGGCAGGTACGATGTTACTCTGTGTGGACTGGATATTCAGAAACCACACGCACACGCACACACACACGCACACTGTCACACATAGGCGCACATTATGCAAAAGACGAGAAGAATTTTTCACTCTTGATAATGCGGTTTAACCCTGGTGGTTGATGGCAAGAAATCGTAGAGACACGCATACAGTTGTGTGATTCCCCACCCCTCCATTTACTTCCCTCATTTTCAGTGTCATTTTGCATCAAGTATCCGGGTGGCCAGAGTCACATGCACAAGGAGCTGACCGTCTGAGGCCTCCTCCAGCCTTGTCCCCCACTTTCTTGGAGAGGCTTGTAAAATGCCGGGCGCTTGGAGGCGAGTTCGCACCCTGGGAGGAGAGCGTTGTGCTCGGTGCCTGCACCCGCGAAAGGTCAGGAGAGGGGAGAGGCCACTCTCCCGCTGGGCCAACATGGATGCATCTGGGCTAGGAGTGGAGGCCCATCTTCACACGCTCAGTGTGCTTGTAAAATAGCATGCAATCCAGCTTTGGATTCCCATTGCCGCCCAGTCAATTCCAACTCATAGCGACCCTATAGGACAGAGTAGAACTGCCTCATAGGTTTCCAAGGACCGGCTGGTGAACTTGAACTGCCTACCTTTGGGTTAGCAGCCATAGCTCTTAACCACTGCAACACCTGGGCTCCAGAGCTTTTGATATTTGGGGTAAAATGAAGCATTTTGCTCTGTCAGGGAAGGAGTGTTTCTGTGGAGCTTTTCTGCCTCCTCTGTCTAAACCCTTCCCATCCCATCAGCCCACCAGGAGCAGATTGAGGGCACCGAACGAGGCTGGACACCACAGAGTGGGGATGTTGTACCTACTGAAAGGTCAGAGTCAGCACCTCCAGCCCCCTTCCAACCAGAAGGTATTCGGACTCTGAGAACCAGCCCCGTCTTGGAGGCACGGACTGTGCTGGAGTTTTCTCAAGTGGGATTTTTTTTAATGTATTTTGTTTTTTGTTGTTGTTGAGAATAGACGTATCATAACATACCAATTCAACAATTTCTACATGTATGATTCAGTGACACTGATTACATTTTTTGAGTTGTGTAACTATTCTCACCCTCCTTTTCCAAATTGGTCCTCCCCCATTAACTCACTGCTCCCTAAGGTTCCCATCTAATCTTTCAAGTTGCTATTGTCAGTTCGATCCCCTATAGATAGTTCTTTAAAAGAACACAGTGCTCAAGGTAGACATTCTTTACTGATTAAGCTAAACTGCTGTTTGGTTTAAAGAAAACTTCAGGGGTTATTTTTACTTTGGGTTTAAAGATTATCTCAGGGCAGTAGTTTCAGGGGTTCATCCAGCCTCAGTGGCTCCAGAAAGTCTGGGTTCTGTGAGAATTTGAAATTCCTGTTTTTGATCAAAGATTCTTGTAAAGAATCTTTGATTAAAATGTTCGGTAGCGGTAGCTGGGCACTATCTAGTTCTTCTGGTCTCACGACAACAGAGGCAGTTGTTCATGGGGGCAGTTAGCCACACATTCCATTTCCTCCTCAGTTGGGATTTGATTCCAGAAAAATGTGACGTGTTTATTTGGGAGTTTAGGGCAAGCCTTTAGGCCTTCTTACGCCCATGTTAAAAATTGTGAGCTGAAATTTTCCTTTAAGCAACTCCCTTCCGTTTTGCCTCTGCCTGTTTTAGGTGTGGGGAAGTTGTTAATACTCAAGTCACTCCACTTTTTGGATTCTCTTGCTACCCTCAAGGAATCTGATCTCTGAGGTTGGTTAAAATGTCGGCTTTAATCCTCTAAGCTGCAAGTCTTTGTAAGTTTTCTACATGCTTTATGTTTAGAATCATATCTTGTTTTTGGAAGGAGCTTAAAACCTGTTGATGTTAGAATCAAGAGGTTTTAAAAAAAGGAGCCCTAGTGGCGCAGTGGCTAAGTACTCGGCTGTTAACCGGAAGGTTGGTGGTTCAAACCCACCCAGTGACTTCTACAGGAGAAAGTTCTGGCTGTCTGCTCTGTAAAGGTTACAGCCTAGGAAACTCTATGGGGCAGTTCTCCTCTGTCATACGGGGTCGCTGTGAGCCAGGATCAACTCTATGGCACCCAACTACAGCACACATTTTCATAAGTTTTCTATTTAGACTGTTTTTTTCTTTTTCTGGGAGGCACTTAAAGTCTGTTGGTATTTGAACGGAGAGTTAACTTGGAAATGAAATGACTTCGGATCAGCTGGGCCCCTTCAGACCTTTCAAACAGCCATTTGGCATTGATGATTTGGGACAGTTTTGACGTTGATTTCTGTTGCAGGCCTAAAAGAGGCAGCTTCTCCCGCAGATCCTCAGTGGAGCGTCCAGGGTTTCTGGCTGCTCCCCAGCTTTGAGGAGAAAGTAGGAAGCGGGGAGGGTGTGTGAACACGAGAGAAAGCTAGAGAGGTAATCAGCTCAAGATCAGCTTTTAGCAGAGTCAGAAAGCTCCTAAAATAACAAGCCCTCCTATTTTCTCAAGAGGCACAAACGGTTCATGCACTTCACTGCTAACCGAATGGTTGGAGGTTCGAGTCCACCTAGAGGCGCCTCAGAAGAAAGGCCTGGCGATCTACTTCTGAAAAATCAGCCATTGAAAACCCTATGGTGCACATTTCTACTCTGACACACATAGGGTCCCCGTGGGTAGGAATCAGCTCGATGGCAACTGGTTACTGATAGAAATAGTTCTTATATTTAAGCGATAAAGAATGCCCAGCTTAGGAGCTGCGTTGACTCCCTTTTCACCCAGGATCATTGTTATCACAGAGGTAGGAAGGATTCCAGAGGATGTGGGAATCTGTAACGGGACGTTCCTCCTGGCCTTGCTGTTGCGGGAAGATGCCCTGAGTCTGCCCTTTGGACAATGCCTCGCCTCTCCTGGGGGAGGAGGCAAGGTTGCCAGAGGAGGGCAGGGCTGTTGTCCCTCGATTGGTTGTTGGCATGCTTATCTGTTTCGATTTAGGGAGGTGTCCCACAGCTGTTCTTGGGGAGCACCGTGCTGCTGTCTCCCGATGGTGTTACCTTCTGTCTGACCCGGGCTCATCCTGAGGAGCCTGTACCTTAGGCTGAACCCCCAGCCATGCCCTTGACTCTCTGCCGCTCAGCCCGACTCTCCTGCTGCCGCTTCACCAGACCGAGGCCTCGTCTTGGGTCACCCTCCTCCCTCGTCGGGTTTGCGGCTCTGAGTGTCCCTGTGCTGGGGAGCAGTGTGAATGGTTTCCAACAAAGAGCTCCTTTCTAATTCCTAGAAAAAGCTGACTCTACTGGCATCATCGTAATTTGTTTGAGCTAGACTTCGTAGAGATCAGGAGGGGAGGGGATGGAATTGTTTGCAAAAAGAAACCACCCACTTTTGATATATTCTCAACAACAACAAATAAAAATTTTTTTGAAAATCCCACTTGAGAAAACCTGAGCACAGTAGTCTATGCCTCCCAGACGGGGCTGGTTCTCACAGAGTCCGAGTAGCTTCTGGTTAGAAGGGGGCTGGAGGTGCTGACTCTGACCTTTCAGCAGGTACAACATCCCCACTCTGTGGTGTCCAGCCTCGTTCGGTGCCCTCAGTCTGCTCCTGGTGGGCTAATGGGGTGGGAAGGGTTTAGACAGAGGAGGCAGAACAGCTCCACAGAAACACTCCTTCCCTGATAGAGCAAAATGCTTCATTTTACCCCAAATATCAAAAGCTCTGGAGCTCAGGTGTCACAGTGGTTAAGAGCTATGGCTGCTAACCAAAAGGTCGGCGATTCCAGTCCATCAGCTGCTCCTTGGAAACCTTATGGGACAGTTCTACTCTGTCCTGTAGGGTTGGTATGAGTCAGAATCAACTCAACGGCAACGGGTCTGGTTTTGGTACACAAACCCGTTGCCATCGAGTCGATTCCGACTCATAGCGACCCAAGTGAGTGCCTATTTAAGTGCAAAAAGAGCCCTGGTGGCAAAATGGCTAAGCAGTTTGCTGCTACCAGAAAGGTCAGTTTGAAGCCACCTAGTGGCACCACAGAAGAAAGGCCTGGTGTTCTGCTTCTGTAAAGATTACAGCCTAGGAAACCCTGTGGGGCAGTTCTACTCCTGTAGGGTTGCTATGAGTCAGAATCGACTGGATGGCCATGGGTTTTTTGGGTTTTGGTGTCACAATGGTTAAGTGCTCGGCTGCTAACCGAAAGGTTGGCAGTTCAGACTCATCAGCGGCTTCTCGGGAGAAAAGACTTGGTGATTTGCTCCCATAAAGGTTACAGCCAAGAAAACCCTCCAGGGCAGTTCTGTTCTGTCCTGTACGGTCACTGTGAGTCGGAGCTGACTCGACAGCAATGGGTTTACTAAGTGCAGGGCGTCCCTGGGTAGTGCGGATGCTTAGCACGCTCGGTGCTCACTGAAAGGGTAGTGTTTCCAGTCTACCCAGAGACAACTCGGAAGAAAGACCTGGCAGTCACATCTAAAAAATCAGCCATTGAAAACCCTGTGGAGCACAGTTCTACTATGACACACGTGGAGTCGCCAGGAGTTGGCAACTGTTCTGTTTTTTTTTTTTTTTTTCTTCACTAAATGCAGACTTTTTTTTAACTAAATGCAAACCTGTTGAGAAAAGAGCTGCCTGCCGAGTCAGCACCCCAGAGGCTCAAGTGATCCTGTGTTAGCGGAGAGCTGCTTTCCTTGCCTTCGCGCTTCCTCTAGGCGGTGGAGATTTGTGGCCCAATCACAGATCCCTGTCCCCTTGTGAAACAGGAATAACATTTGTGACAGTGAAAGAAATGCAGGATGGATGGCTGGTTCCACTGACCAGCAGCTCCATTTCACTGCTGCATTTAATTGCCTGCAAAAGCTGTTTATTGCTGGGTACACACTCCTCCACGGCAACATTGTCCCTTAAATAACAATGTCGTACCAGGCTGGCGAGGGAGAGGCGCGCAGCAAGTCAGCGGAAAGAAATATGTGAGGCTTCCGAGCCGTCTCCTGCACCTTCTTTCTGTCCCCATGGCTGGCCCCCTCCTGAGTATTTTCTGGAAGCTCCTGTCACCAGATGTGTAGACTAAATTCCAGCCACAGTGAGGGTCAGATGGCAACGGAAATGATTTCATTACTCCAGGTGTTGATTTTGGAGCCCTGGTGGTTCAGTGGCTAAGCGCTATGGCTGCTAACCAAAAGGTCAGCAGTTCAAATCCACCAGCCTCTCCTTGGAAACCCTGTGGGGCAGTTCTACTCTGTCCTATAGGGTCGCTATGATTCAGAGTTGACTCGATGGCCACGGGTTTGGTTTGGTTGATGATTATTTTGGTTTCTGTCTGACGTACCTTATGATGTGGCTGCCCATTTACAATTATGCACCTAGGTGGGATGCCTTCATTCATTAAGCGAGCATACAGTCAGGGCCTACTGTGTGCGAGGGATATGTTGTTGATTCTAACTCATGGCAGCCTTATGTGTAACAGTGTGAAACGTTGCCCGGTCCTGTGCCATCTTCATGATGATCGGTGTGTTTGCATCCTCTAGCACTTTATGATCCATAAGGTTTTCAGACGTAGGTCACCAGGCCTTTCTTCTTAGTCTGTCTCGTAGTCTGGAAGCTCCACCGAAACCTGTCCACCATAACTGCTGGTATTTAAATACTGGTGACGTCACTTCCAGCATCAGAGCAGCTTGCAAGTCAGTGATGTAAATGTCAGCGATTGCCCATTTACGATCATGCACCTAGCTGGAATGCATTCATTTACTGAGTAAGCATGCGCTGAGGGCCTGCTGTGTGCTAGGGATATACCACTGAACAAAGCAGTCATAAGTTGCAAAAAGCAGGTCTGGAGGAAGGCTGCTGTTATCACATAGAAGGAGAGTTATGGAGCATCCCAGTCCATCTGTGTCTGAAACTGAGGTGCAGGCAGGAGCAGACGCCGATTCTGGCATCTAATACTCGGAGCATAGAGAAAAGGCGCCCCTGGTGGGTGCTCCTGGGATGGCACTCTGGTGCCTTCAGCCTGCTGAGGGCCACAGGGCCAGGCACAGCTCATCAAGAAGCCCTGGCCCTGACTCCAACAGAGACTTGTGCACCAATGTTCTTTGTAGCACTATTCACAATAGCTGAAAGGTGGAAACAGCCCAAGTGTCCATCAGCAGATGAATGGATACACAAAATGTGATCCATTCCTACAGTGGGGTATTTCTCAGCCGTAAGGAGAAAGGAAGTTCTGATATATGCTATGACATGGATGAATCTTGAAAATATCATGCTGAGTGAAATACGTCAGTCACAAAAGGACAGATACTGTATGGTCCCACTCATGTGAAATATCTAGACTAGGCAGGTGTATCGATACCGAAGTTTATTAGTGGTGACCAGGAGCTTGGGGAAGGGGAATGGGGAGTTACCTCTTAAGGGTCACTGAGCTTTTGTTTGGGATGATGACAGACTTTTGGAACTGGATAGTGGTGATGGTAGTACAACATGGTGAATGTAATTACTGTCACTGGATTGTACACTTAAAAATGGTTAAAATGTCAGACATTTTGTTACATATGTGTGGTTGTTGTTAGGTGCCATGGAGTTGATTCTGGCTTTTACTGACCCCATATGACAGAGTAGAACTGCACCATAGGGTTTTCTTGGCTGTAATCTTTACAGGAGTAGCTCACCAGATCTTTCTCTCATGGAGCCGCTGGGTGGGTTAGAACTGGCGACCTTTTGGTTAGCAGTCAAGTGCTTAACTAATGTTTTTTTCTTTTTTTTTTTTAAATTTATATTGTTGTTCAGAATACACACAGGAAAACGTACATCAATTCACTAGTTTCTACATGTACCGTTTAGTGACATTGATTTCATTCTTTGAGTTGTGCAAACATTCTCGCCCTCCTTTTCTGAGTTGTTCCTCCTCCATTAACAGATTTACTGCCCACTAAAGTTCCTGTCTAATCTTTCAAGTTGCTGTTGTCACTTTGATCCCATATAGATTGGTTTTAAGAAGACTTTAGGGGATATTTTTGGTTTAAGCTTTAAGGATTATCTCAGGGAAATAGTTTCAGGGAGTTATCCAGTCCTCATGGATTTAGGATGTCTGGAGTCCATGAGAGTTTGAAATTCTGTTCTGAGTTTCCCCCCTTTTGATCAAGATTTTTTGGTAGAATCTTTGATCAAAATGTTAAGTAGTGGTAGCCAGGCACCATCCAGTTCTGGTCTCATGGCAAAGGAGGCAGTTGTTCATGGAGGCAATCAGCCACACATTCCATATCTTCCTTCTGTTCCTGATGTTCCTTCTTCCTCTGTTGTTCCAGGTGAATGGACACCAATTGTTGTGCCTTGGATGGCCACTTACAAGCTTTTAAGACCTTAGGCACTATGCAGTGAACTAGGTGGTAGAACAAAAGGACTAAACATGGTAGTAGGTCAGTTAACTGGGATGTCCCACAAAACCATGAAGCTAAACCTCCAAACCAAGAAACCAAATCCCAGGAGGATTTTGGTTGTTCATAAGTAGCCTCAGCAGCTACTCTGTTTTGTTTTGTTTTTTTTGTCGTTGTGTAAATAAGTCTCTCACAACTTTCGCCAATTCAACTTTTTACAGGTGTACAGCAATTACAATAATCATCTGTGCAACCCTACCCTTAATCAGTGGGATAGTTCCATCACCGTTAACTCCCCTTTCCCCTTCCCTCGCATCTCTGGTAACCACTAATAAACTTTGTTCTCTATACACTTGCCTTTTATTGTGTTTTTATATAAGTGAGGTCATAAAACACTTGTCCTTTTGTGATTGACTTATTTCACTCAGCATAATGTCTTCCAGCTCCATCCATATTGTAGCATGTATCAAGACTTCATTTCTCCTACTGGCTAAGTAGTATTCTATTGTATGTATGTATCACATTTTGTTTATCCATTCATCTGTTGATGGGTGTTTAGGTTGTTTCCACCTTTTGGCTATTGTGAATAGTGCTGCAGTGAATATTGGTACACAAGTCTCTGAGTCTCTGCTTTCAAGACTTTTGGGTATATACCTAGGAGTGGAATTGCTAGGTCTTATGGTAGTTCTGGTGGTGCAGTGGTTAAGAGTTCAGCTGCTAACCAAGAGATCAGCAGTTTGAATCCACCAGCTGCTCTTTGGAAACCCTATGGGGTGGTTCTGCTCTCTGTTCTGTCTTATAGGGTCGCTGTTAGTGGGAATCGACTTGATGGCAGTGAGTTTGGTTTTTTTTTTTTTATGGTAGTTGTATTTTTTGTTTTTTGAGGAACTAACACACTATTTTCCACAACTGCTGTACCATTTTGCATTTCCACCAGCAGTGGGTAAGGGTTCCAATTTCCCTACATACTCGCCAACATTTATTTCATTTCTTGTATCTTAGTCATCCTAGTGGGAGTGAAATGGTATCTCATTGTGGTTTTGATTTGCAGGTCTCTGGTGGCTAATGATGCTGAGCACCTTTTCATGTGTTTGGTGGCCATTTGAGTGTCTTCTTGGTGAAATGTGTATTCAAGTCCTTTGCTCATTTTATGATTGAGTTATTTGTCTTTGTTGTTAACTTGTTAACGTTTTATTTGTATTTAGGTCATTAGATTCTTGTAGGATATATGGTTTTTGAAAATATTCCCCCAGTTAATAGCTTGTGTTCTCACTTTCTTGATAAAGTCTTTCGAGGAACGAAAGTTTTTAATTCTAAAGAGGTCCTATTTATTTATTTTTTCTTTTGCCGTTTGTGCTTTTCTTATTATACTGGATAATCCATTGTTAAAAGCTAGGCCTGACAACGTTGCTCCTGCGTTTTCTTCTAAGAATTTTATAGTTTTAGTTTGCACATTTACGTCCTTAGTCCATTTTGAATTTATTTCTGTGTGTGGGGTAAGGCCTGGATCCATTCATTTTTCCACATGTGGAAATCCAATTATCCCAGCACCATTTTTTGAAGAGACTCCTCTTTCTCCATCTAATGGATTTAGCACCCTAGTCAAAAATCAGTTGACCATAGATGTGGGGGTTTATTTCTGGACTCTCAATTCTATTCCATTGATTTGTGTGTCTGTTGTTACACTAGAACCAGGCTGTTTTGATTACTGTAGCTGTATAAACCAAACAAAACCAAACCAGTTGCCTTTGAGTCGATCCCGACTCATAGCGACCATATAGGACAGAGTAGAACTGCCCCACAGGGTTTCCAAGGAGTGGCTGGTGGATTCGAACTGCCAACCTTTTGGTTAG
This sequence comes from Trichechus manatus latirostris, assembly GCF_000243295.1. NCBI lineage: Eukaryota > Metazoa > Chordata > Mammalia > Sirenia > Trichechidae > Trichechus > Trichechus manatus. Next base: position 643,634 of record NW_004443961.1, read on the forward strand.
CAGCTGAGCTCTTAATCACTGCACCACCAGGGCTCCATGGCTGTATAGTATGTTTTAAAATCAGAAAGTGTGAGCCCTCCGACTTTGTTACTTCTCTTTCAACATTGCTTTAGCTATTTGAGGCCTCTTAACTGATATTCTGCGAGAATAAATTTGAAATTAAAAAACAAAAGTCTCAATTTTGAATGGTGGAATCAACATGGCACTATAGACAGAAGCACCACACCATCCCTCCACAGCAAAGACCTGAAAAACTAAGTAAAATAGAGACAAATGTCAATCCTGGAACCCTGAGTGTTCAGTGAAGAGATACAAAACTAAGCACCAAATGGAATAAGAAACTGACAGAGAACAGAGAGCAAGGAGAGTTACGAGCAGAGGTCCTTTATCAGCTAATGCAGCACGAATCTACCATCTTGGACTCCTGTCGGAGATTGGCAGACAGGGAGTACAGGAAAGCAGATTCATGGAGCTCCCAACAGTAGACAAAGCACCCAGTAACCAGTGGTACATGCTACTCCCCCTCCCCCGCTCCCTGGCTTGGCCTTCACCGCTTTCTGGTGGGCCGATCCAACATTTCCCAGCAGGCTGCGATGTAGGTATGGGAGGCGCTGGTTCTGTGCTGCGCGGATTGGCCCCCCCACACCGGCCGGCTTCATCAGTGCCATATCTTTGTTGCTGGTGTTGGTTTTTTTTTGGCCTCTTTTGGTTTCTTCCCTGCCTTTCACCTCCTGCCCCTCCTTTCTCTGGAACACCTGACTTTGTGTACCATCTTTGCTGCTGCTTGACAGGCTGTGAAGCACCGCTCGGCTGGGGAACTGCTTCTCTGGTCCATACCACCACTGCTGGGATCCGAGGGGTCTTTTTTTTTCTTTTTTTTTTTTTGGTTTCCATTCTTGTTCTTATTTCCTTTTTATTTTTCTTCATTTCTTGGATTCTCGTCTCTTTCTACTGACATTCTTTTCCTATCTCCTGAATACCTGGTGCTGTGTATCATGTCCATCCCTTCTGCATGGCTTGGGAGCCACTTCCCCAGTCTGCACAGCCTCACCAGCAGGATCCCTGGGGGAATTTTCGAATTTTATTTTATGTATATATTTTTAATTTTTATTTATTTCTTTTTCTTTTTGTTTTTATTCATTTCTTGGTTTTTCATCTCTCCACTCTAATGACAGGCTCCCTCACCACTTTGTTTTTTGCTCCTGTTTCTCATCTCTCTCTTCTTTCCCATACCCAACCTAACTCTACACGTCACAACCACCCCCACTGCTGCTGCCTATCTGCACCGTATGCTGAGCATTGCACTCCCAAGCAGCAGAGGCACAGCCTACTGGAACCTTCCCTGCACTGACCCCTGGCTCACTTATTGGCCCCAGTACGTGCCACAAACAACCCATCCCAGCCCATCCCCTTCAGCTGGACCTGCCCTGCTGCGCCATAGCTGAGCGACTGGCCCTGCTCATTGGACAAGGAGGTGAAAAATATCATGTCCACAGATGAGCAAACAACATCAACACACAGCCCGCCTTCTTGGACATAACCAAATAAAACAAAAAAGTAGGATGAAACAAACAAATCTATAATCAGTAAACGAAGAAAATAACTACTGAATGTCCTGAAGACAGTAGACACTATAAAAAGTCAGAACAGGATGGTTCAAGTAGGCGTCCAGAATAAAACACCAGATGACTTTCCAGCAGAAGAAAAGTCACTAGAACTACCTGCTAGGGAATTCAAATCTCTAATATCCAGAGCTGTCCAAGAGTTGAAGCAAAAAGCAGACAAAATTGAGGAAAAAATAAATTCATGGAAAATGGAAGGATTCAAGAAAATAATACAGCCACAAAATGCCAAAATAAATTCACAACTAGAAATCAGACAAAAATAACAATTAGAAATCCAAAAGATAAACAACAAGATTTCAGAAATGGACAGTGTCATAGAAGGGCGGAGGAGCAGGTTTGAAACGATGGAAGACAGGATCAGCGAAATTGAAGACAAACACTTGGATACAACTCTGAGGAAAAATTAGAAAAAAGAATGAAGAAACCCTGAGAATTAATGTGGGATACAATCAAAAGCAAAAATTTCAAGGGATTGGAGTTCCAGAACGGGGAGAAAAGGGAAAACACAGAGAGGATCACTGAAGTGTCGCTGACAGAAAACTTCCCTAATATCCTGAAAGAACAAAAGCTGACTGTCCAAGAAGCTTAAGGAACCCAATATAGATTGGATCCTGTCTTAGTCATCTAGTGCTGCTCTAACAGAAATATCACAAGTGGATGGCTTTAACAAAGAGAAATTTATTTCTTCACAGTAAAGTAGGCTAAAAGTCCAAATTCAGGGTGTCAGCTCCAGGGGAAGGCTTTCTCTCTCTGTTGGCTCTGAAGGAACGTCCTCATCATCATCAGTCTTCCCCTGGACTAGGAGCTTTTCCGCGCAGGGACCCCAGCTCCAAAGGACACGCTGTGCTCCTGGCACTGCTCTCTTGATGGTATGAGGTCCCCAGTTCTCTGCTTGCTTCTCTTTCCTTTTATCTCTTGTAAGGTAAAAGGTGGTGCAGGCCACACCCTAGGGAAACTCCCTTTACATTGGATCAGGGATGTGACCTGGGTAAGGGTGGTGTTACAATCCCACCCTAATCCTCTTTAACATAAAATTACAATCACAAAATGGAGGCCAACCATGCAATTCTGGGAATCATGGCCCAGTGAAATTGATACACACATTTTTTGGGGGACATAATTCAAACCATGACAGACCCCAAAAGAAAATCACCAAGGCATATCGTAATCACACTCACTAAGAACAAAGACAGAGAAAATCCTGAGAACAGGTCAAAAAAAATGAAAAGTCACATACAGAGGGGAAACAATAAGACTAAAATCTGCTTACTGGACAGAAACCACGCAGACATGAAGGCAATGGGATGACATATATAAAACCTTGAAAGAAAAAAATTGCCAACCAAGAATAATATATCCTGTAAAACTCTCGTTCAGATATGATGGTGAAATTAGGAAATAAATTAAGGGAATACGTAAAAACTAAACCACACTTACAAGAATTATTAAAGGGAGTCCTTCGGTTTGAGAACAAACATCAGACGGTGGCCTGAATCTAGGAGAGAAGATGGTACCAGCCAGATAACAACCTAGGAAATGAACTCTCAAGGACTATTCAAAACCAAAAGTGTTACAACAGGGAACAAGAGAGGGTAAACTGCGAATGACAACAACATCAGAACAATAAAAGAAGGAAGAAATGGTGTAGGTATAGAACTTTCTAATGGAGAAGGCAAGGCAATAACAAGTAATAATTGACTGGTTCAAACTGAGGAAGATAAGGGTAAATTTCTGTCTTTTTTAAAATTTTTTTTATTGTACTTTAGATGAAGGTTTACAGAATAAATAATTACTCATTAAACAGTTAGTACACATTGTTTTATGACAATGGTTAACAATCCCACAACATGTCAACACTGTCCCTTCTCAAGGGTTCCCTATTAACAGCTTTCCTTCCCCCTCATGCTTTCTAGTCCTTGTCCCTGGACTGTTGTGCCCCATTAGTCCCATTTTGTTTTAATGCGGCTATCTAATATTTGGCTGTTTGGTGAACCTCGGGAGTGACTTCAATACTGAGCTAAAAGGGTGTCTGGGAGCCATACTCTCAGGATTTCTGCAGTCTCTGTGACGCCAGTAAGTCTGGTCATTTTTTGTGAGTTAGAATTTTGTTCTACATTTTTCTCTGGCTCTGTCCAGGACTCTCTGTTGTGATCCTGGTCAGAGCAGTCAGTGGTGGTAGCCGGGCACCATCTAGTTGTACTGGACTCAGTCTGGTGGAGGCTGTGGTAGTTGTGG
>NW_004443961.1:649212-664451 GCF_000243295.1 Trichechus manatus latirostris
AGTGATCAGAGGTGAATGTATAGCAATAGATGCATACATCAAAAAAATAGAAAAGGACAAAATCAAAACATTAGCTACACAACTCAAACAAATAGAGAACAGCAAAAGAAGCCTACAGCCACCAGAAGAAAGGAAATAATAAAGATCAGAGCAGAAGTAAATGAAATAGAGAATAGAAAAACAATAGAAAGAATCAACAAAACCAAAAGTTGATCCTTTGAAAGGATCAACAAATTCAACAAACCACTGGCTGGATTGACAAAAGAAAAACAGGAGATGCAAATAACCCTTAAAATAAGAAATGAAATGGGGGACATTACAACAGACCCAAGTGAAATAAAAAGGATCATAACAGAATAGTATGAAAAACTATACTCCAACAAATTTGAAAATCTAGAGGAAATGGACAAATTTCTAGAAACACACTACCTATCCAAACTATCACAAAATGATGTTGAAAATCTGAACAGACCCGTAACAAGAGAAGAGGTTGAAAAGGTAATAAAAAAAACTCCCAACAAAAAAAAGCCCTGGCCCAAATGGCTTCACTGGAGAATTCTACCAAACATTCAGAGAAGACCTTATACCAGTCCTGCTCAAACTATTTCAGAACATAGAAAAGGCAACAACACTTCCAAATTCATTCTTTGAAGCCAGCATATCCCTGATACCAAAACCAGGCAAAGACACCACAAAAAAAGAAGATTACAGACCAATATCTCTTATGAATATAGGTGCAAAAATTCTCAACAAAATTCTAGCCAATAGACTTCAGCATCATATCAAAAAGATAATACACCACAACCAAGTAGGATTCACATCAGGTATACAGGGATGGTTCAACATTAGAAAATCAATCAACATAATTGTCATGGATTGTGTTGTGTCCCCCAAAAATATCTGTCAACTTGGCTGGGTCATGATTCCCAATATTGTATGATTGTGTAATCTGATGTGATTTCCTTACATGTTGTAAACTCTATCACTATGATGAGATTATATGTGATCTCCTTATGTGTTGTAAACTCTATCACTATGATGAGATTATATGTGATCTCCTTATGTGTTGTAAATTCTGTCACTGTGATGAGGTTATATTGATGAGGTTAACAAGATTGGATAGTGTCTTAATGCAATCTCTTTTGAGATATAAAAGAGAGAATCGAGCAGAGACACATGGGCACCTCACACCATCAAGAAAGCAGTGCTGGGAGCAGAGCATGTCCTTTGGACCTGAGGTTCCTGCACTGAGATGCTCCCAGACCAAGGAAAGACTGATGAATCACAAGGACCTTCCTCCAGAGCTGACAGAGAGAAAGCCTTCTCCTGAAGCTGATGCCCTGAATTCGGACTTGTAGCATACTGGACTGTGAGAGAATAAACCTCTGTGTGTTAAAACCATCTACTTGTGGTATTTCTGTTAGAGCAGTACTAGATGACTAAGACAGTAATCCACCACATAAATAAAATAAAAGAACCACATGATCATCTCAGCCGACGCAGAAAAGGCATTCGGCAAAGTCTAACACACATTCCTGATAAAAACTCTCAATAAAATAGATATAGAAAGGAAATTCCTGAACATAATAAAGGGCATCTATACAAAACCAACAGGGAACATCATTAATGGAGAGAGGCTGAAAACATTCCCCTTAAGAATGGGAACAAGACAAGGATGTCCTTTTTCACCACTCCTATTTAACATTGTGCTGGAAGTCCTGGCTGGAGCAGTAAGACAAGAAAAAGAAATAAAGAGTATCCAAACTGGTAATGAAGAAGTAAAACTGTCCCTATTTGCAGTTCATATGATACTATATATAGAAAACCCAAAAGACTGCACAAGAAAACTAGTGGAATTAATAGATTCGGCAGAGTAGCTGGATACAAGATAAACATACAAAAATCTGTTGGATTCCTATACACCAATAAAAAGAACGACAAAAAGGCAGTCAGGGAAATAGTACCATTTATAATAGTCTCTAAAAAAATAAAATGCTTACGAATAAATCTAACCAGGGATGTAAAAGACCTATGCAAAGAAAACTACAAAACTACTGCAGGAAACCAAAAGAGATCTACTTAAATGGAAAAACATACCATGCTCATGGATAGGTAGACTCAACATTGTGAAAATAACAGTTCTACCCAAAACAGTCTACAAATACAATGTGATCTTGATTGAAATACACACAACGTTATTTAAAGAGATGGAAAAAACAATCATTAGCTTTATATGGAAAGGGAAGAGGCCCTGAATAAGTAAAGCACTATTGAAGAAGAAGAATAAAGTAGGAGGAATCGGACTACCTGACCTCAATACTTATTATACAGCTACAGTAGTCAAAACAGCCTGGTACTGGTACAACGAGATACATTGACCAATGGAACCGAATTGAGAACCCAGATGTAAATCCATCCACCTGCGATCACCTGATCTTCGACAAAGGCCCAAAGTCCATCAGATGGGGAAAAGACAGTTTTTAACAAATGGTGCTGGCAAAACTGGATGTCCACGTGCAAAAAAATGAAACAGGACCCATACCTCACACCATACACAAAAACTAATCCAAAATGGATCAGAGACCTAAATATAAAACTGAAAATTATAAAGATCAGAAAAGAAAAAATAGGATCAATGCTAGAGACCCTAATTCATGGCATTAACAAGATACAAGCCATAACTAATAATATACAAACTCCAGAAGATAAGCTAAATAACTGAGATCTTCTAAAATTTAAACACTTAGGCTCATCAAAAGACTTCACCAAAAGAGTAAAAAGAGAACCTATAGACTGGGAAAAGAGTTTTGGCTATTACAAATCAGACAAAGGTCTAATCTCTAAAATCTATAGGAAAATCCAACACCTCTACAACAAAAAAACAAATAATCCAGTTAAAAAACAGGCAAACGAAATAAACAGACATTTCACCAAAGAAGACATTCAAGCGGCCAACAGACACATGAGGAAATGCTCACGATCACTAGCCATTAGAGAAGTGCAAATTAAAACCACAATGAGATACCACCTCACCCCGGCATTACTGGCACGAATCAAACAAATAGAAAATAACAAATGTTCGAGAGGCTGTGGGGAGATTGGAACTCTTATGCACTGCTGGTGGGAATGCAAAATGGTACAACCATTTTGGAAAATGATATGGTGCTTCCTTAGACAGGTAGAAATAGAAATACCATATGATCCAGCAATCCCACTCCTAGGAATATATCCTAGAGAAATAAGAACCGTCACACAAATAGACATATGCACACCCGTGTTCACTGCAGCATTGTTCACAATAGCGAAACGATGGAAACAACCTAGATGCCCATCAACAGATGAATGGACAAACAAACTATGGTATGTACACACAATGGAGTTCTGTGCAAGGATAAAGAACAATGATGAATCTGTGAAGCAGCTCACAATGTGGATGAATCTGGAGGGCATTATGCTGTGTGACGTAAGTCAATCACAAAAGTACAAATATTGTATGAGACCACTACTATAAAAACTCCTGAGAAAGTTTACACAGAAAAAGAAGCCATCTTTGATGGTTACAGGGGAGGGGAGGGGTGGGAGTGGAAAAACACTAAATAGACAATAGGTAATTGGTACCTTTGGTGAAGGGTAAGACAGTACACAATACGGGGAAGCTGGCACCACTTGTTCAGGTAAGGTCATGGAAGCTTCATGGACAAATTCAAACTCCCTGAGGGACCAAATTACCAGACGGAGGGCTGTGGGGACCATGGTCTCAGGAAACATCTAGCTCAACTGGCAATAACCTAGTTTATAAAGAATATGTTCTGCATTTTACTTTGGTGAGTAGCATCTGAGGTCTTAAAAGCCTGTGAGTGGCCATTTAAGATACTCCACTGGTCTCACCCCTTCAGGAGCAAGGGAAAACGAGGAAAACTAAAGATACAAGGGATAGATTAGTCCAAGGGGCTAATGGACCACAACTACCACGGCCTCCACCAGCCTGAGTCCAGGACAACTAGATGGTGCCCGGCTACCACCACTGACTGCTCTGACAGGGATCACAATGAAGGGTCCTGGACAGAGCTGGAGAAAAATGTAGAAGAATATTCTAACTCAGAAAAACAGACCAGACGTATTGGCCTCACAGAGATTGGAGAAACCCCAAGAGTATAGTCCCTGGACACCCTTTTAGCTCAGTACTGAAGTCACTCCTGAGGTTCACCCTTCAGCCAAAGATTAGACAGGCCCATAAAAGAAAACGAGACTAAAGGGGCACACCAGCCCAGGGGCAAGGACGAGGAGGCAGGAGGGGACCGGAAACGTGGTAATAGGGAACCCAAGGTTGAGAGGGGAGAGTATTGACAATGTCATAGGGTTGTTAACCAGTGTCATAAAACAGTATGTGTGGTGTTTAATAAGAAACTAGTTCTGTAAACCTTCATTTAAAGTACAAAAGAAAAAAAGATGCTTCAGTTTGAGAAAGAATAAATGTCTCTGATTCGTGTGTGACCTGCCTACGGACGTCTCTCAGCACCTTGTTGCCCACCACTGCCGCTTCTCCATTCATTAGCATGACTCAGCGTCAGGACAACCGGTTGGTAAAAAGAACATTGAAAAGAAGTGACTTTTCCAGCATATGCTGTCTGGGAGCAGCCGCAGCCCCTTTGCAGCTGTGCCAGGAAGTCCTCACGGGAGTGTCCAGCAGCAGGTAGGGGTGACAGGAAGCAAAACTTAAACCTGGCTTCCATCCCCAGGGAGACAGTTGTAATGAATGATCATTACTTTAACTATTCTCAAAAGTTAAAAAAGGATATGTTTGTTACCTAGTGCTGCCGTAAGAGAAGTAATATAAGTTGATGGCTTTAAAGAACAGCCGTTTATGTTCCCGTAGTTCTGGAGACCAAAAGTCTAAATCAGGGTCTCAGCTGTGTCTGTTCCTTCTGTGGGTCTCTCTCCTGGTTTTTGAATGATCCTTGGAGTTCCTCTGCTTGTAGATGATCCTCAGTGTGGCATCTGCCGTACCCGTGTGTGTGCTGCGTCTGTTCTGGTCTCTGTGTAACTCAGAAATGATTAGGTTTGGGACCTCGTTAACATTAAAAAACAAAAACAAAAAAAACCCTGTTTTCAAACAGGATCACATCTACAGGTATAGGGGTTAGGATTTTAATAGGTATTTTAATATATATTTTGGGAGGGGGACACAACTCAATCCGTAACAGCAATAGAATCTCAGAATCCGGTTATTTTAGATGAAGTGGGAGACTTGAGATGCGTGTTTGTGCTTGGCACAGGTTGCGGGGCTGCAATGTCAGGGCCCCCAGGATAGTGCGTGTTGGATTTCCTTGAGCTCCTGGGTAATTGTGGGCTGAGAAGGTTGACGCGACTTGTCCCAGGAGCACAGCTGGTTAGTGGAGAGCCAGATCCCGAATCCGGGCATTCTCACCTGGGCCAGGGGCTCTGTGTACAGAGCAACTTGTGATCCACTAGGCTGCTTGCCCAACCCCATGGCCCACAGAACCGGCAGGTAAGCTAGCGCCCCCTTCCCGTTTTCCGGCAGGTTGGGTAAGGGCTACTATCTGTTGGTAGACAGAAGCCGGCTTTTTTCTTTGGGGAATTTATAGAGACGTTGTTGTTAGGTGCTATCGAGTCGATTTCGACTCATAATGACCCCATGTGACGGAGTAGAATTGCCCCATAGGGTTTTCTAGGCTGTAATCTTTATAGAAGCAGATCACCAGGTCTTTCTTCCGTGGAGCTGCTGGGTGAGTTAGCAGTTTAGCAGCTGAGCACTTGGCTGTTGTGTCAACAGTGCTCGTTATAGAGGTATACTCAGTTTAAACAGTTTAAAGCACTTCTTTCCCCAGGGAAGGGGAATTAAAATAGATGTTTTTGCTTTAGGAGCCCTGGTGGTGCAGTGATTAAGAGCTCGGCTGCTAATCGAAAGGTCAGCAGTTCGAATCCACCAGCCACTCCTTGGAAACTGTATGGGGCAGTTCTGCTCTGTCCTGTAGGGTCTCTATGAGTCAGAATCGACCCAGCGGCAGTGCGTTTGGTTTTATTAAGGCTAACAGCCATTATTTGGTTTAAGAAGGAGTTAGGCATAACTTTCTGTTGAAGAGCAAAAAGATAATTTTTTATACAAATTCTGTTGCTGTGACGTAGTAAATTTATTTTGTATCTGGACACTTTGGTGAATTCTGTAATTCTAATTATTTTGGGGTTTCTAAGTAGACAGTCGTTTCACAGAAGAATATTGATAATGATATGTTTCTTCCCTTAAAACACTCCAGTTCTAGTTTATGTTTTCTTAGTGTATTCTTCAGCTTCAGTAACAATGGTGGACGTGGGTTCATTGCCTTCTCCCTCGTGCTCTCTGATGTGTCTAGCGGTTCACTTTGCAGAGAGGCTGGGTGTTCCCAGGGCTGGTTCACAGAGAGACAAGGGAGGTAGGGACATGGGGGTTTTCTTAAACCTGAATTATTCAACTCGAAAAACTTTTTATTGAGCGTGTAGTCTTCCAGCTTTTTCTTTTCTTTAAATAAATGATTATCTTATTAGGTAGAAGGAATTCTTTTTTCGGGGAAAAGTTGCCAGCTTTATGCCTGTGCTTCTGTACCCCCAACCCCACCTGTGTTTATTTTTTTTACATTTGACTGCTCTTTGAGATCCAGAAAGAGTCTGGAAGCCACTGTCTCATCACTATGTCACCCCAACAGTGAAGCTCTTGAAGGCCTTCAGTATATTTCTTTTAGCAATTGTGGTGACTGGGTGGTGAAATGGTTAATGAGCTGGACTGCTAACCGAAAGTTTGGCAATTCGAGTCCACCCAGAGTTACGTTGGAAGAAAGGCCTGGTGATCTACTTGCGAAATATCAGCCACTGAAAACCCTGTGGAACACAGTTCTGCTGTAACGTACATGGGGTTGCCACAAGGCGGAGTTGGCTCCACGGCAGCTGCTGACTCTGGACTTACCTCTTTGCAGGCGCGTGCTTCAGTCTTTCCCTTCCTTTATGGCAGTGTGTGAACACACGTGTGCTAGTCCAGCATGTTCGTGGGGCTCCTTCACATGAACCCCAAGTGGCTCCTGCCACACAGGTACACTGATTGGGCCTCCAGGTCAGAAGGCCAGCCTTAGAGATTCTTCTATTTAAAGAGAAAGTCATGATAGGCCACTAAAAACGTAAAACCCAATTAAATGAAGTTGTCAGGAGTCCGGGGGTGCGTTGTCTCTGATACGAACGTATCCCTTAAGTGACCTGTCAGGTCTTAGCCACGTCTGTAATTTTCTCTTCTGAAACAATGCCCCACTAGATTCATCTCTTTCAGGGAGAAATAACAAACTAGGTGCCTGGGAAGAAAGACCTAGCGATCTACTTCTGACGAATCAGCCACTGAAAACCCCATGGAGCACAGTTCTACTCGGACACCCATGGGTCGCCGTGAGTCAGGATTGGCAGCCATTACTGTGGGTGGCAGGGGCGGTGCAAATGGTTAACGTGCTCAGCTGCTAACGGAAAGGTTGGAGAGTTGAGTCCACTCAGAGGTGACTTGGAAGAAAGGCCTGAAGATCTACTTCCGGAAAATGAGCCATTGAAAACCCTGTGGAGCACAGTTCTACTCTGACACACGTGGGGTTGCCAGGAGTCAGAGGTGACTTGATGGCAGCTGGTCTTTAACAAGTCAAGTTCTTTTGGGCTTTAGCAGTGGACTCTTAATCCTGCAGCGAGAAAAGCCTGTATGCGCCGGCCAGCTGTGTAAGGGGCAACATTTGTTCTCTGCCATCCAGTGAACCCCTCAGAGCTCATCTGCAGGCGTGAACGCAGTCCCAGCTGGCTTAATAGGCCACAGAAATATGAACTCCCAAGAAATTGCAGCATCGTTGACCCATGTACTTATATATTTTGAAAAGCAACTAATTTTATATCATATTGACATCTACTTAGCTGGGGGGCGGGGGGGGCAGTTAGCTTAATGGGCAAAAAAAACAGCAAATAAGATTTTGGCCACCAGCCCAACCAAATAGAATCTGAAAGCTTTCAGAAACTGTGATCTAATTATTGAATTTTCCAGCAGATTACAGAATCCCCACATGACTGTATTATTCACCGACCTGATGCTACCGTGTCAGAGAATGGGTAATGTAGCAACCTCAAGAAAGAAACAGATGAATAACATACTTCCTCCTGCTCCCATTAAGCTAACTGCCCCCCCCGCCCCCCTGCTAAGTAGATGTCAATATGATATAAAATTAGTTGCTTTTCAAAATGTATAAGTACATGGGTCAACGATGCTGCAATTTCTTGGGAGTACATATTTCTGTGGCCTATTAAGTGCTCCTTATTAATTGAATGAAGACCAAAATGAAGGGAATATGTGATAGAGGCCATTTTGCCTTATTTTTTCTTTCTTTCTTTCTTTTTTTTTTTTTTTTTTACTATGTAGTAATGTGATAGTAAAAAGACAATAAAAATAGAGTTACAAAAAATCTCCACAGTATCACAGTGTGTGTAAGAGCATTCTACATGCATTCGCTGGTCATTCATTCAGTAAATATCCATCCATCCCGAAGCCCACCTTTCAGTCAAAGATTAGACGGGCCTATAAAACAGATAGTAACACATGTGAGGAGTGTGCTTCTTAGTTCGGTCAAGCATATGAGACCAAATGGGCAGCTCCTGGCCAAAAGCAGGATGAGAAGGCAGGAAGGGACAGGAACTGGATGAATGGACACAGGGAACCCAGGGTAGAAAGGGGGAGCGTGCTGTCATATTGTGGGGATTGCAACGAATGTCACAGAACAATATGCGTATCAATTTTTGAATGAGAAATTGAGCTGTAAACTTTCACCTAAAGCACAATAAAAAAATAACAATAACACACGTGGGGAGCGTGCTTCTTAGTTCAGTCAAGTATACAAGATCAGATGGGTGACGCCTGGCTAAAAGCAGACACAAGAAGGCAGGAAGGGACAGGAAACCTGGACAAATGGACGCGGGGAACCCAGCTGGAAAGGGAAAGCGGGAGAGTGCTGACACATTGTGCAGATTGCAGCCAACTCCACAAAACAATTTGTAAATTTTTGAATGAGACACTAACTTGCACTGTAAACCTTCACCTAAAACACAATAAAATTTTTAAAAAGCGTTTATTTATCCATGCCCGGCACGGTGCACAGGGAGATCATGGTGGAGTGAAGGAGAGAAAAATCAGGCCGCATACCAAACTCTGTCTGCGCTTCCTAGAGCTGCCGTAACAAAATACTGCAAATAGGGGGCTTTAAAGAACAGAAATGTATCCTCTCACAGTTCAGGAGGTTGGAAGTCCACATCAGGGAGTGGTCTCCAGGGGAGGCTCCTTCCTCATTGGTAGTTCCTTGGAGTTCTTGGGGTCTGTCTTCCCTGTGAGTGTCTCTGTGTCTGTTGTTAGATACCATTGGGTCGGTTCCGACTCATAGCGACCCTATGTACAACAGAACAAAACACTGCCCGGCCCTGCACCATCCTCACAATCATGGTTATGCTTGAGCCCGTTGTTGCAGCCACTGTGTCAATCCATCTCATCGAGGGTCTTCCTCTTTTTCACTGACCCTCTACTTTACCAAGCATGGTGTTCTTCTCCAGGGACTGATCCCTCCTGATAACACGTCCAAAGTAGGTGAGATGAAGTCTCACCATCGTGGCTTCTAAGGAACATTCTGGCTGTACTTCTTCTAAGACTGATGCATTTGTTCTTCTGGCAGTCCATGGTATATTCAATATTCTTCGCCAACGCCACAACTCAAAGGCGTCAGTTCTTCTTGGGTCTTCCTTATTCATCATCCATCTTTCGCATGCATATGAGGTGATTAAAAACACCGTGGCTTGGGTCAGGCACACCTTAGTCTTCAAGGTGACATCTTTACTTTGCAGTGTGTCATTTCATTTCTTGACTGCTGTTTCCATGGGTGTTGATTGTGGATCCAAGTAAAATGAAATCCTTGACAATTTCAGTCTTTTCTCTGTTTACCATGATGTCTAGTCTGCTCTTTTTATTCCTCAGAAATGATGAGGTTTAGGACCTGCTCTACTCTGGTATGATCTCATTAACATAACAAAAAGGAAGCCCCATTTCCAAACAGGATCACATCCACAGGTATAGAGGTCAGGACTTAGTACATGTTTTGGGGGACACAGTTCAATCCACAGCACTCTCTAATGGCGATTGTGAATCAGAGTATGGAGGTTCCCTGGGAAGAGCTCTGAGGTCTCATGGAAAGCTGGGCCCTGGGCAATGAGGCACTAGGGGACTACGGGTGGAGTATTTATCACCCCTGCTGCTTAGAATCGCCAGTGCGCGGTGATGATCGAAAGCAGATTGACTTTTAGTGAGTTTTATTATTATTTTAGATTTTATTATTGTTTTGGAATTCTCCACAGACAGTGCACCCCCTGGATTGCTCTCACCCACCTCCTTGGTACACCTCAGGTCCTGTCGTCTTCACCCTTGGGGTGCACAGCCTCAGTGCGGGGGGGGGCATTTAATAAGAAGACTGACAAATAGGGAAAGAGGTAGTATCTCCTTGCTTTATTACTTTTAATTTCACTGTGGTGAAATATATATGAGGAAGTTTTCCATTTTAACTGTTTCTAAATGTACAATTCCATGGCATTGATTTCATTCCCTGTGTTGTGCAGCCATCAGCACGATCCAGTTCCAAAAGTTTGACATCCCCCAGGGAGCCCTGGTGGCACAGTGATTAAGAGCTTGGCTGCTAACCAAAAGGTCAGCAGTTCGAATCTACCTGCTGCTCCTTGGAAACCCTCTGGGGCAGTCTATTCTGTCCTGTAGGGTCGCTGTGAGTTGGAATTGACTGGACGGTAATGGGTTTTACATCACCCAAACAGAAACTAAGTACCCCTTGAGCGATAGCTCCCTTTTCTTCCTTCCCCCGCCCCTGCTAACCACTAATAATCATTTGTCGCCGTGCATTTGTCTATTCTGGATGTCTCATGTCAGTGGGATCAGACGATATCAGTCCTTTGGTATGTGACATATTTCACTCCTCGCTCTATTTTTCATACCTTTTAAAGTCATCTTTCTTCTCACAAACATTCCTTTTGTTAATTCCCAGTTCTTATTAACCAATAGTAGAAGCCCTGGTGGTGCTGTGGTTGAAGCGCTTGCCTGCGAACCGAAAAGTCGGCAGTTTGAACTCACCAGCTGCTCCTTGGGAGAAAGATGTGGCGGTCTGCTTCCATAAAGGTGACAGCCTCAGGAACCCTATGGGGCAGTTCTCCTCTGTCCTGTAGGGTCACTGAATTGACAGTGGGTTTGATTTGTTGGATTTATTAACCAATATTAGGAGACAGTAGAGCATCATAATTGCATGTCTCGAGTATTTGTATAAAACTAAAATATGTGAAGGCCTAGAGCTGTGTGTGTGTGTGTGTGTGTGTGTGTGTGTGTGTGTGTGTGTGTGTGTGAGAGAGAGAGAGAGAGATAGTGTCCGTGTAGGATCTTGAGTAGATATTTCAACTTTTTAACAAGTAGAATTTCAGACAATGTGATTCTCTTTTGATTATCAAACAGTTGTTTATGTACTCAAAATATTTTTTTGAAGTATGTAACGGGAAAGTTTTTCTGTCTAGCTCCGTTACTAGATCCTGACATACCTTTGAAAGGGTTACTGGATAACAAACTCTAAAGAGAGGTCCTTGAGTATGGCCAGGGTCTCTGGGAGGTGCAGAAGGGTAACGGGCTCAGCTGCTAACCGAGAAGTTGGCGGTTCCTATCCACCAAGTGGTGCTTCAGAAGAAAGACCTGGTGATCTACTTCTGAAAAATCAGCCATTGAAAACCCTGCGGAGGACAGTTCTCCTCTGACACGTGCAGTCACCATGAGTCAGAACAGACCCAGCTGCAGCTTGAGTACGTAGCCGCCCACGCTGCGGCAGGGAGGCCCATTGGAGGCCCATTGGAGGAGGTTGAGGTGGCCAGCCGGGAAGCTGCTGAACAGCTTTAATGTACTAGGCACTTCATAGCTGATGTTCTGTTTCGTTCTTAAGGACAGCCCTGTTGGGGTTATTATCCTCATTTGTGGGTGGGAAATGGAGGCTTAGGCAGATTCAGTAACTTGCCAGTGTCACACAGCTGTAAGTGGGGGAGCTGGAGTTTGAGCCCCAGTTGGTCTGAACGTGGAGGGTGCCTTTGTTCCCGTTATATCAGCAGATTCCTTGGTCTTCTTTGTGTGAAGCACTGAAATTCTGCAGAATCACTAGATACCAATTCTAAAGCATTGTTGTGCCTTCTCAGGCCCATCCATGTGCGCGCGCGCACACACACACACACACACTCTTCGTTGTAGTTTAGGGAAGTGTATTTTTCGTCAGGAGCCCTAGGTGGTGCACATGGCTGCTAAATGAAAGCTTGGAGGTTCCAGTCCACCCACAGGTGGCTTGAAAGAAAGCCTTGATGATCTTCTTCCTAAAAATCAGCCGTTGGAAACTCCATGGACACACATGGGGTTGCCATGAGTTAGGATTCACTCAGTGATGGTTTGGTTTTTATTCATTCTTATTGTTGCTTAGAGTTGGACTTTCTGTCATGGCCTTGGAGTGGAAGAGCCATTTCACATGACTAACCTACTGCGAGGAGCCCTCGTGGCGCAATGGTTAAGCGCTTGGCTGCTAACTGAAAGGCTGGTGGTTCGAACCCACCAGAGGCTCTGTGGAAGATAAACCTTGGTGATCTGCTCCCGTAAAGTTTACACCTAGAAAACCCCATGAGCAGTTCTGCCGTGTTATATGGGGCCGCCATGAGTCGAAATCAACTCGATGGCACCTCACAACAGCAACAACCCCCCCCCCCACCCGCTAGTCGAGTGTGCCTGTCGGTCACCAGCCTACATTCGCGTTGTTAATACCAGTTCCTGGCAGATAATATGTGAGTGTGTACATGTGCTTATGCTTAGAAGGTGGCCCAGCAATCCCACCTGGCCCCTCAGGCAGTATATTATGCTCAGTCCTTATAAGATACCCTTCACATGGCTGATTTATGTTAAAAGTATCCTAATGTTTCTGACAGCTCATGTGTGACATGAATATAATCCGTATTTCTTATACAGCAGCTAATCCAGGCAACTTATTTCCCGATACTGCTGACAGGGCTGTATGTCTTTGTGTCTCAGCCGTTGAGATTGTGGTGGGAACGTACTGTTCAGGGGTCACCAGTTTGGTCTAAAACAACAGGTTGGAACGGAGCAGGAAAGGTTAGTTAGGTTTGTCCGTCAAGGCGGGAACAGATATGGAAGCTCGGATACTTCTGGCCTTAAACTCAAAGTTCCTGAATCATCTTATCTTCTCATTTTTAAATCATCCAAAGGAAAAGTTTGTTATTTGATGTAGAAGCAGGAAAAACAGGACGAGTTGTTTAAAGCCCGAGGCAATGAGAAGATCTTCATGATAAGCAGATACCTTAATTTAAAATGAAGAAGGTGGCTTGCTTCAGTGGATGGGGATCTCAAGAGCTTCACAGACCGCTTGCTTTGAGTCCTGCCCTCTCCACTTGATCTCTTTGTAGAACCACGTTATTTAATCTGTCTGAGCAGGTTCTTTCTGTGTTAATGGCTGTGACATTATGAGGATTCAATGCAGTAACAGGTCAGGTACCTAGAGCACTTTTGGTACATGTTTGTTTCCTCCCTCTGAAGTTACGTTAGTCCTAAAGTCAGTAACCAGCATTTTCTTAGGAAGATTCTGTTAAGAATGTGACCACTGCTCAGCAGTCAAACCCCCTCCACATTCCTTGTTGCTGTGGCTGTTAGTTGCCACGAAATTGACTTCAACTCATGGTGACCCCACGTACGGCAGAATGAAATGCTGCCTGGTCCTGCGCCATCTTCACGATCCTGGCTTGGTATGTTTGAGCCCGTTGTGGGCTGTGTGCGAGTCCATCTCACGGAGGGTCTCCCTGGCCTTCACTGGCCCTCCACCTTACCAAATGTGATCGGTTCCTCCTGATGACGCGTACAGAGCCAGCGAGTTAAAATCTCCCACCGTATTCTCTGATCCCCTAGGGCTTTCCTTGGCTAATTTTCGGAAGTAGGTCGCCATGCCTTTCTCCCTCGTGTTAGTCTGGAAGCTGTGCTGAAACCTGTCCACCACAGGCGAGCCTGGTGGTATTTGAAACCGGTGGCATAGCTACCAGCATCACAGCACCACGCAAGCCACCACAGTGCAACAGATGGACAGACAGACGGATGCTGCATGCGTCTTATTAGCAGAATCCAAATTGCCTCCAGAACTCTGGTAACGAGAGGGCTTGGGAAATAGAGAGCCCAGGCTTCCGTCCTGTGCTCCAGGGCAAGCAGAGAAGGGGGTGAAACGGACGCTGAGCGACAAAGCCCAGCACCTGTCCCACTTAAGACAACAGCGCACACTTACACACGTTTGCAGGTTGCTGGTTTGCAATCACGTCCTGATGTTCTCCTTACGTCCCCACCGTCAGGGAACCATAGGAGGCGTCAGCTGGGAAGAGGCTGGATAACTTGTGCATGGTCAGACACTCCAGTGAGAGCTGCTGTGGCTGGTGCGGCTCTCCCCTCTCTGTGCGTCTGTTCTCTTCTTGTTGTTGTTATGTGCCGTCTAGGCCGTTCCAATTCTCAGCGGTGCTATATACAACAGAACGAAACACTGCCTGGCCCTGCACCATCCTCACAATCGTTGTTATGCTTGAGCCCGTTGTTGCAGCCACTGTGTCAGTCCATCTCGTTGAGCGTCCTCCTCTTTTTTGCTGACCCTCTGCTTTATCAAGCCTGATGTCCATCTCCAGGGACTGGTCCCTCCTGATAACTTGTCCAAAGCAAGTGAGACTTTGTCTCACCATCTTCACTTCTAAGGAGCATATACTTCTTCCAAGACGGATTTGTTCGTTCTTCTGGCAGTCCATGGTATATTCAGTATTTTTCGCCAACACCATAATTCAAAGGCATCAATTCTCTTTTGGTGTGCCTTATTCATTGTCCAGCTTTCGCATGCAGATGAGGAGATTAAAAATATCATGGCTTTGGTTCAGGGGAACCTTAGTCCTCAAAGTGACATCTTTGCTTTATAACACTTCTGTGCCTTTCAATACAAACTCAGTTCTGCACAAGTGAAATATTAAAAATTGCCAATGGATATGACACAGCTTATAAAGACAATGCTCTACATTCTACCTTGGTGAGTAGTGTCTGGGGTCTTAAAAGCCTGTGAGCGGCCATCTAAGATACTCCACTG
>NW_004443961.1:665177-672967 GCF_000243295.1 Trichechus manatus latirostris
GTTAATAGTTGTGGGGTTGTTAAGCAGTGTCATAAAACAACGTGTACTACTGTTTCATGAGAAAGTATTTGTTCTGTAAGCCTTCATCTGAAGTACAATAAAATATATATATAAAAAAAAAATTGCCAATGGGAAAAAAGGGGGGGGGTGAAGGAGGGGCTTCTTGGCCACTTGACAAATGTCATGAATGAAAGGAAGGAGCCGGAGATGCACAGATTTGGGGAATTTAGGAAACCCTTTAAAGAGGTCTCTTGCAGCAGAGTTGTCCAGTGCAACCCGTCGTTTGATTTCCTGACTGCTGCTTCCATGGGTGTTGATTGTGGATCCCAGTAAAATGAGATGCTTGACAACCTCAGTCTTTTCTCTGTTTATCAGGATGTTGCTTATTGGTCCAGTTGTGAGGATTTTTGTTCCCTTTATGTTCAGGTGTAATCCATACTGAAGGCTATAGTCTTTGATCTTCGTTTGTTCCTTTAGTACTTGTTAATCAAGCATCATATTATTGGAGGGATTTTAGGGGTGCTATAGAGAGGACGCTGAGATAGAAAAGGCACCTTCAGAATGCTCAGTTCTAGTATTTCCTGGGCCAGGATACTGGAGGCTGAGGCTGAGGCTGAGGAGACTTCCAGCATTCTTTAATTTATTCCATGTGAAGAATTAGGCGATTCTTACAATAATCGTGCAGTGTGATGTTGGTCTCAACGTGCTCCTTCTTTCTTCTTGAGCAGGTGAAGAGCGCAGAGAGCCGTCACGCCATGAATTCCCAGTACAGGATGCATTCCTACTACCCGCCTCCCTCCTACCTGGGCCAAAGTGTCTCCCAGATCTTCCCCTTTGAGGACGGCCCCTCCTACTCCGAAGCCAAAGCCAGTGGTAGGTGCCTGGGTACCCAGACTGGATTTGGGGTGGGGGAGGATGAGAATCTCATGCTGGGCCACTAGCCCTCTCTAAGGGCTCAGCAGTGAGTAGCAGCTGGAAGGTTTATTGCTGTGAGAAACGTACGTAAGGATCATTTAAAGTATTTAGTTACAGAATTATTTTGCTTTGCTGGATTCTTTTTTTTTTTATTGTTGTAGTTTAAATGAAGTTTACATTTCAAGTTAGTCTCCCATACAAAAATTTATACATACATTGTTATGTGACCGTAATTGCTCTCCCTAGACTGTGACAACACACTCCTCCTTTCCACCCGATTCCCCATGTCCATTCAAGCAGCTCCTAATCCTCTCTGCCTTCCCATCTCACCTCCGGACAGAAGCTGCCCGTTTAGTCTCATGTATCTACTTGAGCTAAGAGGCACACTCCTCATGAGTATCACTTTATGTCCCACAGTCCAGTCCAATCCCTGTCTGAAGAGTTGGCCTCGGAAATTGGTTTAGTTCTGGGCTGATAGAGAATCCAGAGGCCGTGCTTTCCAGGGTTCCTCCAGTATCAGGCAGACCATTAAGTCTGGTCTTCTTACTAGAATTTGAGTTCTGCACCCCACCTTTCTCCTGCTCCATCAGGGACTCTCTGTTGTGTTCCCTGTCAGGGCGGTCATTGGTGGTGGCCGAGCACCATGTAGTTCTTCTGGTCTCAGGCTGATGAAGTCTCTGGTTTATGTGGCCCTTTCTGTCTCTTGGGCTACTACTTTTTCTTGTGTCTTTGGTGTTCTTCATTCTCCTTTACTCCAGGTGGTTGGGACCAATTGATGCATTTTAGATGGCCGCTCGCTAGCTTTTAAGACCCCAGATGCCACTCACCAAAGTAGGATGCAGAACATTTTCTTAATAAGCTTTGTTATCCAGTTGACCTAGATTCCCTTGAGAGCATGGTCCCCAGACAACTACTCTTGCTACTCTGTCCTTCAAAGTGGTGGATTGTGTTCAGGAAACTCAGTCTAATTCTGACTTCCATTGCCTCCATTCTGCTCCTTTGACTTTCTGTTGAGTTGTCTAATTCTGAAATTCTATTGTTAATCTTCTGGATTTCTGATTGCTGTCTCTCTGTGGATTCTTGCAGCCTGTTAAATTTGTCATTATGCTCTTCTCTAATCTTTTTAATTTCCTCTATTGCTTGTTCTGCGTTTTGCTTAATTTCCTTCCTAATTTCTTGAAGAGTTCTTTAATCTTTTGTATACTGCCTCCGCTAATTCCAAGAAATTTTCCTCCTCTGGAAAATTTCTAGATTCTTTATTTTGGGAGCTTGCTGAAGCCATCATGGATTGCCTCATTATGTGTTTTGGTATTGACTGTTGTCTCCAAGCCATGGATAAGTTACTATATTTATTTGTTTTATGTTTGCTTACTGTGTCCTAGCTTCTTGTTTTGTTTTAATATGCCCAAATAGGCTGCTCGTATGAGCTAGTTTGATTATTGGCACCTTTGAAGCTCTAATGTCCTGTCACCAGGTGGTTAGATCCGTTACTAGGTATGTGAGCTCAGGAGTCTGCCCACTCCTTCTGTATGGATTCAGCTCAGGTGCCCAAATAGATAGCCACCAAGTGTGTGGTGGAGGCTCTCACCTACAGTCCTAGACAGGCATGAATGATTGGTGTAGGCACAGGTATCTGGCTGCAGCAGGAGACACACTCTGAGCAAGGCAGGGGGCTGATGTCCCTGTTCCCTAGAGCGCGTAGATGGGTAGGTTTTGCAGCTGGACTATGAGCACCCAGTGCGGTTGGCTGTAAGGACTGGGGGGTGCCTGTTATTCATGGGCCCCTATCGCAGGTGGCTAGGTGGCATGGGTGGAGCCACCAGTCCTCAGGCCCCTGATGTGGGTAGGTGAAGACCCTCCTTAATGGGCAGAGCAGCATCAAATGTCAAGAACCTGCCACTTCACGGCTGAAACAGTTGAAGTTAAGGTTCCAGTATATACCCCGTTGTACTGCGGTAAGGAGGGCCTATGCTGCTGAAATGGGCCCACACAAATCTATGCAGGGGAAAAGGCACTCAGAGTCTGTGGATCCCTTATGCCTGCACCTAGGCAAAGGAGCTGTGCCTACCCTGGGTTCCTGGTTTAGGGGAGCTGGCGGTTTATTTTTTCCCCTGTTTGTTAATTTGTTCACTCTCCAAGGCAGGGAGAATGGCTCAGGGCATGTGACAGATCCTACTTCCAGCCCAGGGGACTTGACAATTGCTGAAGCTGGTCTGGGACCCAGTGCAGAGCGGGGAGCGGGGAGGTAAATGGGAGAGAGGTTTTTCCCTAAGTGGAGTGTTTTTGATCCACGCGGTAGGCCATACGCAAGTACTTATCTTGCGTCGAGGGCTGCTTCTCACTGGTTCTGGGAGGCCGTGTAGACCCTCTGCCACTCAGTCTCTCCGGTGCAGAAAACACGTCTCCTGAGCACGGTTGCTTGCCTGCCTCACCGCTGACCCCCGAGGTGATCAGGCCTGAAGGACTCAGGCTCTCACTGGGTCAGGTCTTGCAACTCCTTGCTGCTTCCGAACCGTCTCTCCCTCCCCTGCCACTAAGTCCAGTTCCTCAACTCTGCCCTTGATGTTCAGGGCTCCCAGATTGCCATATATAATCGATTCACTTGTTTTTTTGGGCGTTTGTTGTAAGAGGGTCCACTGGAAGGGTCTGACTACTCTGCCATCTTGGCCCCGCCCTCTGCTTTGCTGGATTCTTAATGCCATGTTTTTCCTTTCTGGAGCCCTGGAGTAACAACAGTAAGATGGCACTCCTACGAGAAGCTAGAAACATTTTCTGCAGGTTAATTATGAAATATGGGGACACTTTGTACACAGCTCAAATCCTGATTTTTTTTTGGTGAAGTGGATTTTTGTATACTGCACACCCGTTTCTCAAATATTTTTTATTTTAAAATTTTAAGTGTATTCATCTTTTTGGGGGGATTAAAATAATAACAAATGGTTAATGTGCTCGGCTGCTAACTGAAAGGTTAGAGGTTTGAGTCCTCCCAGAGGAGCTTCAGAAGAAAGGCCTGGTGATCTACTTCCGAAAAATCAGGTGTTGAAAACCCTGTGGAGCACAGTCTTGCTCAGACACTCATGGGGTCATCTTGAGTTGGAATGGACTCCACAGCAACTAATTTTTTAATGTAATATAATAAAACCTTTCTGGAAAGGTTTATACATAGAAAAAGGCATTCTTGATGGTTATGAGGGTGGGGAGGGAGGGAGAGGAGATATCACTAACTAGATAGTAGGCAAGTGTCAACTTTGGTGAAGGCAAAGACCACACACAATATAGGGGAAGCCAGCGCAGCTTGACCGAAGCAAAGACAAAGAAGTTTCCTAGATACATCCAAACACCTTGAGGGACTGAGTTGCTTGGGCTAGGGTCTGGAGACCATAGTCTCAGGTGACATATATGTCAATTAGTATACCATAGTTCATAAAGAAAATGTTCTGCATCTCACTTTGGTGAGTAGTGTCTGGGTGTTTAAAAGCTTGCGGGCAGCCGTCTAAGATACATCGATTGGTTCCGTCCCGTTCAAAGCAAAGGAGAATGAAGAAAACTAAAGATATGAGGAAAATATTAGTCCAGAGGACTAAAGGACCACATGAACCAGAGACTCCACCAGTCTGAGACCAGAAGAAGTAGATGGTGCCCAGCTGCCGTCATGGACTGCTCTGGCAGGATTCACAACAGAGCGACTCGGACAGAGTGGGAGAAAAATGTAGAACAAAATTCAAATTCATGAAAAAAGACCAGCCTTACTGGTCTGATGAGACTGGAGGAACCCCTGAGACTATGGCCGCCAGACACCCTGCTAACTCAGAACTGAAACCACTCCCGAAGCCCACTTTTCACAGAAAGATTAGACAGGCGTATAAAAAAAAAAAAAAAAAAACACGTGAGGAACATGCTTCTTAGTTCAGTCAGATATACGAGACTAAACGGGCAACCCCTGCCCAAAAGCAAGACAGGACAGGAACTGGACGAATGGACGCAGGGAACCCCGGGTGGAAAGGGGGAGCGTGCTGTCACATTGTGGGGATTACAACCAATGTCACAAGACAATATATATAAATTTTTGAGTGAGAAATTAACTTGAGCTGTACACTTTCATCTAAAACACAATAAAATTAAAAATAATATTAATAAAACCTTGCTGATTCATAATAGATCCCAGAGTTCATGCAGTAGCAATGCAAATAACTGATCTAATGGCTTTAATATAAAAAAAAAAAGACTGTGTGATGAACCAGAGCACTTTGAAATATATAGTTCCTCAACTACAGTTTTAACCTCCTTGCCAGCACTTACACTGGGAGATAGGCAGGCCTTTTATGGCTGCTGGGGGCCCAGGTCCCATTGTCTGGTGCTTTATATTTAAGCATTGTGTTGTGGTCTGGGCAAGCGAGAAGCATACCCACCCGAGGCTATAAGTGGAAATCAAGGCAATAGCGAGTGACTTGGAAGAGAAACTGATCCTCTAGGCTTTACCCTGTAATAAATGAAAGAAGTTTGTTTTCTAAATAACTTAATTCTGTACAGAACTTGTTTTGCTGTAAAGCAAGTGTTTAGAGAAATGAAAATCAGAACTGAGCTTTGATTGCCAAATTCACAGCAAAATAAAGTCTTAAAAAGCTGGCAAGTATGCTTTGTTGTTGTTGCCGGCAGTTGTTATATGAATTCCGACTTACAGCGATCCCATGTGACAGAGCAGAACTGCCCCATAGGGTTTCCTAGGCTGTAATCTTTTTGGGAGCAGGTCGCCAGGTCTTTTCTCTCGAGGAGCTGCTGAGTGGGTACGAACCGCCGACCTTTCAGTTAGCAGCTGAGTGCTTAACCATTTCTGCCATCAGGGCTCCTTAAAGTACATTGTGCCATACTAAAATAAAATGAAGGACTCCTGTTAATACGGAGTCCGTCAAGGAACCGATGGGTCTGAGCTGTACAGAGACTGATGTGCTTTTCGTTGACGGCACTTTCACTTTCGTTAATAAGTCACTTCCTGTTGAGGGTGGACCAGATTGACTTCGTATTATAAATAGTCACATTATATAATTATACCATGTACCATTTGCCCCTATGTATGTCAGAATAGAACTGTGCTCCGTGGAATTTTCAATGGCTAATTTTTTCAGAAGGAGATTGCCAGGTTTTTCTTCCAGGGCACCTCTGGGTGGACTCAAACCTCCAACCTTTCAGTTAGCAGCTGAGTGCATTAACTGTTTGCACCACCAGTTAGTATGACTCACACTGTCCTTCTGTCATACTGCCTTCATTTCTAGATATTTATCTTGATTGTAAACTCAAGGACACTGGACACATCTTCTGTATGTTTTACCTCTTTTATTAACATTTGTTGAATGAATGCATGAATGACAGGCGTTCCTTTGAAGTGAGCTTGCCCTTTGAGGTAAGACAAATGTGAAAGGCAGGATCCTTAACTCCTTGTTCATCTGATGGAGCTACTTTGGGGGTGTAGCAAAGTTTGTGCGTATAGAGAATTAGAATTGAAACTCACTTTCACCAAAGTATTGCCTGAGCTTGCTCCAGAAATAATGGAATATTTTTAGAAGCGCTGGAGTTCTTGAGACAAAGGCGTAAATTCAGAGCCAGGACACTGAGACCAAAAATAAGAGGAAATTTATCGGAGCAGAGAGGAGCAGTAGGCATTGGAATTTATGGCAGGGAAGGAAGGGACTCGGAAGGTGGTTACAGTCGAGGAAAGAAGAGGCCCGCTGTTGCAGTGTGCATTGGGAGAGACTGGGAGAAATCTTTAACAAGGATTCCTTCAGACCTCTCTGGCGCTAGGGATGTTTGACAGTGTGGTGTGTGAGGAGGCCCCAGACTAACCTGCGTTGTTGATGTTGGGTGCCCTGGATTCAATTCCAACTCCCAATGACCCTGTAGGACGGAGTAGAACTGCCCCCTAGGGTTTCCAAGGTTGTAATCCTTACGGAGCAGATCACAGGAGCCGCTGGGTGAGTTCAAAACGCTAACGTCTCAGTTAGCAGCCAAGCACTTAACCATTTCTGCCACCAAAGAAAACCTGTTACCGTCCAGTTGATCCCAACTCATGGCGCTGCCCGAGCTCTGTAAATGACGAAATGCAACGAGAGAGGGAGGTGGTGTTAGCTCCCTTCCCCTTCCTTCCTGCCCGGTTTGTGTTGAGGCTCAGGCGGTTCTCGGAAGGGAGAAAAGTCTTGGGAATATCAGAGGGCTGTTTTCCATGTTCTGCCATGAACTGTATGGCAAGCTTATTGGAGAGAAGAACATTGACCGCCTTCTTTCCTGCCCTAAGGAAAGCTGAATGTGTTTGTCTTGGTCATCCAGGGCTACTCGGTACCAAATTCTGTCTTGGTTATCTAGCGCTGCTCTAATAGAAATACCACAAGTGGATGGATTCAACAAAGAGAAATTTGTTTTGTCACAGTCTAGTAGGCTTCAAGTCCAAATTCAGGGCATCAACTCCAGGGGAAGGCTTTCTCTCTGTCAGCTCTGGAGGAAGGTGCTCATCGTCATCAATCTTCCCCTGGACTAGGAGCTTCTCTGCACAGGAACCTCAGGCCCAAAGGACGTGCTGTGCTCCTGGCACTGCTTTCTTGGTGGTATGAGGTCCCCCACTCTCTGCTTGCTTCTCTTTCCTTTTATCTCTTTTTTTTTTTAAATTTATTTTTATTGTACTTCAGGTGAAGGCTTACAGAACAAATACTTTCTCATGAAGCAGAAGTACACATGTTGTTTTATAACATTGGTTAACAACCCCACAACATATCAACCCTCTAACTTCTCAACTTTTTTTTTTTTTTTGGTGAAAATACACATAGCCAAAGATACACCTTTTCAAAAATTTCTACATGCACAGTTCAGTGACAATGACTACGCTCTTC
>NW_004443961.1:679534-718955 GCF_000243295.1 Trichechus manatus latirostris
CTGTCTTCGGGGCATTCAGTAGTTATTTTTCTCATTTACTGATTGTCGATTTGTTTGTTTCGTCCCTTTTTTAAAAAAAGATTCGACTATGTCTGAGCAGGCAGACTGTGTGTTCTTTGTTGTTTGCTCGTCTGTGGGCACAATACTTTTTGCCTCCTTCTTCAACTGGCAGGGTCAATCACTCAGATATGGTACCGCAGGGCAGGTCTAGCTGAAGAGGAGCCACTGGGATGGGTTGTTTGTGGCACTTCCTACAGCCACCAGGGCTGGTCGGTAATCAGTGCAGGGCAGATTCCAGTAGGCCGTGCCTGTGCTGCTTGGTGGTGTGATGTCAAGCGCACGGTGCAGGTAGGCAGGATGCAGCGGGGAGATTGTTATGTGTGGAGCTAAAATGGATATGGGAGAGAGGAGAAAGGAACAGGAGCCAAAAACATACAAACAAACAAAAAAGAATGCTAGGGGAGCTTGCCGTTGGAGTGGAGAGATGAGAGACTATGAAATGGGGAAAACAGAAAGGGGAGGATGAACAAAAGAAAAGAATGAATAAATAAGAATCAGAAATGTTAAAGAACCGCAAAGTTCTCAGGGATCCCACTGGTGCAGCTATGAGGTCTGGGGAAGTTGTTCTCAGGTGTTTCAGTACATCCTGGCTAGAAGGTGTAGAGGTATACAATGCCAGGTATTCAGGGAACAGAAAGAGAAGGAAGATATAGAGAGACGAGAAACTGAGCAATGAAGAAAGACAAAAAGGGAAAAAGAAAACAAAACAAATTGGAAAAAAAAAAAAAACAAGAAAGGCCTTCAAAGAAACGGAAGAAAAAAAAAACCAACGTAAAAAGAAATGCCCTCAGGGATCCCTCTGCACGTCTGTGGAAGCCGAAGGGGCGTCTCCCTGCCACGCAGCTCAGCCTGGCCATAAAGGGCTCCCAACTTAAGAAAAGGTAAAGAAAACAAACAAACAATTGAAAACAAACAAACGAACAATAGCCCCAGCATCCCACTAGCGCGGCAGCCCAAACCGGGAAGCAGCTCCACACTTGAACGGAGCTCCGCAGCCCCTCAGGAAGAAGCAAAGATGGCGCACGGAGCCAGGTACCTGAGTGAAGGGAGGGGGTGGTGGCGAGAGGCAAGTAAGAAGTCAAAAGAAGCAGAAAAAAAAAAAGCAACACTAGCAGCCAACAAATGGCACTCAGAGAGCCAGCTAGTGCGGGCTGGTGTTTCTGTACAAGAGACTGTGTCCGTGGGAAGCAGAGGGGGCCGAGTGTGGGTGAAGAAGGGTAGAGAGTGGGAAAGCGTATATCACAAATTACCGGACCTCTGCATCCCCTCAGGAAGAAGCAAAGATGGTGCACGGAGCAAGGTACTTGAGCTAAAGGAGGGGGAGGTGGGGAGAGGCCAGGAAGAAATAAAAGGAAATGGAAAAAAAGCAACACCAGCAGCGAACAAATGGCACTCAGACAGCCACCCATTTGGGTGTGTGGAATCCAAGCAGCTGCTGTTGCCCAGTCAGGAGACTGTGGCCGTGGGAAGCAGAGGAGGCCAAGTTGGTGTGAAGAAGGGTGGGAGGTGGGAAAGCGTATATCACCAATTACTGGTTGTTTTGTCTCCCACTGGAAGCTCCGTAAGGCTGCTTTCTCGTACCCCCTGTTTGCTGGTCTCCGATAGGAGTCCAAGATGGTGGACCCATGCTGCGTTAGCTGTTAGGGGACCTCTGCATGAATCTCTCCTCGCTCTCCGTTCTCTGTCAGTTTTCTCACTCCATTTGGTGCTTGGCTGAGTTCTTTATCTCTTCATTTGATGTTTTAGGGTTTCAGGATTGTTGTTTTCTCTGTTCGGCTTAGTTTTTTGGATCTTTGCTGTGGAGGGACGGCGTGGTGCTTCTGCCTAGAGCGCCATTTTGCCGGAACTCCCTCCTTTTATCTCTTGAGAGATAAAAGGTGGTGCAGGCTACACCCCAGGGAAACTTCCTTTACATTGGATCAGGGATGTGACCAGGGTTAGGGTGGTGTTATAGTCCCACCCTAATCCTCTTTAATGTAAAATTACCATCACGAAATAGAGGACAACCACAGAACACTGGGAATCATGGCCCAGCCAAATTGATACACACCTTTTTAGGGGGACACAATTCAAGCCATGACATTGTTTTATGCAACGTTTCGAAAATGTTGAGTTTAATCTTGGCCCTTTTGGAAAAGGCTTACCATTTGCTAAATTTCAAAGACAAGAGCACTTGTAATAAGCCTCTTTTCCTTACATCACCTTTCTGTTCTCAGCCTTAGCTTTGAACAGAGAGGTATGTGGGCATTCAGTGGGAACGACCATAGAGGCCAGCATGTGGGCTGGGGTGGACGCACCCTGGGAGACTGGCGGGGTTATACGATGCTCACAGAATCTCTGAGAGCTTCAGTTCCCTCCCCTGGAAAGGTGGAAAAAAGAGTGACAGCTTCATCTTCCTTTGTATATGGATCATATAAGAATACATAAGAGCATGATACCTGCCTCCATGTCTTACATGTCTGTTCCAGCAAGTGCCCGGCTGTGGGCTGCATAAAGGAAAGTGACTGGTATCATTGTCATTGTCATTGTCGGCTGCCATTGAGTGGACCCTGACTCATGGCGACCCCGTGCACAGCAGAACAAAACCTTACCTGGTCCTGTGCCGTCCCCCTAATCACTTGCACATCAGACCGTTGTGATCCACAGGGTTTTCACTGGCTGATTTTTGGAAGTAGATCGCCAGGCCTTTCTTCCTAATCTGTCTTAGTCTGGAAGCTCCACTGAAACCTGTTCAGCATCACAGCAACACACAAGGCTCCACTGTCAGATAGGTGGTGGCTGCACATGAGGTGCGTTGGACAGGAATCAAACCTGAGTCTCCATCATGGAAGATGAGAATTCTTCCTGCTGAAACAGTACTGGTCTTGTAAAGACTTATTAAACATTATTTACGAGACTTATTAACATATTGCATACATAGAATGTTTGCTGAGTCAGGCATCCTGGCACTTGATGGAAAACAGTCAGTGAGAAGTGAAGAAAAACCTATTGCCGTCAATTCAGTTCCAACTCAAGCACCTCCTATACCCAAAACCAAACCAAACTCATTGCCGTTGAGTCGATTCTAACTCATAGCGACCCTATAGGACAGAGTAGAACTGCCCCTTAGAGTTTAAAAGGAGCAACTGGTGGATTCGAACTACTGACGTTTTGGTCAGCTTTTAACTGCTGTGCCACCAGGGCTCCAAGCAACCCTATAGGACAGAGTAAAACTGCCCCATAGAGTTACAAGGCTGTGGTCTTTATGGAAACAGACCACCAGGTCTTTCTCCCACAGAGCCACTGATAGGTTCAAGCCACTGACCAGGACACCAGCAAGTGACTTTATACCTAGAGAACAGTCTAGAAACCAAGCTGAAATGCTGCTGAGTGGATGAGGGAAAGCAGATTTCTCTTTCCTCCAAAACTCTCTGTCTCCTTTGTTTTTGAGACCCCATGAAAAGGCCCCTATTAGGCAAAATAGGAAGACTGAGAGCAGCCGGACCCCCAACAGGTCCCCTGTGTAAAAGGCACCCATTTGACGAGGCCACCACCAGGCACTTCCGGGGGCACCTGCGTGGGGTGGGCATCATGCTCAGCCATGCTGGGAAAAGGCCTCACGCACCTCAGCACCTCAGCGAGAATTATCCGGGTGTCTCCTTCTGTCACCTTTGACGAGGCCACCACCAGGCACTTCCGGGGGCACCTGCGTGGGGTGGGCATCATGCTCAGCCATGCTGGGAAAAGGCCTCACGCACCTCAGCACCTCAGCGAGAATTATCCGGGTGTCTCCTTCTGTCACCTGGAGGGCAGGGAGCACAGCGTCTTCATCTTCCCATCTCCCCAGGTGCGTGGCTCGGCCACCTTCTCAGAGGTCTCCCATGATGGCTCATGGCTTCCTGGATGACTGAGAAACTGATGGCTGGGTCCTTTCTCCCAGGCCTAGAGTTAGCCAGACCTGAACCGTGGTGGGGGGCCACCCTTGGGCCCCAGCAGGTCCCGGATCCGTTCATGTAGAATCTTCTCTTTGGAAAACTCGGATTTTATGGGCTCCATTCATATGAATGGTTTTCGGTTAATAGCACAGCCCTGCAAGAGAAGTTAACCAAAAAAACCAAACCTGTTGCCGTTGAGTCGATCCTGACTCATAGTGACTCTAGCGGACAGAGTAGAACTGCCCCATAGGGTTTCCAAGGAGTGGCTAGTGGATTCGAACTGCTGACCTTTTGGTTAGCAGCCGAGCTCTTAACCACTGTGCCACTAAGGCTCCAAAAGAGAAGTTGCAGTGATTAATCAGTATTCACACTTGGCAGAGATTGGAGTTGCAGGCAGAACGCGGTGAGTTCTCACAGCTTTCTTGCTAGTGTTTTCAAATTCCATCAGCACTGAATGGACAAACAAAATGTGGTGTAGCCATACAGTGGGATCTCATTCAGCCTGGAAAGAGAAACGGTGTTCTGATCGGTGCTGCAACATGGATGAACCGTGAAAACATTATGCTGAATAAAGCAAGTCAGACACCAAAGGTCAGATATTGTATGATTCCATTTACATGAAATGTGGAGAATAGGCAAATCCCTAGAGACAGAGAGCAGAGCAGAGGTTGGCAGGGACTAGGGAGGGCAGAGGAGGAACACTGGATTCCTTAGGGAGCATGGAGTTTTTGTGAAGGGTGATGAAAAAATTTGGAAATTGATAATGGTGATTGTTGGCACAGCGTGGCAAACACAATTAATGTCACTGAATTGCACAGATTAAAAAGGTGGAAATGGCTCATGTTTTATGTATTTTTACCACAATTGAAAAAACCAACAGCAACCAAGTCTACTGGTCCAGCATGAAAGGTGGGCTTTTTATTTTCTTTCTGATGTCTGTTTTCCCTTCTTCCATGAACAGCCCCCAATTTTCATTTGTAGATGCAGCATTAATATCAACGACAACTCTACCTTTATGACTTTGATTGGCATAGTAAAATCACCTTTAATCTTGTGGTTACATCTGAATTTTCTCGAAGTCCCTGTCAGAGGGAGTGAGGTGCAAATATTAATATTTGATGAAGACATCCATTATAAAATAAAATGATTAGTTACTGGTTTGACATTGTAAGTGCACACGGAAACACAGCTTACTGCTTTCTCTAGTTCTTGTCTCCTGTGCCATCGGCTGTCACTCGGTCATGTTTAACACGTGTTGTTTGATTTGTAAATTAGTGTGACTAAAAGGCCTGCCCATTTTCCACAGATGATTTTTGAAAAAGATACTATTTTGCCCTTGACCTAATCTGTCGGCGACTTATTCTGACTTTAACATCTTCAGCTCATTCTTTAAAAAGTGTCAGTTGGGCGCACAGGGCACCTCCACTGGGTTTTCATTTTGCTGAAGTTGAAGGTCTAGAGTGGGCCAGAGACAGAGCTCCGGGAACCGCACTCTTAGGAATTCCTGACTGTCTTGGCAGAGCAGGGCCAGGTGGGAAAGAACTCATGGGAAACAGTGCTTGCCCACGTGTCCGTCTTCTCTCCCTCCTCCCTTCCTTCCCTCCTTTCTCCCTCCCTCCCGCCCTCCCTTGCTCCCTCCCTCCCTTCCCTCCCTCTGGCCCTCCCCTCCCTTTCTCCCTCTCATTGTAACGACATACACGGCACATTTGCCAATTCCACATTTTTCAGGCGTACAGTTCAGTGATACCAATTGTGTTAATTATGTTGTGCATCCGTCACCTCTGATCGTTGCCACATTCCCCATCACCATAAACAGAGTCTCACTGTTTTCTAAACAGTGACCCTGCTCTTCCCCATCCTCATGGTAACCGCTAATGAACTTTGGTCTCTATACATTTGCCTGTCCTAAGTATTTCATGTTAGCGAGCTCATGCAATACTTGGCCTTTGTGACTAACATGTTTCACTCCGCGTAACGTTTTCAGGGTTCATCCATGCTGTAGCACGTATCAGAACTTCCTTTCTCTTTATGGCTGAGTACAGTTCCGCTGTATGGATGTAGCGCATTGTGCTTCTCCGTTCATCTGTTGATGGACACGCGGGTTGTTCCACCTCTTGGCTCTCGTGAAATGTGCTGCAGTGAACTTTGGTGCACGAGTTTTTGTTTGCATTCCGCTCGCTCATGTTTTCAGTGCTAATTTTAATTCATTGGATTCAAGGGTGACGGTGAGTCCCCACTTGCCTGCTCACTTCTTGGTCTCCAGTCTTGTCTGTGTACATCACACATCATCAAGTCTGCTCTTATTGCCACTCACTTCTGCGATGTTTGTGTATAGAATCCCTGGACAACCAGTGTCTCCGTGGGGTTTACTTGGATAAGACAGTAACCGCTGGGGTATAGCAGGAGTCCCTGGGTGGTGCATATATCATGCTTAGCTGCTAACTGAACGGTTGGAGATTCCAGTCCACCCCAAGGTGCCTCACAGGAAAGGCCTGGCGATCTCTTTCCGAAAAATCAACCGCGGAACACCGTCTGGAGCCTAGTTCTGCTCTGACACACATGGGGTCACCGTGAGTCAGAATCCACGCAACGGCAGCTGGTCCACCATCACTCCCAGCATCTCTCCCTTCAGCCTGACGCGGATGCGCCAGCCTCCGCGATGTGTTCTGGGCACAGTGTGGAGTCACTCGGAGCTGTTTTCCCCCCGCTCTGCTCCTGGAGGCACGGCCTGGGCCAAGTACAACTTGAATAACCTTCAGGAGAGCCGCGCTGTCCTTCTGTGGGCCGCTGTCTTTGAAAATTGCCTGCAGAGTTAGTGAGCGGGAACAGTTAAGATTTACAAACAATGATGAAGCTTGTCATGCATCTTTCACCATCCATCACCCAGGTGCCGTGGCTGGGCGGTGAAGTGTTCTTCATAAAAACCAGCTCAGTGTGAAATACACCTCGCTGCAGTGTTTACTGCCCTGAAGCTCGTCAGCGGCCCTTTATAGTAAATCCAGATTGCACCGTGACACTACAGTATATCATTGCCCGGCGCGGTGGGGTTTACGCTGGGAAGGGGCAGAGCGCACACCAGATGAGGTGTCCAGAGTGAGTTATGTCAGAACTCGGCTGTTAGATGGGGATAGCTTTTGTTTTCTGAACACTGAAAGTTAGCTTCATATGTATTGATATTTATATATAGGCATACACTACCAGCTTGCACATATGCACAGGGTATACACTCAATGCCGAGGTCAGGTTCCAGGTGGGCTTCTCGTGTAAACAACAGTGACCGGATTTTATGGACCCTCCAAACTGCTGTTCATCGAAATTGGCATAAATGGATCTTTTTGGGGGAACTAGAATTGACGGAAGGAGCCCTGGTGGCACAGTGGTGAAGCGCTCGGCTGCTAACCAAAAGGCCGGTGGTTCCAACCCACCAGCTGCTCCGCAGGAGAAAGATGTGGCAGTCTGCTTCTGCAAAGATGGCAGCCTTGGAAACCCTATGGGGCAGTTCTGCTCTGTCCCATAGGGTCACTATGAGTTGGAACGGACTGAGTGGCAGTGGGTTTGGTTTGGGTTTTGAGAGCAGATGGTTGTTTCATCGTTGAAGTGTGTTTCATTTTGCTGTACTTTTAAGTGGTCATGTTGGACGTCCTTCCTTACAAACACAAGGAATGCTCTGTCCTGGGACTGTGGTGCACTGGAATGATCCCTTCGCTGTGAGGGCAGAGGGGAGAAACCCTATAGGACTGTCCCGCCCCTTGCTGAGCCCCTTGTCAGCCCAGGGCTCTGAAGTCAGTTGCTTATTTATTATTTTCTTGCTCGGTATCAAAATTCTAGGGCTGCCTCTGTTATCTTTCTAGATGCAGCTCCCAAGAGCAGATTTATGGGGCTTTAGCTTAAATCCGCAAAGCAAAAGAGCACACTGAATTTATTGTGTGATCAGGTTTATTTACCTCCACCCTAAAAGGGCCGATATTAAAAGTGAGCTCCATAAAAAATAATATTCAGAGGTAACAGCAGGCACTGAGGTCCCATGATCATCTGCTTGTTAACATATGCGTTTGAAAATCTTCCGTTAAAAAGAAAAAAAAAAGAAAGAAACCCCTGTGTTAAGTGTAGCACGGTTGTTGGAAGAATCCTTTTGTGGTCTTCACACACCTGCTTCCACACTGAGGCTGGGGTCTCTCCCCCATTTACACCTGCAGCAAGCCTGGGGCAGGGGTTTTCTCCCCACTTTCAGTGCAGAGGTCAACACAGCCGTCTGCCCTTTTTCTGGCTGTTTGCTTTTCATCGCACTGGTATGGGGCCACGGCTGAGTCTTTGGAAGCAGCACAGGAAGCAATTGCAGGTACACGGTGCTGGCTTCTAGGGGGCAGTACAGGAGCCAGAAGTCTTCCACTGGCTTTTGCTCCCGGGAGGAGGGAATAGCCCCAGAATCAGCCCAGGGTCTGCACTTGCCTAGGTGGTCGACCCAACAGGTGCAATCACTTCATCAGGGTTGAGCGATAAAATGCAGGGCGCCCCATTAAATTTAATTTCAGATAAACAACAAATGATTTTTTAGCGTAAGTATGTCCCAAGTGTTTGAGTATACTAAAAAATCATTTGTTTCTGAAATTGAAATTTAACTTGACATCCTATATTTGTATCTGCCCATAGAGCCCTGGTTGCCCAGTGGTTAAGCGTTAGGCTGCTTAACTGAAAGGTGTGCAGTACAAACCCACCAGCGGCTCTGCGGGAGAAAGATGTAGCTGCCTGCTTCTGTGAAGATTAGCTAAAAGCCAAACCAAACCCGTTGTCGTCAAGTCGATTCTGACTCGTAGCGACCACATAGGATGAGTAGAACTGCCCCGTAGGGTTTCCAAGGAGCGTCTCATGGATTCGAACTGCCAACCTTTTGGTTAGCAGCTGAGCTCTTTACCATCGCACCACCAGGGCGCCTCTGTAAAGATGACAGCCTTGGAAATCCTACAGGGCAGTTCTACTCCGTCCTATAGGGTCAGTATGAGTCGGAATCAACTACAGTAGTGGGTTTGGTTTTTTTGTTTTTTGGGGGCAACCTTATACTTCATCCATAACTACAATTTTAGGGCCCTGGGGCAGAAGGCATGGAGTCCCTGGGTGGTACAGATGGTTAAGCTAAGGTTGCAGCACCCAGAGACACTGCAGAAGAAAGGCCTGGTGATCTAATTCTGAAAACTCAGCCATTGAAAATCCCACGTAGCGCAGTTCTACTCTGACACACACGCAGTCGCCCTGAGTCGGAACTGACTCCACCCAACTGGTTTGGATTTTTCATTGTTGCTGAGCAGAAGGCAAAAATGAAAACCAGGCAGAGGAGAGCAGAGCCTTCTGTAAGCATTTTCAGCAGCTTTAAGAACTGGTTTCCTTTTTATTTCTCCAAGAATAGTATAAGAGGCAGTGCTGACCGTGCTTGGAACTGCTTCCTGTTTTGGTTAAGCCGTTCATGGGGAAAAGTTTCTGGGTTATCATATATCCTTGATCACATTAAATGTGTCGCTTCTCCCTCGGTTTAGGTGACTCCTAGGTCCAGAAAGGTCAACATCATCTTATTTCTTCCTTCATATTTTACAGGATAGGTACATGAGTATAACAGCAAATGCAAATGAAGCCACCGCTGCTCAGCATTAAAATGGAAACGTACAGTTGGGGTGCATTCTGTTTGGCTCCCCTCTTGTAGTTTTGCCAGATGTAGAGGCGAATCTTGCTCCCCTGTGGGGCCAGTTCCTGTCTGTCGATTTCCTTAATCCCCCTGGGGTGTAAATTGATG
Source organism: Trichechus manatus latirostris (assembly GCF_000243295.1). Classification (NCBI taxonomy): domain Eukaryota; kingdom Metazoa; phylum Chordata; class Mammalia; order Sirenia; family Trichechidae; genus Trichechus; species Trichechus manatus. The sequence continues at coordinate 689,291 of NW_004443961.1, forward strand.
GCTAAGCCAATAAACAAGTAATAAATTCACTGAGTGCCAATTATGTGTCTGTGGGCCTAGAATTTTGCTCCAGGAGATGAACCGTGGCTGAGAGCGTGACCTCCATGATCCCTCATGTCAGCAGAGTCTTGGGGACACGCGTCCTTCCTTTCCGGGGAAGACAGCCTGGCTTCTCAGCTCTGCAGGGTGTGGGGTGGAGTCTTTCTGTGCCGGCTGGCTTGCTCTTATTCAGCGCCTGCTTGAGGCCTCCTCCACAGCCCTGAGGGAGCGGTTCCTTCTGTACGTCAGAGAAAGCGGGGTAGCAGTCAGACTCTGGGTAAATGTTGCAGGTAGACAGGCTGGTGCATTTTGCTTTGGTTACTTAATGTGGCTGTAGAGGTGAAATGGGTCTTGATTTGTTTGTATATACCAGCTTTATTGAGATTTAATTCACGACCATAAAAGTCACCCTTTTAAACTGTACAATTCAGTGGTTTTTATTGACAAAGTTGTGCATCTATCACTACTAATTCCAGAACATTCTCTTTCCCCTAAAAAGAAGGCCATATTCATTTAGCAGTCATGCCCTGTCTCCTCTTCCCAGTGCCCCTGGCAACCACTGATCTACTTCCTGTCTCTGGATTGTTGCCTAGTCTGGACATTTAGTATAAATGGAATCATGTAGTATGTGGCCTTTTGGGTGTGGCTTTTTTTGCTTAGCGTAATGTTTGCGAGATTCATCCATGCTGTAGCGCGATCAGTACTTCATTCCTTTTTATGGCCGAATAATCTGTTGTGTGCAGGGGCTTGGTTTATCGTGAGTTCCAAAACCACCGCAGGACCCAGTGAACTTCATCACGGCAAAGCTGTTAGGCCACAAGGTTCTCCAGGTGAAAAAGGATGGGTTCAACAAAAAAACATTTTAAAAGTAACACGTTTGTGAGACCATCGGCCAGTATTCACATCACCTGTCTGGCTGAATAGAGCAAACACTGATAAATGATAGCCGTTCTTGGACTTCGCCTGTGACGCACACTTTCTAAAAATAGCAGTGGGAAGTGAGTAACTAGAGTGTGGCTGACTCAGTCTGAGAATGTAGTACTCAGCCAGGGTGGAGACGTTGTCTTACGACTAGGAGCGGGGACAGCATCTTCAATTTGTTTCTCCTCTGGGAACAGGGCCTCACTCAGAATCTGCTGGACTGTGAGCCTTGTATACCTGCTAAAGATGGCTGTTGGCTGCCACTGTGTCACCTCTACCTCATGGCGACCTTATGTACGTTGTTGTTGTCAGGTGCCGTTGAGTCGATTTTCGACTCATGGATACCCTGTGTGACGGAGTAGAACTGCCCCCATAGGGTTTTCTAGGCTGTAATCTTCACGGGTGTAGATCGCCAGGTCCTTCTCCCCCAGGGCTGCTGGATGGGTTCGAACCACCAACCTTTCTGTTAGCAGCCGAGCCGAGTGATTAACCGTTTGTGCCACCAGGGCTCCTTGGCCTTATGGATAACAGAACAAAATGCGGCCTAGTCCTGTGCCATCATCACGGTCATAGGTGTTTGAGTTCATTGTTGCAGCTGTTTGCCACAGATTACTTCCGTTAAAACCAGAGGACCAGCCGTTCCCTCTGCCCTGGTGGGGAAAACCCTACCAAGACAGCAGAGTGACAGAGGGTTAAAGTCGGACACCTCCCTGTGGGCTTTTTCTGTGAGCAGGCATCCGACGTGGAATCTGTGGAACTCAGTACAAGCCCGTGAAGCTGCCGTTTGATTCACCGAGTTCTCTGCGGTAGATAGATTCTCGGTCATCTTTCCTTCCGTTTTCTTGTTCCTCCCTGCTGTCTCAACTATCTTTTTTCCACCCGACATCACTGAAATAAAGGCCGCTGTAATAACAAGGGGCAGGGCCGCATACAGCACCAGGATTCATAGTGATCCACAGGGTTTTCGCTGACTGATTTTTGGGAAGTAGATCTCCAGGCCTTTCTTCCTAGTCCATCTTAGTCTGGAAGCTCTGCTGAAACCTGTTCAAGCATCACAGCAACCCACAAGCCTCCGCTGACAGACAGGTGGTGGCTGAGCATGAGGTGCGTTGGCTGGGAATCGAACCCAGGTCTCCTGCATGGAGAGTGAGAATTCTACCCCTGGACAGCTCTAAAAAAGCCACAAAACCAAACCCGTTGCCATCGAGTCGATTCCGACTCACAGTGACCCTATAGGAGAGAGTAGAACTGCCCCATAGGGTTTCCAAGGAGCAGCTGGTGGATACAAACGGCCGACCTTTCGGTTAGCAGCCGAGCTCTTAACCACTGCACCACCAGGGCTCCACTGAACCAGTCGTGCAACAAAAGGCTGTGTCTGCTTTCCCGTTTTCTAATTGGCATCAACTACAGTTTTTCTGATTGCAAGTGACAAATTGTAATTTTTAAAATACCCAGTTTTCGAGGGTGATCTGCATGTAGCTGCTTACGTGTGAGGGATGACAGGGCCTCCTTAGGCAAGGCCCAGGGCAAAGTGCTGAGATCCTCTGGTGTCCTGGAAGAGCTTGGAGACAGCCTGCCCAAGCGGAGCGCAGACGGGCAGAGGGGCGCGGAGGACAATATCTGGCTGGTTGCAGCCTGAGGTGGTCAATCACCCTTGGTGTTTATAGAAGCGAAAAGTCAATGCGGTAGTTGTTTTAATTTGACACGACTCTTGGGTTGAGAGGGTGTGATTGCTGGAGGGGACAGTTAAGTGGCTGTGCCCCCTGACAGCCTGTCTGGGGCTGCGTCCCGGGCTAAGCGTTTTTCTGATGAGCGATAGATTGGGTTAAATATCGGTGTAATTGCCGGCTTCCGCCTACCGGTCTTGCCGTCCTTGTATGACATTTGTATTACCACTCGCCTGAGGCTGTTGAGGTTTATGCTGCAAAGAGAGTCCGTATGTTCATTTTCATGAATCAGTGTCGGATTTGGAAAAGCAGTTGTTACAGCGCTAAGTGGGCTGTAATAAATGCTGCCGCCTCCGGACCTGAGGGAGTAAATCACAACTGGTTAGATCCACCCAAGTGGCCTTTTTGAGTGGAAGTGACTTGAAGTTGACTTACCAAAGCTAACGTTTGTCTTTAGGACATGGAGGCAGATCATTGGTTCATTTTTTAAACCTGTGGATGGCACTTTGCTGCTGGTAAGCCAGAGGGGAGGAGATTCTGTACATGTTTAGGTAGAAAAGTTCCCTTCTAGGAGGTGAGGTGGAGCCCTGTGGTGCAGTGGTTAAAGCGCTTGGCTGCTAACCAGAAGGTGGGTGGTTTGAATTCACCAGCAGCTCTGAGGGAGAAAGACCTGGCGATCTGCTCCCGTAAAGATTACAGCCTAGGAAACCCTATGGGGCAGTTCTCCTCTGTCACATGGGGTCTCTATGAATCGGAATCAGCTGGCTGGCATACAGCCACAAGAAGTGAGATTACGCCAAAGTCGTTTTCAAGGCTGCAGCCAGTTTACTATAGTTACACCAACTCTGGGAGTCAGCCTTATCTCAAACTATTTAATACGCGCCCACGATGCGCTGAGCCCTAAAGAGAGAGCTTGGTGCCTCGCCCCCAGAAGTTTGTAAGCCAGGAAACTAAATTTTGGAGCATGTCCTTTTCTCTCTTTTGATTGCTTGGCTTTAGTTCTTTACGAAGGATGCATGCTGACTGGTATTTCTTTGGAAAATCTTGGGGAGTTGAGAGAAAACCGTTGAAATGGCTGCATTCTTTTTTGCAAGTTTGGATGTGTGGCTAACTGCCTCCATGAACAACTGCCTCCTTTGCCATGAGACTGGAAGAACTGGACGGTGCCTGGCTACCACTGCTTAACATTTTGATCAAAGATTCTCTAGAAGAGACCTGATCGAAAGGAGGAAAATGCAGAACACAATTTCACATTCTCATGGACTCCAGTCTTTCTGGAGCTACAGAAGCTAGATGAACCCCCAGCACTATTGCCCTGAAATAATCTTTAAGCCTTAAGCCAGAAAAAATCCCCTGAAACCCTCTTAAAACCACATAATACTTTAGTTTAACTAGTTAAAAATGTCTGCGTTGAGCAGTATGCTCTTCTAAGATCTATCTGTATGGGATCAAAATGACAATAGCAAATTGAAAGATTAGGGAAGAACAACTCAGAAAACGAGGGTGAGAATGGTTGCACAACTCGAAGAATGTCATCAGTGTCACTGAATTGTACATGAAGAAACTGTTGAATGGGTATGTTTTGCTGTGTATATTCTCAACAACGACAAAAATAAAATATAAAAAAACAGAATGACAGGACATCGATATTGCGGAGTCTGTGTTGGCTCAAGCCTTATGAAATACCTGTTTCACGTTTAGTACTAGTTCCAAGAATTAGTTCATGATTTTCAGTTTATTTATTTTTGGACAGGCTGTTGTCTGCCTCCACTTACCTTTTCCCTAGAGCCTGTTGGGCTTGTTAATAACGGCTTGGTTGTTTCGCGGAAGCACTGATCATCTTAGTTCCTTGTTATCCTGGCTCTTTGGCCAAAGGCAGTCATTGGTCTGTGAGGTGGTGGATGGGGGGTTGTCAGCTCTGGGCTGACCTTCCAACCTGCCCCTCCCCATCACTGGTCAAGTAGCCCCGCACCCAGCATTCTGGAACAAGCTCTTGGGTATCAGTGACCCCCCATTCATGTCTGCAACACCATTTTTTTGAAGTGCTGTCTTGACCCAGTTGTGAGGTCCTGGCCAGAGGCCGGTTTGGTCTCCTTCTTGCGCAGCTGATTAAGTCCACTCTCCAGCCACCCCCCTTCTCAGGTCCTTACACTCCTGGTCCACTATGCACCTGTCCTACTCGCCCCGGGGCCAGGGACCAAGTAGCGAGGGACTGCCTAGTCCCTGTGTCCCGGAGCCGCAGAGTTACTCAAAATGCCCCAGAAGCCCTCAGAACCTCTCTAACTCTACCCTGCTTGCCATATATACGTGAGTCGAGTCCAACTCAGTGAGACCCTAAGGACAGAGTAGAACTGTCTTCGTAGGGTTTTGTAATCTTTACAGGAGCAGATCATGAGGTCTTTTCTCCCGTGGAGCTCCTGGCTGGGCTCGAACTGCCGACCTTTTGGTTTGCAGCCAAGTGCTTAGCCGTGGTGTCCCCAGGGCTCCTTTGTGTTTGGGGTGAGGCGGCGTCATGTGATGGTTCAGAGGATTGGGTTTGGCATCGCCCAGGTCTGCGTTGTCACGTGGCCCTGGACACGTTTCTTCCCCTCTCTGAACCTTGGCCTTCCCACCTGGAACTTGGAGGTGATGGTGTGTATTTCAGGGGAAGTGCTGGTTCAGTGGTAGGACTTTCTCCTTCCATGTGGCAGACTCAGGTTTCGATTCTCAGTCTGTACCTCATGCACAGCCACCACCCATCTGTCAGTGGAGACTGGCGTGTTGCTGTGATGCTGAAGAGGTTTCAGCGGACCTTCCAGACTAAGACAGACTAGGAAGAAAGGCCTGGCGATCTACTTTGGAAAACCAGCCAGTGAAAACCCTGTGGATCACAAGGGTCTGATCCACAACCGATCATGGGGGTGGCGCGGGACCGGACAGCGTTTCCTTCTTTTGTGTTTGGGGTTGCCATGAGTCGGGGCACCACAACTGATCATGGGGGTGGTGCGGGACCGGACAGCGTTTCCTTCTTTTGTGTTTGGGGTTGCCATGAGTCGGGGCACCACAACTGATCATGGGGGTGGCGCGGGACTGGACAGCGTTTGCTTCTTTTGTGTTTGGGGTTGCCATGAGCCGGAGCTCCACAACTGATCATGGGGGTGGCGTGGGACCGGACAGCGTTTCCTTCTTTTGTGTTTGGGGTTGCCATGAGTCGGGGCACCACAACTGATCATGGGGGTGGCGCGGGACCGGACAGCGTTTGCTGCTTTTGTGTTTGGGGTTGCCATGAGTCGGGGCTGACTCCACGGCGGTCAACAACGGGAGCAGCGGTATGTGTTTCATTTCATCTTCCTGTGGATTACTTGAAGTTACAAGTGTCAAGGGGTCACCCTGCTCCTGGCACACAGTGTCATGAAGATTGTTGTTCCTTTCATTGGTTGTCCAGGAATCCCAAGATTCCCCTGAATCGCCTGTTGCCAACAGAGTCTGTGGCAGCCAGATTCTGAGAACACTTACTAGTGAACGTGTTCTAGCCAGGTTCAGTTCCAGGAAAGACACGGACTGCTTGGGTAAGGTTGAGCTTCTGTCGTTTCTCCTCCAGCGTCCCGAGCCAAAAGCGCACAGACCCACACCCAGCTGTTTCCTCCTTGCGGCAGCCTGTTCCCCTTGCGCCCCTCCCTTCTTGGAGAGACAACAATTTGATAAATGACACGGTAAGGTAATACTGATTTTGTGTCTCGGTCCTCCTGATTAATTTGCATTTTTAAAGGAGATCAGTGCTTATTCTGAAGAAATGAATCTTTAACGGTGAATTTCAGATAGTTTGGTCCTTGGGTGTCGGGTGTATTTTGAGGCCAGAATCTCTCGCCCCCGAATCTCGAATCGCTTGTTTGTAAATAGCCATGTCCTTCGTATATGTGGAACCAAGCCAGATACCTGCATCTTGATTTTTGAGGGGCTTTGAATTTTGCTTTTTTTTCCCAAATACTATATTGTGTCCCGTGTAGAGAGGTGCTTGTTATAAAAGGCTGTACGTCATAAAATATTACGGGAGCCCTGGTGACATAGGGTGCCCCAGTGGCATAGGGGTTAAGAGCTTGGCTGCTAACCAGAGGTCAGCAGTTCAGATTCACCAAGCCTTCCTTGGAGACCTTATGGGGCCGCTCTAGTCTGTCCTATAGGGTCGCTATGAGTCGGAATCGACTCGATGGCAACAGGTATTCTGTGGTGTTTCAAACATAGACATTACAGCATATTTTCACTCGGGTTGTCAGTCGCTTGCTTTGGAAGGAGCACTTACTGAGATAACAGTGGCGCAAATGGTTAAGCACGTAGCAGCTAACTGAAAGGTTAGCCTCTGCTAACCCACCCAGAGGCGCCTTGGAAGAAAGTCCTGGCGATCTGCTTTGGAGGGTCACAGCCGTGAAAATCCATGAGCACAGTTCTGCTCTGACATACGTGGGGTCACCATGATCGGAATCAACTTGATGGCAACTGGTTGGTTGGTTGGTTGGCTACCTAAAGGGCACATCCCAAACTATTAACCTCAGGAATTACCCTGACCTATTGGGTAAAACCCTGCTGGATTCTAACATATTAGTAATAATAATGAAATCACTGCAGATTTTATCAACAAGTTGGATCTTTTGCAGAGTACTTTTCTAAAAAAAAATTAAAACAGTGTAAGTGGTTCACATTAACAATATAATTAGATTCTAGCTCACGTTGTTTTTGCTTTTATGATAGTTTGCAATCAGCCATTTCTTCCTTCTGTCAAGATGTAACCATCAAGATGTAACTTGCGACACAGCTGTCTATCATACTTTATTCAACTAAAAAGTACCTTTTAAGCAAGAGATTAAAAGAGAGCGGTCAGAAATAACTTTTGAAAACTGGTCTTTCAGAACATGTTTTTAATGTGTGGTTAAAACACCTTTATCTTTTTTTTTTTTTAAATGAACAGAATATGTCTATTTTCATTTTCTCTGTAGTTCTTTGTTTTTTTCTTCCTTTTTTTGTGCTTTTGGTGAAAGTTTACAGCTGAAGTTGATTTCTCATTCAAAAATGTATATGCCTATCGTCTTGTGACATTGGTTGCAATCCCCACAATGTGACAGTCCGCTCTCCCTTTCGACCCCAGGTTCCCTGTGTCCATTCATCCAGTTCTGTCCCTTCCTGCCTTCTCATCGTGCTTTTGGACAGGAGCTGCCCATTTGGTCTTGTATATTTGATTGAACTAAGAAGCACATTCCTCACATGCGTTATTGTTTGTTTTATACGCCTGTCTAATCGTTATCTGAAAAGTAGGCTTTGGGAGTGGATTCAGTTCTGAGTTAGCGGGGTGTATGGGGGCCATAGTCTCAGGGGTTCCTCCAGTCTCGTCAGACCAGTAATTCTCTGTAGTTCTTGACAAGTTCTTGGTGTGGGAGTCCCTGGGTAGTACAAATGGTTAATGTGCTTAGGTGCTCACTGAAAGGTTGGAGGTTCAAGTCCACCCAGAGGCGCCTCAGAAGAAAGACCTGGTGATCTACTTTCAAAAAGTCAGCCGTTGAAAACCCTGTGGAACACAGTTCTACTCTGACACAAATGGGGTCGCCGGAAGTCGGAATTAACTTGATGGCAGTTGGTTTAATCTTGGCGTACATACTGTAGTGTGACCTGCTTTTCCCTTGTTTTATGTAGTTTAACAGTTGCTTCAAGACCTAACTCTGTGATCCCTTTGATGTATGTCCTTTTATGCCCTTTGCTGTGAATTTACATGAAGACCCGTGTTTCTGTAGGAATACATAATTGCTTGGCTTTTTAACGTAAGTGGCGTCATACTGAACGTGTGGTTCCTCATCTCTGGTTTTTTCAATCAATTATTGGTCTTGGAAATATTTCGTGTTACGACTTGTAGGTTGTCTTTATTCTTTTTAACTAGAGTGTACTATTCCACAGTTTGGATGGATCGTAGTTTTTTGGTTAATTTCCTTATTTATTGACAATCATATGGAGCCCTGGTAGCACAGTGGTTAAGTGCTAGGCTGCTAACCAAAAGGTTGGTGGTTCGAACCCAGCAGCTGCTCCACTGGAGAAAGATGTGGCGGTCTGTGTCCATAAAGATTACAGCCTTGGAAACCCTACAGGGCAGTTCTGTGTTCTGTAGGGTCACTGTGAGTCAGAATCAACTCGACGGCAATGGGTATATTGACAGTCATGTTCTCCCTTTTCGGGTGTTACAGACAATGCCGTCCGTAGTCCCTTGTACGCCTGTGCTGGTGTTTTTCTGAGGACATACTGACAAGGAGCATTCCACAGAAAGCATGCATTGTAGATTGTATTGCTGTTGTTAACTGCCGTGGAGTCTGCCCCGGCTCATGGCGACCCCAGGCATAATGGAACGGTCCTGCGCCATCCCCATGATCAGGTGTAGATCCACTGTGATCCACAGGGTTTTCATTGGCTGATTTTCAAAAGAAGATCACCAGGCCTTTCTTCCTAGTCTTTCTTAGTCTAGAAACTCCACTGAAACCTGTCCAGTATCCTGACACCACGCAAGCCTCCACTGACAGACGTGGTGGCTGTGCATGAGGCACGCTGGCCTGAATAGCGTCTGGGTCTCCGCATGGAAGGGCAGCATTGAACCACTGAACCACCGCCGTAGTAAACACTGCCCAGTTAACCTCGAGACTGGCCACGCCGGTTATACTCCCAGCCGCACTGCAGTCTGGGAAGGTCCCTCATTCCCCAAAACTTTGCTAACGTGCAATTATGGAACACGTACATTTTCGTCCAGCTGACGTATGGAAGACGGAATCTTGTGGTGGTCTCTGTGTGCATGTCCTTTGGAGAGGCACCTCGAATGCCCTGACAGGGAAGGGGGCCCTCTGCCAGCATCCTGGGCAGCGCCTGCAATGCCAGGTGACCGGACCATTTCCAGGCCACCTGTGCGCCCTCCTCTCCCTGCAGGAAAAGCACAAGAGTGGCTCACAGGTCACCAGACAAGCCTTCCAGCACAGTCCATCTCTGCTAACGGCCTGCTGGCACTGCATCCCAATCAATCTCACCAGAAAACACCGGCCCTTGAACAAGCAGAGAAGCAGTAAAGCCGCTCAGATTTCCATGCCTTGTAGCTGCTTTCTTGTGATTAGAGGATCTAGTCTAATAGGAAAAAAAGAAACCCGTTGCAGTTGAGTTGATTTCAACTTATAGCAACCCCGTGTGTTACACATTATAACTGATCCATAGGATTTTCTTGGTTGCAGTCTTTACTGAAACAGACTGCCAGGCCTTTCTTTCGTGGTGTCTCTGGGTGGCTTCAAACCACCAACCTTTAGATTGTTGATCTTAGTGGCTGTTGAGTTGATTCTGACTCATGATGACCCCGTGTGTACAGAGTAGAACTGCTCCATAGGGTTTTCAAGACTGACCTTTTGGAAGCAGCTCTCCAGGCCTGTCTTTTGAGGTACCTCTGGGTGGATTCGAACTGCCAACCTTTTGGCAAGTAGCCAAGCGCTGAACTGTTTGTGACACCCAGGGACTTCACCACCTGGGGACTCTAGTCGATAGAAGAAAACCAGAAAGGAGAAGGTGACTCCACCCTGCACTCTTGGTGACAGGGCGCGGGGACAACCGTGTTTCCGCTGTGGCTGTAAATATGCTGTCTCCTTTGTGGGAAGGGCTGGGGACATGGCCCTTTCTGTGCTGACCGGTGTGGGCATCCAGGTCTGTGACGTTATACTGGGCAGGAGTGGAGATTCACACAAACAGCAGCGTCAGACACTCTTCTAGGATCTTCAAGGATTCCCAGGCTGAGCCCATTGAGATAACAGATGCTCCATACTATTAGGAAAGGCGTGGTGAAAAGTTTGTTAATGTTCTAATTTCACCCAGCTCGCTCTGACAGATCTTACATGATCAGCGGTTGTTGATGAGACCAAAACCAAACCCAGCCTGTCACTGTCAAATTGATTCCGGCTCATGGCGACCCCACGTGTTACAGAGTAGAACTGTGCCCAACAGGGTTTTCTCGTCTGTAATCTTTATGGAAGCAGTTCAGCAGGACTTTCTTCCGTGGAGCTGCTGGGTGGGTTTGAACCACCAACCTTTAGGTTAGCAGCTGAGCACAAACCGCTTGTGCCACCAGGATTCCTCTGCTTATGAGGTAGAGGCTGCTGTGATGTCACTGGAAGTGACTTCTCCTGGGACACAAGGATGGGGGGATTGAGCCTCCTCTCTTCTGGCAGCCAAATCCCGTGACTGGAAGGAGCTTAGTCCTTTATTGATAGAAAGCGTTACTGTCTTCATTAGGTAAGGTATGCTCCTAATTTCTTGCTTCGGAAGCAACCACTTGATGCTGAATTTCCCGCCTCTGTTTTGCACTTAATCACTTCTGACTTTGAGGAGGTGCTTATAGGAAACGGAGATCCGAGAAGTTATAGCCTCTCGGAGCTTTAGTTCTGGAAGTTCAAGGGCATCTAGCTCAGTCCTCTTGCTTTGTAGACGAGGAAACTGAGGCCTCCAAGACGACTTGCTCAAGGGACAGTATAGTCCTTAAAGAAAGATGCTGTGTTAACACCCACGATTTTATGATTGTACTACTAACCACTTCCTGTCGCCCGGATTTCAGACCTGAGCGAGAGCTGGGCTCCGCGTTAGCTGCGTTGATGGATCGATTTCCCTTATGGTGGACCCATCGGCCCTGCAGCATTTCTGTTAGATGTATCAGGAGCCCTTGATACTGCTGACCGGGAGGTGCTGGAGCTTGCTGGGGTGAATTGGTTCATTTTTCATTGTCTCAGTTCTGACTTCAGGAGGGGTCACATGAGGTGGGAGTGGGTGATTAGTTACCCACTCTGAGAACACTCCTGGATGGATTTGCGCAGGATTCGGTCCTCTCGTGCTCCCACTGTGGGACCACGGCGTGAGGGTGGGGTCTGGGCCAGATCGTATGGTGGTATCCACGGCCCCTGCTTGCTCGTCGCAGCTCTGTCCCACCGGGGCCTAACAGTTTGCATCCATCATCATTCCCAAATCGGGTAAAGGGGAAAGGAAAACTTGTACACTCAGAAGGGCATTTTGTCCCCTCCTTTCTCCTCCTCTCCCAGGGCCATGGATCTACTGGGGAAAATAAGATCCCTGAGCTCTGTGATTAGGCCTCTCGGGAGCTGGTATCTCTCACATTCCCAGATTCTACGGTTTCACTCAGACCTCGTGAGATGCTCTAGGTCCCTGGATGATGAACGGTTTACGCTCAGCTACTAACTACAGGTTGACAAGTCTGAACCCACCCAGTGGTGCCGCTAAAGGAAAGGCTGGAAATCTGCTGCCATGAAGATTAGTCTAGAAAACCCTCTGATGAAGTTCTACTCTGTAATACATGGGGTCTCCATGAGCCAGAGTTAGCTTGTCAGCAATGGGTTTGGTTTGGTTTTCCAGATGCTCAGGAGTCTTGGTGGAGCCAGCATCCTCCCCATGGCCCAGTGGTAGCCTCTTGCTAGCCCAAGACAGACAGTCCCTCCTCTGGGCTCTTGTTCCGGGGCTTAGGAAGCTGTGCAGTGAGAGGCTGCTTTTAAAGATAATCTAGGGTTACAGCTATGTGACTGTATGCACATATATTCCTACATATAATAAAGCACATAGAGCACAGTTATAGATACTTCTTAGACATGACCAGACACCTCGCAGGATTGGATTTCTGTGTTTAAAGATTAGGAACATAGTCTCTTAAGACTACTTGGTCATTTGGCACAACACAGTTCATAAAGTTACGTTCCACATCCTAGTTTGGTGAGTCGTGTCTGGGGTCTTAAAAACTTGGGAGCAGCCATCTAGGATACAACTGTTGGTCTCTACTTGTCTGGAGAAAACTAGAAGGAAACCAAAGACTCAAAGAAGAAACTAGTCCACAAGACAGATAGTCTACACGACCCACTATCTTACCTACCCAGAGACCAGAAGAACCAGATGCCTGGCTACCAGAACTGACTGTTCTGATCAGGGCCACAGTAGATGGACCCTGACAGAATGGGAGAAGAATGGGGGGCAGAACTTCAAATTCCTGAGAAACAAAAACCAGCCCTACTCGACCGGTTGAGACTGGAGGATTCCCCAAGACTACTGCCTTGAGGTACACTTCAAACCTTTAAACCAAAACTAACCCCTGAGATCACCTTGTAGCTGAATAGCAGATTGGCTCACAAAATAAAGAATATCACCCATGAGTACTGTGCTCCTTTAAAGAATCACCTATGTGAGACCAAATGGTGAACAGTTACTTTAAAACAAGGGTGAGAATGTAAGGGGATCGGGAAACTAGAGTAATGGAAACAACAACCAGAACGGAAATAATGACAATGTTCACTCGTTGGGATGAGTGTAACCAATGTCACTGATCCACTTGGGTAGAAGTTGTTGAGTGGGAACCTAAACTGCTGTGTCAGCCTTCCCCGGAAACACAATAAAATATTATTAAAGGAAAAGATAATCCAGGGTTCTACCAAGTGACTCTACGACTGTATTTTTTGAAACACCCCCATTTAATAGGCAGCAAACAGATAAGTTGCCCCCAACCCTTCACTTCACCAAATTACTGGAATCCCCTCTGCTTGGAAAGTGGATTTGAAAGATGTGGGAATGGGGTCCCATGGGTAGCTGCTTTCCCTGATTCATTTTCAGAAGACAAACCTGTACGTCAGGTGACGGGCATCAAAGCTGTCTGTTTGGCAGCAGAACCCTGGCTTTCTGGAGGGGATCCGGGAACAGCTTCGGGAATGTGGAGACGGGGGAGGCTCATTTCAGAGGGCTCCCTGGGCCAGGTCAGCAGCGGCAGCGTGAGGAGAAAACTCAGCCAACCTGTCACGGTGTTGCCTGTCCTGTTGGACAGATTCAAGTTCCCAGAACAGGCCCGGATTATGTGAATGGTGGCCGAGTAATTTGGAAAAGGAGGGTGAGGATGGTGGCAGAACTTGAAGAATGGAATCCATGTCACTGGATTGTACATGTCGAAATTGTCGAATTGGTGTATGTTTTGCTGTGTCTATTCTCAGCAAAAAAATTAAGTAATTAAAAAAGGGAGGCCCTATGAAATAATAATGTTATTGTTAGGGGCCATCTAGTTGGTACCGACGCATAACCATCTCATGCCCAGCAGACTGAAACACAGCCCGGTCCTGCCCCATCCTCACAGTCGTTCTTATGTTTGAGCCCATTGTTGCAGCCACTTTTTCAGTCCATCTCGTTGAGGGTCTTCCTCTTTTTTGCTGACCCTCTACTTTACCAAGCATGGTGTTCTTTTCCAGGGACTGGTCCTTCCTGATGACATGTCCAAAATACGTGATACGAAGTCTCTCTGTCCTCGCTTCTAAGGAGCATTCTGGCTGTACTTCTTCCAAGACAGATTCGTTGGTTCTTCTGGCAGTCCATGGTATATTCAGTATTCTTTGCCAACACCCTACTTCAAAGGCATCAATTTTTCTTTGGTCTTCCTTATTCACTGGCCAGCTTTCGAATGCATATGAGGTGATTGAAAATACCATGGCATGGATCAGGCACACCTTAGTCCCCAAGGTGACGTCTTGGCTTTTCAAGACTTTAAAGAGGTCCTTTGCAGCAGATTTGCCCAATGCAATACATCATTTGATTTCTTGACTGCTGCTTCCGTGGGCATTGATTGTAGATCCAAGGAAAATGAAATCCTTGACAACCTCAGTATTTTCTCCGCTTATCGTGATGTCGCTTACTGGTCCAGTTGTGAGGATTTTTGTTTTCTTTATGTTGAGGTGCAATCTCTCCTTTGATCTTCGTTGGTAAGTGCTGATTAAAGACAACTAAATCCTTTGTTATTTGATTGTCTCTTGGCTCTCAAACAGAAGGTTTTAGGTGAATGCTTTTTAAATAAATGGATGACCTCCGTTTGGCATTTTAAAAAATGTTTGCCCCTTAACTACCTATTAGTTAGCTAATGTTAATATTTGTTCCTTTTCCTGTGCTCTTAATTTTATCTGTTTCAGTGTTACAACTAGTAATATTTCATTGCAAAAATAATTAAAAGTTCATTTTATTAAGTTCTTTGAGAAATACTTAATTAGAATCCTGGAGCCTTATTGGAGCACTAGAAAACATGAGTGTTACTGTTAGCAGAAAAATAATTTTATTGTACAATATTCTCCCTCAAATACCTCTTGTTTTCTGTTTGGCCTTACATTCTATTCTAATTAAATTCCTAGAAGGCAGAAAAAAAAGGGAAACAGATTATCGGTTTGAGATTATCGCCCTAGTAAATCACTTTGAGGAGGCCTGGTAGTGCAATGGGTAGGCATTCGGCTGCTAATTAAAAGGTTGGCAGTTCGAACCCACCAGCAGTGCCAGAGAAGAAAGTCCTGGCGATCCGCTCCCGTAAAGATTACAGCCTGGGAAGCCTACGGGGCATTTCTCTTCTGTCACGTGGAGTCACTATGAGTCAGAATCGACTCGATGGCAAAGAACAACAAATCACTCTGAAACGCTAGGACTCCACTGGAGGGTGGGAACACAGGCCAGGCTACAATAGGAACTTTGCTCCCCAGGAATGCAGGTTCCAGCTTTTCCATAAAGTATGAGAACCTGATGTAGTAGAAGTGAAACTTGAGAGTGTGTCCGCTTAATAGCAGCTCATTCCCATGTACAGAGTGGGATAGGCAGCAAGCAGAAACTTTCACTGCCCCGAAGACCTCTCTGCCATGCCTGGAAGCCTCGGCTTTTAGAAGGAAAATGTCTAGAGAGGGTTAGCAGCGTGAAGCGTCTTGAGTGAATTGGTTTAGTTGGATGCTTGTCTTCAAAGACCTTGAAGCGGAATACTGAAGGAACAGGAGTGGTTCTGGAGCAGCTGGGGGAGGGGTAAGCTGTAAATAAGGTGGCAGAGGGGAACCCAGATGGGGAGGACCAGGAGACACAGCAGACCCCCAGCACAGATAGTTGAGAGGGACTCAAAGGGTCAGGTGAGCTGGTGAGAGAGAAGAACCTCGCGGCCCTTCTGATTTGACTCCGGGTGGTCCCTGGTGCATACTGGACACACTTAGTGTTTGTTGGCTCTGTCGTTAAGGAGGGGCATTGGTGGTTTCGGGAGCACTGCTGGCACAGACTGTTAAGCGCTCGGGTGCTAATGGAAAGGTCGGTGGTTCGAACCCACCAGCCACTCAGCAGGAGAAAGATGTGGAGATCTGTTCCTGTAAAGATTACAGCCTGGAAAACCCTATGGGGCAGTTCTCCTCTGTCACATGGGGTCGCTGAGTCAGAGTTGACGCCCAACAACATTGGCGGTTTAATGGTAGAATCCTCACCTTCCGTGTGGGAGATCCAAGTTCAACACCCGGACAGTGCACCTCATGTGCGGCCACCACCTGTCAGTGGAGGCTTGTGTGTTGCTATGATGTTGAACAGGTTTCAGCAGAGCTTCCAGACTAAGATAGACTAGGAAGAAAGGCCTGGCAATCTACTTCTAAAAACCAGCCAGTGAAAACCCTGTGGGTCTGTGTTAGTTATCTAGTACTGCTATAACAGAAATGCCCCGAGTGGATGGCTTCAACAAACAGAGATTTATTCCCTCACAGTCTAGGAAGCTAGAAGTCCGATTTCAGGGTGCCAGCTGCAGGGGAAGGCTTTGTTTCTCTGTTGGCTCTGGGGGAAGGTCCTTGTCATCAATCTTCCCTGGTCGAGGAGCTTGTCAGCACAGGGATCCTGGGTCCAAAGGACATGTTATTCTCCTGGCTCTTGTTTCATGGTGGTATGAGGTCCCCATGCCTCTCTGTTCGCTTCTCTCTTTTATATCTCAAAAGAGATTGACTCAAGATAAACCTAATCCTGTAGATTGAGTCCTGTCTCATTAACATAACTGCCTCTAATGCTACCTCATTAACATCATAGAGGCAGTATTTATAACACATAGGAAGATCGCATCAGATGACAATATGGTGGGCAATCACACAACACTGGGAATCGTGGCCTAGCCAGGTTGACACGCATTTTTGGGTGACACAGTTCAATCCCTGTCAGCGTCACAGTGGTCTGATCCACACCGTTCATGGGGATGGCCCAGGACCCGGCAGCGTTTTGTCCTGTTGCTCATGGCGTTGCTGTGAGTCGGGGCTGACTCTGGGACAGCAAACCACAGCTTATTAGGGAAGAGACAAGCAAGGGAGCACGCTGGTACGTGCCTGTTGAGCCAGCGGGCTTCGTATGTCTTTTTTTGTGTTTTTTTACTTTGCCCATTTTTTAAATAGTTGTAAGCAGCGTGTGTAACACAGCATTCACCAGTTTAACATTGTTTACATGTACAGGTCAGTGACACCGATTGGAATACTTTATTTTTAATTACAACAGCCTTTAACTTTGTTGTTCTCCTTGAAGGGAGGAGTTGAAGTCCAGAGCTGTTAAGTGACAGCCCAAACCAAAAAAAATAAAAAAACCAAACCTGTTGCCGTCAAGTCAATTCCAACTCATAGCGACCCTAGTGGACAGAGTAGAACTGCCACATATAGTTTCCAAGGAGCACTTAGTGGATTTGAACTGCCAAACTTCTGGTTAGCAGCTGTAGTTCTTAACTGCTACGCCACCAGGGTTTCCAGTGACAGCCCGGGGGCCCATAACTAGCAAGTGACTGGCCAGCATTTGACCCAGGTGTCCCTGACCCCAGGTGGCTCTGCTGATTTCCTTGTGAGAACAGAGATGGTTTTATTCTCAGCCGAGTCCTCAGCACCTAGAACAGTATGGGAACCTTCCAGATGCCCAATAAATACTCCTTGAATTACATAACTCATTAGCACCCAGTGCTGCCCTGGTGGCACAGTGGTTAAGGGCTTGGCTGCTCACCAAAGGCTCAGCAGTTCGAATCCACCAGCTGCTCCTTGAAAACCCTGTGGGGCAGTTCTGCTCTGTCCTGTAGGGTCACTATGAGTCAGAATCGACTTGACAGCAATGGGTTTGTTTTGGGATGTTTTTTTAGCCTCCTTTTGTGCTTAAGGAAAATTTTAGCCAGTTCTTGCAGTCGGTTAAGAAATAAAGGGGACCGACAGGGATCATTATATTTCTGAGGCTCCCTAAGAGGCCTCTTCCAACATCTTTGCCTTGAGGAGGAAAAAAAAAAGTGTGATAAAATGTATATGTTAAAAATTATGGTGTCATCAAAAGGCCAGATGGCACATAAACTTGACACTCTGTGCCATTCAAAGAACGTTTCTGGTTCCCAGAAAGCTTGCGAGTGCAGTGGTCACTTTCAAGATGAGCTGGTACTTTCTGGAACGAGCAGGTCACTTGAGCTTGAAGGAGCTGAGGTCAGCGTTTGTTGTTTGATGGCCCTTAGCCCTGTGCGCCAGGGCAGTCGATATGCGGCCAGTAAACTTTGTCTCTCGTTTTCACATGAAAGATTTAATTAGAGTCTTCACTGAAGATGAGCCAAGTGTGAGGAGGCCTGCTCTGTTGGAAGGTGGCATTAGGGAGGTACGCGTGGGTTGGAGTCAGGGCCAAAGCACTTTCAGCAGTAGTGAAGTTCGTTGTGACCAAATGCTGGCCTGTTGGTTAGGCCGAGTCAGGGAGCTTTATATCCCTCTTGTTGATTGCTTTGGAAAGCTGGAAGGTTCCCTCTTAGGAGCTGTTCTGATAGGAAAGCTAAGGTTGTTGTAAACTTAAATCTTGAGAATGTCAAAGATTTTCAAAGCTGGGCCTTCCTGATGTTTGCAGAGGCCTGCATAGTGGGCTGGTGCACAGAATTGTGACAGAATTTCTTCTGTGTGTGCTTGTGAATAACGTGGATTCACTCGTTGTTGGGTGCAGAGCTCTCTGTCTCTTGAGTCCCTCTTATTTATTGTGTTGTTCCAATCATCAGTACATAAATCATCAGTATATAAGCAAAGAGTGAAAGCAGTCTGTCCAAAACCTCTCTGATGGCTGCCATATGTTGTAGCATGCATGAGAACTTCGTTTCTCTTTAGGGCTGATAGACTGCGTTGTGTTTATCCATTCACCTGTCGATAGACACTTGGGTTGTTTTCACCTTTTGGCTATCGTGAATAGCACTGCACGAACATTGGTGTACAGGTATGTATTGGAGTCCCTGCTTTCAAGTCATTTGGGTATATACCTAGGAGTGGAGTTGCTGGGTTGTATGGTGGTTCTAGGAGCCGTGGTGGTACAGTGGTTAAGTGCTCAGCTGTTACCTAGAAGGTCAGTGGATCAAACCCACCACACCCCATAGGAGAAAGATGTAGCAGTCTGCTTCTGTAAAGATTGCAGCCTTGGAGACCTGACATGGCAGTTCTGCTCTGTCCTGTAGGGTTGCTGTGAGTCTGAATTGAGTCGACAGCAGTGGGCAACGGGATGGTAGTTCTCAGGAGGGCTGGTGGTGCAGTGACTAAGCACTTGGCTGCTAACTGAAAGTTAAGTGGTTGGAAACCACCAGCCGCTCTGCCGAAGAAAGATGTGACAGTCTGCTTCCATAAAGATGACAGCCTTAGAAACCCTGTGGGGCAGTTCTATTCTGTCTTAATAGGGCCGCTATGAGTCGAACTCAACAGCAGTGGGTTTTCTCCAGATCGTAGTTTTGTGTTTTGACTTCTTTGAGGAATTGGTCTGTTTTAAACTCAGTGAATTTGCTTTGCAGGAAGCTCAGCCAGGTAGGGCTGTCCGGCAGATGAATTAAAATACAGAAGTCATTCTGAGTGAGACATCAGGGCCCACCCCAAAATCCATCCATTGCCATTGAGTCGATTTCGACTCATAGCGACCCCGTGTGACAGAGTAGAACTGCTCTCACGGGGTTTCCAAGGCTGTAATCTTTACGGAAGCAGATTGCCACATCTTTCTCCCTTGGAGTATCTGGTGGGTTCGAACCACTGACCTTTTGGTTAGCAGCTAAGCACTTAACCACTGCGTCACCAGGCCTTCTTGAAATCAAGGCAGGAGATAGAAATTGCGAAGCCGTTTGCATAGAGGTGGTATTTAAAGGCCCGGAGTGTGGAAGAGGCCTGTGCTTAGGGACTGGGGTGGGGAAGAGACAGTCAGAGAGGGAAGGAAGAGGGAGGACATCCTGTCCTGAGGGCGGAGGGGAGCTGGAGGGAATGGGGATGAGCAGGTATGCCCTGGAGGTACGGAGCGAAGAAGCGAGAGATGACATTGAGGCAGCGGGGGTTTGCCTTTGGCCAACATTACAGAGTGAGGGGGCAGCGAGGAGGGACAGCGACTCAGTCGCGTTTGTTGTGTGCCATCAGGTCTATTCTGACTCATAGCAACCCCAAGTGACAGGGTAGAACTGCCCCAGTGGGTTTTCTAGGCTGTAATCTTCACGGGAGCAGACCGCCAGGTCTTTTCCCCTGCAGAGCCACTGGGTGGGTTCAAACCAGGGCCTTGAACTGGTTCGTTCCGGTTTGAACCCCTGCTGAGAATTTGCGTTTCTACCCCAGATATACTGAATCAGCAGCTACATTTTAACAAGATTCCCAGATGATTCTTACATATAGTAAACTTTGAGAACCACCGCTCTACTAGTGGTTCTCCGAATTTGTCCCTAGGCACAGCGGTCAAAGTGTTTGACTGCCAACCGAAAGACTGGTGGTTGGAAACCACCAGCCGCTGCGCTGGAGAGAGATGCGGCGGTCTGCTTCCATGGACATTTACATCCTTGGGACCCTATGGGGTTGCTGTGAGTTGGAACTGACTCAGTGGCAGTTGGGTTATGGAGCCCTGGCGGTGCAGTGGTTAAGAGCTATGGCTGCTAACCAAAAGGTCGGCAGTTTGAATCCACCAGCTGCTCCTTGGAAACCCTATGGGGCAGTTCTACTCTGTCCTCTATGGGCGCTATGAGTCGGAATCGACTCCATGGCAATGGGTAAAGCCAGCAGCATTAGCATCGCCTTGGAACCTGTTAGAAATGCAGATTCCCAGAAGTGGTTCGAACCGGAACTAACCAGTTCGAAGCCCTAGTTCAAACCTCTAACTTTTTGGTTAACTTTTGCACCTCCAGGGCTCGTTTGGTTAGGTTTGGTGGTGATGAAACAGAGACACAGGATGGTAGGTCAGAGGTTGGGGAGAAGTGGGGGTGGTGGGGGTGGGTACAGGTTGGTATAAAAGGGTCAAAAAAAAAAAATGACATCCTAAAAGGAAGACCCGTTTGTCGACCAGGGGGAGGAAGGATTAAATGAACATGTGTCCTGTGCTTCGGTAACTGACAGCCTTGGTTTCCTTCCTGTAGTTTAGAGTTGAGCTGGGTTGAGGCATCTCCCCTAAAGACACCACGGGGGTTACCCTGAGAAGCCTCTAGAGAAAGGCTAGGGGTGAAGCTGAGCTTCCTGCAGGATGCAGTTGAGGAGAAAAGGGAAAACCTTTTCATGAAGGCAAACGAAAATACGTGTTAAAACAGGAGCTTCCGCTCACACGAGCGTACATGTCCTCTCCCGAAACAATTGATGATATCATAAACACCTGGGGAGGGGAGGCGCAGTAACATGCCCTGAATGCCTCATATTGCTCACAGGTTAAACCCTGCCAGGGCTGATGTCCTCATTGAACAGAAGCCATGTTAAACAAATGGTTGTTTGTTTTTAAGAAATACACATATTAAATATTTTTAGCAGTTAGGGTCTCATGCGAAGTGTAGAAACATTCTTTTGGGAAAAACGTAGAGTGTGTACTATTATTTTGTTATTTCTGTTCACTCTTAACCTGAACCATTCCAAAACAGTGTAAGCTTGCTCCTGTAATCTGAACTCCTTATCTGTCCATGCTGGCTACATTTTATTTAGGCGTTAAAATAAACTCATGCGATTTGGAGCAGGCACGTATTCTCCTGTCTGGACATGCCTGAAATTTTCTCTCCTGATTGATTTCATCTGGTTTATGTTTTACTTAGATGTCTGTCCTGAATTTAGTGCTGGCTTCCTTCTTTTGTGCTGATTGTTGGTGTTAGGTGCCCCCGAGTCGGTTCCGACTCATAGAGACCCTACAGGACAGAGGAGAACTGTCCCATAGTGTTTCTGAGGAGCGGCTGGTGGATTCCAACTGCCGGCCTTTTGGTTAGCAGGCAAGCTCTTAACCACTGCACCACCGGGGCTTTGTGTTGGAGAAACATTAATACTAGTCTTAGATTTCCTAAAATGCTAGTTAGAAATGAAAGGAAACAGCTGGAATGGTATGATAGCCAGCACTCTGCACCTTACATGTAGCATCCCCGAGAAATACTGCTTGCTCTTGGAAGAAAATAGAATGTTTGATGACTGAGGTGTGCCAGACCCAAGCCATGGTCTTTTCAGTTCCCTCATGTGGACATGAAAGCTGGACAGTGAAGAAGGAAGACTGAAGAAGAATTGATACAGTGAAATTGTGGCATTGGCAATGAATACTGAATATACCTAGACGGCCAGAAGAACGAACAAATGAGTCTCAGAAGAAATACAGATGTAATGCTGTTTAGAAGCGAAGATGGTGACCCTTCGTCTTGCTTACTTCGGGCACGTCATCAGGAAAGACCAAATGCTAGCTAGAAAAGGACATCATGTTTGATAAAGCAGAGGGTCAACGCAAACAAGGGAAACCCTCAGTGAGATGGATTGACACAGTAGCCACAACACTGGACTCAAACAGACCAACGCTCATGAAGACGGTGTAGGACCAGGCAGCATTTCCTTCTGTTAGACGCAAGGTCGCCAACAGTTGGAGCCAACTCCAAGACAGCTAACAACTGCTATAGCGTCCACTAGAAATAGCATTTGCTTCTTGAAGGGAATAGGGTCTCCTAGCATAAATATAGAAGAGTTTCTGTAATGCAAGCTGTGAGTCATGCTTAGCCTGCTACCAGCATACTCATTTGGGGCCCAGTATTTATTTTCAAATTATAATGTGCGAATTTTATACAAATTCTACCTGAGAAATGGCTCGAGCCTTCTGTAATTTATATCCATTAATTGCAAAGTATCAGAATATTTTTAAAGGAGACACTAAAAACTGTCTACCACCTGCCTGTCATTTGTCTTACTGTGGTGGCTTCTGTGTTGCTGTGATGCTGGAAGCTAGGCCATGAGTATTTCAAATACCAGCAGGGTCATCCACGGGGGACAGGTTTCAGCAAAGCTTCCAGACTAAGACAGACTAGGGAGAAAGGCCTGACGATCTACTTAAGAAAATTAGCCAACGA
This sequence comes from Trichechus manatus latirostris, assembly GCF_000243295.1. NCBI lineage: Eukaryota > Metazoa > Chordata > Mammalia > Sirenia > Trichechidae > Trichechus > Trichechus manatus. Next base: position 712,037 of record NW_004443961.1, read on the forward strand.
GAACCCTACGGATCACAACTGAATATTGTCCCACTCCCTCGCTTTGGACATATTATCAGGTGGGATCAGTCTGTTTACCTTCAGTGAAGTAGAGGGCCAGCGAGGGCGTGGGAGGCCCTCGGTGAGACGGATTGGCACAATAGCTGTAGTGATGGTCTCGAATATGTTGGCAATTACTGAGGATGACCCAGGACTGGGTAGTATTCTGTTCTGTTGTATGTAAGGTTGCCGTGAGTCGGAGTCAACCCAGCAGCAGCCAGCAATAGCTAAAAACTGAACAGCGAAACTTGCAAATCTCAGAAACAAAATGTTGTGTTTTATGGGACACGATGTGACTCCAAAGTGAAAGACCAGGAAACCGAGCTGGTTTGGGACCCTTCGTTAGAAGGCGGTGCTCTTTTTCCTTAGCCTTAACAAGGCACCCCTCAGGGTTGGGATTCTCCACCATATCTTACCCATTAGGCTGAAGCATCGGTGATTCTTTCTCCTCAGTATAGAGCTAAGACACTTAAAAGCCGGTTTACAAAATGTCTCTCATTGCAAGATGTCTGGACAGAGCCAGCCTGTGTCTCGGATGGCAGATGTCACAGCCTGCTTTTGGGGTTGATTCCTTTATATCTGAGAAAACCACTTTCTCAGAATGAAATGGGGAGTCTGTCCCAGAGATGACTTGAGCCTCATCTCTGCCTGACCTGCGTTGGTTTCTGGGATAACCATGAACATATTTAAGCTCTGTTTGCAAACGCACTTGGACACGTGGGACCAACCCAATTATGTCACCGTTAATGGACTTGAATGCTGACTTGTCCTGCAGAGTCCCCAGCGAGCACGGTCGTGGTTGGTCAGTGAGAGGCAGGCGCTGCAGCCTCTGGCCTGGCCTCGGCTCTGGTCCTGCGGTCGCAGGGTGTGTTTGATACTGCTCATCTCTGTGCCTTCGTGCCCAAGCTTTGCCTAGAGTAAAAAATCAGTTGCCATTGAGTCAGCTCTGACTCACGGCGACCCTAGGTGTGTCACAGTAGAACCATGCTCCATATGGTTTTCAATGGCTGGTTTTTCAGAAGTAGATCTCCAGGCCTTTCTTCTGAGGCACCTCTGGGTAGACTCGAACCCCCACCTTTTCAGCTGACAGGTGAGAATGTCCACCATTTGCACAGTCCAGGGACTGAGTTGCATAGAGCAACTGTGCAGTAAATACACACGAAATTAGAGAAAACCTGTGCATTGTAATATCCTCAAAATTGGTTTTAGCCTTGAGAATCTCTTGGCCAATGTGCGGTTACCCTGTTCTGTGGTTGCAGTATGTCTCGTGAAGACAATTCTATGGTCTGTCTTACCATTCATCCTGTTATTAAACACCACTACAAAGATGTCACCTTGAAGACTAAAGTGCGCCTGACCCAAGCCATGGTGTTTTCAGTCACCTCATATGCATGTGAAAGCTGGACGATGAATAAAGAAGACAGAAGAAGAACTGAAGGCTTTGAATTGTGGTGTTGACGAAGAATGTTGAATATACCGTGGACTGCCAAAGAACGAACAAATCTGTCTTGGAAGAAGTACAGCCAGAATGCTCCTTAGAAGCAAAGATGGCGAGACTTTGTCTCAAATACTTTGGACATGTTATTAGGAGGGACCAGTCCCTGGAGGAGGACATCATGCCTGGTAAAGTAGAGGGTCAGTGAAAAAGAGGGAGACCCTCAACAAGATGGATTGACGCAGTGGCTGCAACAATGGGCTCAAGCATAACAACGATTGTGATGATGGTGCAGGACCGGACAGTGTCTTGTTCTGTTGTACATGGGGTCGCTATGGGTCGGAACCGACTCAACAGCACCTAACAACAACACGTTCGACTTAACGGCAACGGGTTTGGTTTGGTGTGCACTGCACCGTGGTCAGCAGTGTTTTCACCCTCATTTCCGCTTACCTGCTGTTTGTTGCTCTCCTGCAGTCTTTCTGTCTCCGCTGCTGGGTGGTTCTTCTGGCTCTCCAGTAAAAGGAAAGATGACCGGCTCTGCCGGATTCGATCAAGTCTTCCTGCCTGTTGGCCGAGCCACCGGAAGGTGTTTGGTGTAACCCACGACCTGCATAGGAATGCCGGAAAAGCACAGAATAACAGGCTCGGGTTTCAGTGTGGAATCCATCTTAACTTTTCAGTCTTTTGGTGTGTAAATTAGGAGGAATGGAATAAAAGTCACCTTGCTCTGCACATCAGATGGAAACTTGTCTGAGAGCAGTTGGGTGTTTTAACTATGTCGTCACTAATTTATTTTTTTCGTTCCCAGCCAATGTTTAATAAAACTCCTACTGATTTCACGGTTCTGTCTTAGACAGTGGAGGACAGACAACTAACTCACGTTCTGCCCTAGAGAAGCGTACCGGCTTAGGCCAGGGAGAGAGGATAGAGAAATAATGACTAACAAGGGTGTCAGAGCCCTGGTGGCACCTCAGCTGCTAACCAAAAGGTCAGTGGTTCAAACCTACCAGCCACTCCATGGGAGAAAGATGTGGCAGTCTGTTTCTACAAAGATTACAGCTTTGGAAACCCTATGGGGCACCCATAAGATAAACAGTAACACCTTGAAAGGAACGTGGTCCTTAGAACAATCAATTCTACGAGATCAAAAGGGCAGCATTTGCCAAAAAGCAAAGATGAGACAGCAGGAAGGCATAGCACTTCGAGAGGAAAGGAAATGGGGAACCTAGGATAGAAATGGGGGGAGGGCAGGCACATTGTGGGGACTGGAACCAATGTCATGGAACACTTTATGTACAAACTATCGAATGGGAAACTAATTTGCTCTGTAAACTTTCACCTAATGCATGCGCGCACACACACACGCACACACGCGCGCACACGCACACACGCGCGCACACACGCATGCACACACGCACGCACATGCGCGCACACACGCGCACGCACACACACGCACGCACGCGCACGCACACACACACACACGCGCACACACACACAGCCGTGTGGGGCAGTTCTGCTCTGTCACGTAGCGTCTCTATGAGTGGGAATCAACTCAACAGCGCCCAACAACAAATGTACAGAGCGTATACTTGACAAAATATTTTGTCATACATTCTCTTCTTGATCCTCAGAGCAGCTTGGTGAGAGAAATAATTACTGTCCTCCCTTTCTAATTGGGGAAACTGAGGCTCACTGGCGTTTATGGAGGTTCCTGATGTCTGACAGCAGAGACACCAATGGCTCAGTGGTAGAATGCTCTCCTTCCGTGGGGGAGACCTGGGTTCAATTCCCAGCCAGTGCATTTCACGTGTGGCCACCACCCGTCTGTCATTGGAGGCTTTGCATGTTGCTAGGTTGCTGAACAGGTTTCAGCAGAGCTTCCAGACTAAGACAGACTAGGAAGAAAGGCCTGGTGATCTACTTCTGAAAATCAGCCAGTGAAAACCCTGTGGGACACAAGGGTCTCATCTGCAACTGATCATGGAAATGGTGCAGGATTGGGCAGCGTTTTGTTCCATTGTGCATGGCGTCACCATGTGTCGGGCTGACTCCAGGACAGCTAACAGCGACGACGTCTGATGGCAGAGCTTGTGTCTTTTCACACTGACTCTCCGATGGCCTTCATGCCTGGCTGGCTGTTGAGAGCAGGACTCCCCTGGGCCCTCCTGCCATCACTGGGAAAACGCTGCCTCCCCAGAGATGAGAAGCTGGACCATCTTCTGCTCCCGGCTGCTACCCTCCTGTGCTCAGGATCATGAAGTGGTGGAGGTGGGCCAGGGGAGCAGAGATGAGGGTCAGTGCTGGACAGGGATACCTGCCAACAGGGCTCGGTTCAGATGCATCCAGCTCTGAGGCTGTGGGCACCAGCCCACGCCCGTAGTGACCAAGTGGTGTAGCTTTGTGCTATTGGCATTCTTGCAGTGTGGGCTGTTCAGCTGCATCATGCTTGATGGGGCCCTGATGCTTTGGTATAACCATCCAAAGTGCTCTTTACAGATGAGGAAACTGAGGCTTGTTTGAGGGCTGTAGCTCATAAGAGACAGTGGCCTGCAGGGCCATGTGCCTCACCCTTCTGCTGTGTTACATTTGGACAGAGGGAAGCTTCAGGTACACTTTAGACCCCAGGGAGCCTCATTCTGTGAAGATTCCAGGGACACTAATTGTAGCTTAGAAGCTGCTCAGACCCTGACTTCTTTGGGGGAAGAAGTAAGTACTTCCAGTACCCGTACTTCATCATTTCTTCCTTTTGCTTTAGCTATTCTACGTTCAAAAGCAAGTTTCAGAATCTCTTCTGACATCCATTTTGGTCTTTTCTTTCTTTCGTGTCTTTTTAATGACCTTTTTGCTTTCTTCGTGTGTGATGTCCTTGATGTCATTCCACAACTTGTCTGGTATTCGGTCATTAGTGTTCAATGCGTCAAATCTGTTCTTGAGATGGTCTCTAAATTCTGGTGGGATATACTCAAGGTCGTACTTTGGCTTTCGTGGATTTGCTCTAATTTTATGTGGCTTCACCTTGAACTTGCATATGAGCAATTGATGGTCTGTTCTGCAGTTGGTCCCTGGCCTTGTTCTGACTGATGATATTGAGCTTTTCCATCGTGTTTTTCCACCGATGTAGTTGATTTGGTCCCTGTGTGTTCCATCTGGCCAGATCCACTGTCTAGTTGCCATTTATGTTGTTGAAAAAAGGTATTTGCAATGAATAAGTCGTTGGTCTTGCAAAATTGTATCGTGCGATCTCCCTGATTTCTGTCACCAAGGCCGTATTTTCCAACTACAGATCCTTTTTTGTTTCCAGCTTTTGCATTCCATTCACCAGTAATTATCAGTTAATTCCTGGTGACTGGGGTGAATGGAAAACCCCATAAAACCAAACCAGGTGCCCTCAAGTCAACTCCGACTCATGGCGCCCCCATGCGTGTCAGACTAGAACTAGGCTCCACAGGGTTTTCAATGGCCAATTTTTCAGAAGTAGACTGCCAGGCCGTTCTTCTCAGGTGCCTCTGGGTGGACTTGAACCTCCAACCTTTAGATTAACAGCTGAGCCAGGTGAACCATTTGCACCACCCAGGAACTCCCTAATTCCTCAAGGAGCCAGAAAGCTAGTCTGCAGCAAGAGTGGGGCCAGAGGGTGAGCTCAGGTTCTCAGACCCCAGCCACTGCTTTGAGCCGGCCCTCCACATGGTGCAAAGGGGAGGCTTCATAGGCTTCTGCTTATTTTGAGAATTGAGAGGTCGTTCTAGTATTACGGTGTGAATTGTGTGTACATGTTATACCAGTGGTGTCACTAGGGTTGGTGATGTCACCCCTCCCCCCCACTCCCGTGGACCTCCTCCTGCACCAGACCATACAGAATCCTTAGTAATGGTGTTTGTACTACTGCTACTCGTAAATCATAATTCCTGTGTATATCACTGAATATAATGCAATGGTCGTAACATAAACAACTAGCAAAATTAAATTACGCCTTTAAATTACAGTATCATCTGCACAGCCTAAATGTATTTATATTTACATAGTTTCATGTGGTTAAAGTGAAGATTTGGTAAGAAAACCAAAGAATTCAAAGTAAAAATATTTAAGAACTATATAAAAATTCTGTTTGTTTTAACATTAAACTTTACTGTTACATGAGACACATTAATAGATTTAGGTTTGCATAATCAATAACAGTCCAAATCATGTAGAAGTTGTAGTCAGATGCATATGGAAATATATTCATAAATGAAATAATAACATAAAAATAAACAGGAACAAACACACAAGCATTTCAGCACTTAGTGAACATCTCGGCTAAATACGTGATAAATGTAGTTGTAAATTGTTTAAATGTAATATTTCTTAGATTATATGAATCCTGACAACCAGTTTTCTAAGATCTTCCTACACTGCATTACATTATGAGTTACATTATTTGCAACTGAGGGAGAGTCTTTTTTGATTTTTCTTCTTTTCCGTTACTACTTCATTCTCAAAAAAGTTATTGATACAGGTTCACAAATAATAATTACCACAATATTTCAGCTAAAACACCAGAAAATTTGACAAAATCAGCAACTATAAAAACCCCAGCAGCAACAGAGAAACAACAGCGTGTACTTGTAACATGTGCAGATGAAACTACATGATTGGAAGCGTTATTGTAGTTGGGTAATAATGACAGCTCCGACCGGAGCGCATTAGAAGGTTCAAAAAGTAAATTAGCATAGAGTTTTAGCCATGTAGGTATATTGACACATGTAAGCTGGGCTTACGAAAAATGTTTTTGTTGTTGTAACTACCTACAGGGATATTTTTATAAAAACTGATGAATTTCTGTTGAAACACTGCACATAATTTTATAGGAGTCATTTTGGTCTCATCCCCTCTGACAGTGTCACATGATGGGGTCTGCACCCCCTCCCCTCCTCCCCTCTGCGTTCGCCTAGTGATGCCACTGCATTGTACGGGAAATGTAGAGGAAAACAGATATTGCTAGTTTTGCATAAATACGTGCTTTCAGTTACAAGATCACGTAGTTGGTGGTTCATGGGTAGAATTCTCACCTTCCCTGAAGGAGACTGGGGTTCCATTCCTGGCCCATGCACCTCATGTGCAGCCACCACCCATCTATGAGTGGATGCTTATGTGTTGCTGTGATGCTAAACACTAAGACAGATTAGGAAGAAAGGCCTGGCAATCTACTTTAGAAAATCACCGGTGAAAACCAACAGTCCGATCCAGTTGTTCATGGGGTCAGCATGAGTCAGAGGTCAACTGACAGCATCTAACAACAACAACAAAGTTTTTTTTAATTTTCATTTATTTTTTCCCCATACAAAAATTTATGCATACATTGTTATGTGACTCTAACTGCTCTCCCCATACTGTGACAGCACACTCCTCCTTTCCACCCCTGATTCCCCATGTCCATTCAACCAGCTCCTAACCCTCTCTGCC
>NW_004443961.1:719460-724460 GCF_000243295.1 Trichechus manatus latirostris
CTGTCCTTCCCTTCACCTAAGATAATTCTTATCTACTATCTAGTTAGTAAATAACCCTCACCCTCCCTCCCCACCCTAGTAACCATCAAAGAATATTTTCTTCTGTGTTTAAACCTTTTCTTGAGTTCTTATAATAGTGGTCGTCTACAATATTTGTCCTTCTCTGACTGACTAAATTCACTCAGCATAATGACCTCCAGCTTCTTCCATGTTACGTTTCACGGCTTCATCGTTGTTCTTTATCAAACAACAGAGTTTTAAAAACATGATATGTCCCTGTGCTTGCAGAGGTTGTGGTAGTTGTGTCCGGGAAGAAGCACTGATTGTGGGCCTGATCTCATTGACAGGAACTCTGGTTTCCGAGGTGTGGCCACTTCTCTCAACAAAATGCAAAGTGCAGAGCTGGCCTCTCAAAATTGGCGTTAGATTTTAGTGCTGACCGTTAAGATAGGTTTTCAAGGCAGGGTTAATCCTGAACAGCCCCTCTCTCGTCTCTACTCTTTAATTCCATTCAGGGGAAAATAAAAACACATTTAATTGTTTCAAATATTATTTTTTCATTTTTTAGTAAATTTATCGTAAATAGGGGAGATTAATAAGGGGCTGTTTTCTCCCCAGCTTGTGGTTCCTGATTACATCAGTTACAGCTCGGTGTTCCTCTTAGCTAGAGTGCCAGCGTGCACTGGGAAAGAATGAGCTAATCCCCACTAGATCAGGTGGAATAAAGATCGCCATTCATATCTTTACCTCTTAATCCCTTTTTCTGAGGACCAAAAATTAATGCTATTTGAAAGTACAAACGGGGCCTGCCAAGCTGAGGACAGCGGAGTTGGTCCTAATGATTTTAAACGTTAGTGAAAAGGGGCAGCGGCTCCAGTCTGGAACTAGAGTTGTATTGTGCAACATTAAATATCTGCTAAGTGGTATTGATTGGGCGTGATTGTATTTCCAAACACTGGGGTTATCACGAGGTGGAAGAATTAGTTGTTGAAGGAATTTTCACCAGCGTCTGAGGATGAGAACTTCCTTCTTCTGCTTACAACCTTAACACTTCGGTTTTTCCTCCTGGGCCCTGGGTATCTAGGGGGACAGTGGCTATCGACAGGAGGATACTATTTGCATTTTTATTTTTAAGTAGTTTCTTAGTGGGAGTTTAACAGCATTTAACACAGAGAGGGAGACTTTTTTTTTTTCCCTTGACCATGAATATCCTGTTTTCTCATATCCCTGGGAGAGAATTATTCGTTCCAGTCCATTGACTTCCAACAGATCATTCAAGTTAAAAGTCAGGGGTCTCTGCAATGTCAAAAGATTTAGCAGTTAGAGTGGATTTTCCTCTGTTTCTCAGAGACTGTTTTGGGGGGCGGGTGGGGGTGGCAATATACAGTATTTTCCTGAAAGAATACTGCTGGCTAATAGCATCATGAAAATCATTGTCTAAGTTTTTCTCTTCTATTTCCAAATTGGTAAGAGTGATTACATGTAAGGTTTTTTTTTGTTAGTTTTCAAATAATAATCAAAGAAAGGCCCTTTGGCTCAAGTAGACAAATAGGCTACTTTGAAAGAAAACATACTGGGCTTGCTGGTTCAAGCAGGGGTCAGCCTCGGCAGGTCACCCCACGCTTTATTGTAGCCCGGAAAAAGATCTGACGGCCAAGTGTGCTTTTCTTTCGCTTTCTTACTTCTCAGTCTCTGCTTGGGTCCCCAGAAGTCATTTCTTCCATTTCTACCAATTCTGGGAGTCTATCAGTGATTATAAAAAACAAACAGACCCAAACCCATGGCCCACGAGTCGATTCTGGCTCTTCGGTGATTCCAGGGTAGTGAAATCCTTTGTTGTTTATTGCTCTGCAGGCCTGCTGCCCCCACCCCCAGTGCACCTCACCCCACCCCCAAGCAGGAGCCCTGCACTAACATCTTCACTGATGCAAATAGTGAGTGTCAAGCATCTCTGGGCCAATTAGTTTTTTTTTCTTTGGGGTTATTCCCCAGGGTGGAATTACCAGGTCAGAGGGTATGAGCAGTTTTACGGTTCTTATTACATGTCACTAGATTGCTGTCCAGAAAGATTGAGCCAATTTCCAGTGCTTCCAGCGGCGGATCTGTTTCCCCCCACCCCCACCCCCCACACTAGGCATTAGCGTTTTGTACAAAATGATTAAGTCGAAGCTTTTGAGTTGAAATCAGCCCTGTTGGCAGAGCCCATGAGAAAGTCAACTTAGGAAGCAAAAAAGGATAACTTTAACTTTTGAATGTTTAGTTGATATAAAATGGTTTATAATTATCCGTTGTTACTCTTTCCTCCTCCCTCCCAAAGAAGTTCAGTGAAGCTGTATTAAAATGGAGGAGGTTCCTTGCTAGACTGTAGTTAAGGATAAAAATAGCTTTTGGCTATTAGTCATTAAGGTAAATACTTAACTAAATCTTTAATGCATTTGGGACTTTGATGAGGTGCTAAACGAAATGAGTTCAGCAGACACAGTCTGTTATTCAAAGGCAATGCTAAGCCTTGAACAAACGGTAAAAATAACATGGGTTTAAATTTTGAGTGGTGAAATGCTTAAAAAAAAAAAATACAGGTATTCTTCAAAACCGGTTGAGTTCATGTCTTTATTTACCTTTTCTGTGGAGTGCAGTCATGCATGAAGTGAGTTCCTAGCGTCCCTGGTCCGTGCAGGCATCAGAAACACTCTACGTGTTCTGTGGCCTCAAGTCTCAGCAGAACTTTCCAAGAAAATGCCCACAAGGCAAAAGAACGCCAGAGAGGGGCTATTCCCAGATTCCTGCCTTGGGAAGGACACAGTGGCTCCACTCTGGAATGAGAGCTCTAATTGTGCAACATGAAATAGCTGCTAAGTGATACTGCTTGGACGTGATTTTGTTTCCAAACACTGTGGTTATCATGAAGGAGCCCTGGTGGTGCAAAGGTTAAGAACCTCGGCTGCTAACTGAAAGGTTGGTGGTTCAAACCTACCAATGGCTCTTCGGGAGAAAAGATCTGGCAGTCTGCTCCCGAAAAGATTAAAAAAAAAAAAAAGAACCCTTTGTAGTCGAGTCAATTCCAACTCATAGCGACCCTTTAGAGTAGAACTGCCCCATAGGGTTTCCAAGGAGTAGTTGGTGGATTTGTACTGCCAACCACCCTTTGGTTTGCAGCTGTAGCTCTTAACCACTGCGCCACCAGGACTCCTAAAATTTGTACAGCCTGGGAAACCCTATGGGACAGTTCTACTCTGTCACATGGGGTCGCTATGAGTCGAAATCGACTGGACATCACCCAGCAACAACAAATGGTTATCACGAGGCAGAAGAATTTGTGGTTGAAGGAATGTTCACCAGCAATTCATGATGAGAAACTCTTACTCTTCTGCAAACTCAAAGAAACCCAAGAGGTCAACGCCCCTCCCTTTCGGTCCCAAGTGGGCTAAGTGTCCAGGCATCTTCAGCGCGGCGGGGAGTGGGGGAGAATCTCCCAGGTCAGGTGCTAACTGAAGGCAGAGGGCAGACCCAGGTCCAGAACATGGTGGGAGAACATCTGAAAACCAGGCGCTGTGGAGTTGACGCTGACTCCTGGCGACCCCACGTGTGTCAACGTAGAACTGTGCTCCATAGTGTTTTCGGTGGCAGGTTTTTCAGCAGTAGATCACCAGGCCTTTCTTCTGAGGCACCTTGGGTGGACTCGAACCTCCAACCTTTGGGTTAGCAGCCGAGCATGTTAACCGTTTGCACCACCCAGGGCCTCCGGGAGACCATTTACCTATGCCTCCATAGACCCTGCACTAGTCTGACAGGTCAGTTATTTTGCCCCCTTAAATTCAGACAGGGATTAGGAAGGTCCAGTGGCCAGTTCCTAAATGTGGTGGTCAAGGCTAGGGTGGGGCAGTGTAGAAAGCAAGGCGGGAGAGCCAGGCTGACCAGCGCTGGGCCTGGGCAGCTTCTGTCCCCAGTGTGACATCAGGAGAGTCATTCTCATGATAAATGGTTTCAGGCTTAAATTCCTCATTAAAGTGTGTGGCGTACTAGGAGTCCTCAGTAAACTGCTCACTTCCTGACCCTAGCTTCTATAGAGAGACACTTCCATGGCTGGCTTTGGGGCCCTCGGAGTAGATTAAGTCATAGGCTCTCCAGGAGGCGCTGAGTGGATTCCAGATCTACAGGTAACATGGTGTCAGAGCACAGTCCACCAGCTTTGGAAAACACTCCTGTGTATATACAGCATCCAGGTACATGCAGGTATACACAATTCATAAAGCACCTTGGATTGGCAGGGTATTTTAAATCTGTGTAACAGTTCAAATTGAGGAAGAGGTCTTTATGAGCGGCATAAAATTAAGGCTTCAGATTTTATAGGTTCCCAGTTTTTTTAGGTTGCTATTATATGTGTGTTTATGTGTGCATGCTTTTTGGCACCTATAAAGCACGATTTAATGGCTGTTTACTTTAAAAAAAAAGCTTATGAACTAGTACCCTTACTTTTTATTTAAGTTACTAGAAATCAAACAACATCAGTATCAAAAAGTAATAGCTTATCAGGAAATTGCCTATTGTTTGTTTGGAAATTTATCCACTTACTAAGTTTGCAGGTCATTCCTTATTGGATCTTGGGGGAGCTGTGCAAAGCTGTCCATCTGTTTATGTCTGTCTATCCATATGTCACAGTTGAGGGAGGGGCATTCTGAAGTAATGTGGTTCAGGGGAGCGGTTAAAGGTCTGCTTCTCACATCTCAGCTCTGTTCTCTTATTTCTGTGTGGCTCCATTTGCTGCCATAAGCCTTCTCTTCCAGTCCCCGTAACAAGCGTAAATAGTGTTCTCTTGTAAAAAGGTCTCTTTTCAGCTTGGTAATATACCTTATTAAACTCCAAACAGAATCAGTATTGATGGCAAACACATCAGGACCCAGTACAGCTTCCAGTATGATTTAGTTCTCTACAAACGACTCGGCACTCAGCTCCCAGTGCATTTTGCTAATTACATCATAGATTTTCCTATTGATGAACAC
>NW_004443961.1:729460-734086 GCF_000243295.1 Trichechus manatus latirostris
TTTGGTTAGTTTTTAATTTCAAAGTCTAAACGGGCTAAGCACTGGGCTGCTATCTAAAGATCCGCCGGAGAAAGACCTGGCGATCTGTTCCTGTAAATATTAAAAAAAAAAAAAAAATTGTTGCCATGGAGTCGACTCCGACTCGTAGGGACTGTATAGGACAGAGCAGAACTGCCCTATAGGGTTTCCAAGGAGAGGCTGGTGGGTTCAAACTGCCGATCTTTTGATTAGCAGACGATCTCTTAACTACAGTGCTGCCACCAGGTTATTATAGCCTAGAAAATCCTGGAGGGCAGTTCTGCTTTGTCACATGGGATCGCCAGTGGACTGGAGGGCACCCAACAACATCGGGGGAAAAATGGCCTTGAACGGTTGTAGAATCAACGCTCCTCTCCTTTTTACTTGGGAGAAAACGGTGTTTCTTTTCTCCTTTGCACAGGATTCATATGGGCGTGCGTTGTTCTGGGCTGGATGCCCCGGCAGCTCCTCATCCTCCAGCTCCCCAGCTTGCCCCCGGGACCCCGCGATGCAGGAGGACAAACCGGGGCCGACGCCGCCGGAGCAGGAGGCAGTGGCTGCACTGCGGGCCTCGGGGGAACCGGGCCTGGGTCCCCGGTCACGGGCCTGTGCGCTTTTCCACCCCCTTGGGAAGCGCCGGCGGAGGCCTCCACTCAGTGGGCCCCTCAGATGAAGCCACGCAGGCGCAACCCCCGCCCCGCCACCGCCCGAAAGGTGAGCAGCTCTGCAAGGGCGGGGGCGCTGCTGCCTCAGGCTTCGAAGGTTCGAGAACTTGAAGATGGCGTGGTCTGCCCTGGGCCACAGGCCTTGCTTTGCCGCCCGCGTTTGCTCCAAAGGCCTGGGCCCCTGGGGACAGAGCAGGTCGTCCACTGCGACCCGTCTATCTCCCTTCCAAAATGGTGTGGAGCCGTGGGCGCCCAGGACCGTTCTCCTACTCAGCGGCATTCCCCGGGCTCACCGGAGGCGGGTTCGTCACCCCCCCCCCCCGCCCCGGCCTCGGCCTCGGCCTCGCACGGCCTGGTGCCCTCCACCCTGCGCCCCTGTGGGTGCGCAGGAGTCTCTCCCCAAGCAACCGAGGGAGAACAAGGGAATCAGTGCCGCCTCAAGAAATCAACTGCTGGTCACCCTGCTGCTTTGTCCCTTCTTTCAGTTTGATTCTGGCCAAGGCCAGGGGCCGAGTGGCCGGGATAGGGCGAGAGCAGAGACCTTGTGCCCAGGGAGACGAGGCAGGTTCTCCCGGCCTTACACAGGCTTCCTGCCCGCACCAGCGTCACCGTAGTCACGATGAAAATGACAAAATAGGAACCCTGACCTCCCTGGCCTGGAGAATCCAGCAAAGCAGAACATTTCCTGATGCAGTATACATCCGGGAGAGTATGAAACTGTCCTTTTGATTAAGTGTCGCTTGGGGTGGGGAGCAGCCACCAGGACGCCCAGATTTCAAGTCCGAAGATCCTGGCTTTCTCAGCCAGGGCACTTGCATTCCGACCTTTTAAATATACGCACACTATGCGGCTGTGTGCCTGCGGAGAAAGAGAACCAAAGACGCACATCTTCTGCCCTTTTGCTATTAATACCTGTCACGGTTCTATCCAGTTAATTGGGGGTTGAGCGTTTGAGCACATGCGTGCACACGCACGCGCGCACACACACCACCTAGAACAGCAGAGTGGATCCAGTCTAGCGAGGTCACAGTTGCTTGTAATCCCTCCCTTTCTAGTTTCTTTGATGCTTTTTCCCATAAGTGTGTAAGCTGCTGGGACTCGGTAGAAGCAGGCCGCTCCTCCTAAATGTGATTCGGACCATATGCTTTTCACATTCATTCCCGCGCCGGCTTTTCTTCTCCACACTAACTGCTAACACGTTATAGTCACCTTGAAATTTCCTCTGCTATTTTCCAATTAAAAGCTTAATAGCCCTGGAAACGGAGTTCATGTGGTGAAGTTTACCAGAGCCCCTTGTTCTGAAAGCTTTCTGCTCGGATCCCATTATGTGCTTGAATAAACCCTTTCTGCAAACAGAAATGGGACTCGGGGTTGTCAGGTGTTGGGTTACAATAGACTTTGAGGCAGGGGACGTTTTACCAACATAAATACAAACCTGTCCCTATAGGGAGATGTTGTCAAATACTGGGATATGGAAAACATTCCCATCAAATATGAGAAAAGGATTACTGCGCTATATCAAATGGGGATTTAGATCTCAGTCCCCGATGTGCACTGGAGTGAAACGGCCCTGGGACTAAAGAATGCCAGACCGTTTGAATGGCAAACGGATCGGGTGGCTAGGTGACCGAGGGAGGAAAGAGGGTCGCCTTAGTGGAGAGAATGCCCTCCGAACCTGGGGCAGAGCTCTGGTACTTCCCTTTAAAAAAATTCCTTACTCCCAAGTTGCTTACACTCCCCCGTTTTCGCTGACCATTTGGAGAAACCGGGAGAAAGTTGGCTTTGAAAAAAGTCCACGGTGCTCGCGTTCCCAGAGATGCGGCGATTTCAGCGCGAAGTTCCCAGATTCGGTGTTACTCGAGGCCTTTTAGGTCCCTCTCAAGTGAAACGACTCGCTGCCAGCCCCCACTTCCCAGCCAGCCTTGGGCCACCGGGCTGCGGGTGACCTCTGCCTCCCGGGCCGACAGCTCGTGAAGTCCCTTCCAGCTGTTGTTTTACAGCTAGTTTCCTAGCGGAGGTTGGGAGGAGGGCTTCAGGTGGTGGAGGAAGGGAGAAGGGGCGAGGCCTAGGGGCCAGAGCCCCGTGCAGCTTTGGGGGTTGGTCTCCCAGGGTCAGCTTCCTGCCCACGCTCTCCATGACAGCCTCCAGGGAGCCCCAAGTCTGGGACATCTCAGAATCTAGAGATCGGGGCGGTGAAGGGCTTCAAAGTAAACGCACACAACCAGGTTCTCTTTGGAACTTCCTCCGCAATTACCCTTCCTGGAGGAGAATACGCGGCGAGAGCGCAGGGCGGTGCTTTGCCTGAACTCCCAACAGACAAGAGGGACGTTTTCACGTCGCCTGCTAGTTTCTAGCGCCGTGCCCCCAAGGGGGCAAGAGCCGCTGTGCAGCCGAAGGGTCGCGCATTGCGGCGCTCTCGCCTACACTCTGGTCCGGTCTGCGTTCGATTCGCTCAGCCCGCCGGGGGATGAGCTCCTTGTCTGCTCCCAAGGAGCGTGCCGACCTACAGCTCGGTACGCCACCTCCTTCTCCGCGCAGAGCCATTCTGCTGCTCCGCAGACTGTTTCCGGCTCGGTTTTTTCGTGTTGTCGTTTTGGATTGTTAGTTTTGGGGGCAGTCTTTAGCTGTCCCTGCGTGTTTGTTGCGGTAATCTACATTAGACCAGCTGGGTACTTGTGGGAGATTAGAAACACGCAAATAAAGTCTAAGCAAAGTTTTATGCCATCGTCTTCTGCAAGGGCCACGGACCACTTCCCCCAAGGCGCAACGTGGGGAGTGGAGGAAATTGTCCTACCCTTTATCCACAGCTCAATCCCAGAGTCCCGAGGGGGCCTCAATTGGGAATGGCTGCTGGGGAGCGGGGAGCTCGTATCTGGAACTTTCTGGGATTACGTGGCTCCTCCTTGCGCTCTCTGAAAGTTTAGACCCAGCACTTCAGCCAGTCCTCCAGGCGAGCACTTCCCCAGCCTTTCGGAAGAGGCTGCTTTTTATTAAAACATGGGGTAGGGGAGCAGAGGGAGGGCGTGGAGAAATAAAAGCGGTGCCAGAGAGGGGAACTGTTCTTCTCTTTGAAACGGCCAGCAAAATGGCCTGTCATCCTGGGGCCAGCAGGTTTGCGAGATCATTCATTTTCTGCTACCGCACCAAAAGAAACACTATGTTGCAAAAGGAAATCAAGAAAGAGCCAAATTTTCCCGACCCAATACCATCCCTCTACCTTCAACTCAAAGCAGCCCTGGTGGTGCAGTGGTTAAGTGCTCGGCTGCTAACCGAAAGGCGGGCAGTTCAACCCACCAGCCCACTCGGCCGGAGAGAGATGAGGCAGTCTGCTTCCGTAAGGGTTACAGCCTTGGAAACCCTATGGGGCAGTTCTACCCTATCCTACAGGGTCGCTGTCGACTAGACGGCCATGGTTACCCCCAACTCAACCCCTCTGGTGGCCGCCGCGCCTGGCTCAAGTGAAGTTAAAGTCCCTTCGGCCCACGCCGAGCAGCGGTGCGGCCGCAGCGCTCGCGTCGTCTTGGGTCCTGGCGGAGCTGAGTGCCTGTGGCCAAGCGTCGGGATGCTAGCGGCCTCCGGCTCGGAGCCACCGAGTCAGGCCTGCAGGGAGGGGAGGGAGCGGCCTCCTCGCCCCCACCCTCACCCCCACCCTCGCCAGCCGGCCCTCTCTGTCCCCGCCCCACGTGCACTGCCGGTTCCGGGGCGCCGCAGTCCCTCTCTCTGCCGGCAGCGCAAAGGGCTCGGGGAGGGGACCGTGAGCGCCCCCGCGAGAGTGGCCTGGCTGCAGGTGGCGAGGAAGGTGAAGTGCAGAGAACCGAGGGGCGCGCTCGGGAAGGAAGAAAAGCAGAAGGCGTGGGGTGGGGTGGGGAGTGCCAGGAGACCGGATCCCCAGGGGGGGGGGGGAGGGGGGGAGGAGGGAGAAGGGTGGGGAAGGTGGCAGAGG
>NW_004443961.1:734870-758549 GCF_000243295.1 Trichechus manatus latirostris
GCCGAGCCCCAGCCCGGGGTGCTGCAGGCACCGCTCGGCAAGCCAGGTAAGAGCGGCCGCGGCTTGGGGGCCGGGCGGGCACGGGGCAGCTTCTTGCTACGGGGGCCCAGGGCGAGATTTGGTAAGTTGGCCTGGCGGGGCCTTCCTCCGCGTCCCTCGCCTGGCCGGCATTGGCGTTGAGGCTGCCCCCGGCCCAGGGGAAACTCAGTCGCCCACGGGAGAGTCACGCGCGGGACTTTGCGTCCTTACTGCCCAATACTTTCTCCAGGTGAAAGGGGAAAGTGTCCACTTAAGCGGATAAATAAAGGGGCCGAGGCAGGACCAAATGAAAACCCACGCGCGCACACTTCTCACTGTGCGCAGAGATCCCTGGTGGCGGGTTTTCGAGGGCCTCATGTTTGGATGCTGGGACCGGTAGGTGTCGAGAAGGCGTGAGGCCCAGCGCTGGCCCGAAACCGAGCCGGGCGTGCTTCTCGGCGCAGGGGGATTGGAGAGACGGATTGGATCTCCAACATGGGGTAACCCGGAGCCTTTCTAGGGCCCTCTGTGGCCTCCAGCTCTTGCAATTTGCTGAAAGAAGCCTCGTTGAGAAGCGAGAGTAGAAAGGTCCCGAAAAGCTCAGAGACCGAGAACCGGGCGCGCCCAGACTCAACCCCTGTTGCAGAACCGCCCCAGTCCTTCACCACGGCTCCCCAGTCGACCCAAGGCTAGCCTTGTGGTTTGAAAAAAGAAAAGAAAAAACTTGACCTAGAGTGAGATAGGCCACCTTGGGCCAGCCCTTTCCCCCTTCTAGGCGGGCATGGGCCTCAGATGACTGAGCGCAGGTTTGGGGCAAGGCTCTCTCGCCTCTCTTTTCTGTCCTTTCCCTTCCTCTCCTCTCCTGTGCTCTGGGGAAGGTCTGTCTGCTCTGAGCTCTAGAGGCGCGCATGCCCCCCAGGCTTCCATCCGTTTCTGTCTTCCGGCCTCCGAGCCTGGCAGGCAAGAGTTGCATCTCCTTCTTCCTGAGGAACCTGTAGCTTGCAGCGGGTCCTGCCCAGCCCAAGCGCTCCCTGGACTTCTGACTCTTGGAACTCAGTGGACTTGTGTCGGGTGTTTCTTTTCCCCTGGGGCAAATGTACAAGAAAAAAAGCCCATCTTCTCAGGAAAGGCGCTGGGGGACCTGCAGAAATTATGAGAGGGACAGCCCAGAGCCCTCTTGTAGGTAGAACTGTGGCAGACGTTGCTGCCTACCACCCTAACCCCAAAAAACCAGTTGCGTGGAACGACTTAACTCCTGGCCATCCCATGCAGAATTGCACTCCATAGGGTTTTCAGTGGCCAATTTTTCAGGAGCAGATCGCCAGGCCTTTCTTTTGAGGCGCCTCTGGGGGACTCGAACCTCCAACCTTTTTGGTTAGCAGTGCCGCGCATTCACTGTTTGCACCACCCAAGAACTCCCCACCCTCTCCAACCTCCCCTCCCCCCCAAAAAAATACCAGCACCCCCGGCTGCTGGAGAGAGGCTTTCAGGGGGCACTGAGCTGGGGAAACACAGACGGGGGTGTGTGTGTGAAGACTGTGAGGTGAGTTGAATGGTAGCCTGGCAGGTATTGTTCTGCTGCCCTGTATGCCCTCCAGTTATCCTCTGCAGGCCTGACGCTCTGAGAACCGCTCAGGTGAGGACAGAAGAGAGGTCTGCTGAACAAGGATTTTGTGGCTATTCGATGCGAAGTAGGATAAGTGTCTCCCGAGCCACGCCTGCGGCGTCTTTCTCTTGACTGTCTCATCTCTTCATACGTGTGGGTTTGACACAGAGGAGTGGAAGGGTGGAGAAAAGATGTTTTCTTTTCTCCCTTAAGTTACAACAGATGACTAGGAGAGCTCGGTCTCAGCTCTAGAAGTTGATCCATGCCAACCTTCCTTCATCTTTCCCTGGCTCCTTTCTCCTCCAGAGCAGGGCAGGGGTTGTAGTTAATATCAGAGGCAGCATTTTTTCAGTAGGCACCTGACCAGAAAGCAAAAACAACAGCCACCCATTTTGCCTGCTGTAGCGTCGACTCAGACTCCTGGCGACCCCACGTGTGTCAGAGTAGAACTGTGCTCCACAGGGTTTTCAATGGCTGATTTTTTCAGAAGTAGATCACCAGGCCTTTCCTCCAAGGAGCCTCTGGATAGACATGAACCTCCAGTCTTTCGGTTAGCAGCCTAGCATGTTCACTGTTTGCACCACCCAGGGGTTCCTATCTGCCCAGCAGCGCCCCGTAATAGGGCATTGGGTTTTGAGGTCCTTGTGTGAGACGAGATTCCGTTCATAGCCATGCTCTTCAAACCATTCTTTGGGATAGACGGAGGTCAGGGCATCTGAGGAGTCACAAAACCAAGAGTGACCCCAGGAGGGGGCAGCGAGGGCAGGAAGGAAGGCAGGTAGCAGCTTCAGCAGCAGGAGGACCTGCGCTTTGGGCGAATAAAAAAGGGGGACTGCTTTCAGCTGGACAAACCAGACCAGGCTCCCGTCTCCTTTAGTCCCACTAAGTGGTCAGGGATGCCTGAACCCTCCAAATGGAAAAAAGTCCTTACAAAGGAGAATAAGGTTTACCACAGGGGAGGCCAGGGTGCTGCCTTGGGGGGACCAAGGCGTCGGGGGTCAGCGGCTTACTTTCCTGCTGGTCACGCTGCATACCTTACACATGCATTTACACAGCTTTTGTTTTCTTCATTCAGTTGGCTCCGCGCCATAATTCCATTCCTTAAAAAAAAAGAAAAAAACAGCCAACCAGCCATCCGAATGCGGGGGAAGGAGGGAACAGGAAAGTAACCACTCATTGTTTCTCCATTTGGGGTTTAACCGAGTGAAAACTGCCTGGATTAGCATGCCCTTCGCTGTATGTATTATACATTTTTGCAGTTGTTCTTATTATCTACTTGTCTATAACATACCGGAGTCCCTGGGTGGTGCAAAGGATTAAACTACTAGCTGAAAGGCTGGAGGTTCAAGTCCACCCAGGGGTGCCTTGGAAGAAAGGCCTGGAGATCTACTTCCAAAAAGTCAGCCATTGAAAACCCTGTGGAGCACGGTTCTACCCTGACACACGTGGTCACGATGAATCCGAATCGACTCAACGGTAACTGATTTTGTTTTGTTTAATAACATACCATCCATACTTAGAAGCATATCCAATACTCCTAGATATGTAGCTTATTACATGTAGAGAGGAAGCAAAGCTCTTTCTGAATAGCCGGCCCGCGTGTATAGCAAGTACATAGACCATTAAGGAGTTGGAAATGTCTGCTGGCAAATCATGTCGATGTGTTTCCTAGTGAACTCCGAGTCAAAAACGTGGCTGGCCTTTTAGCAGAGTAGAAGACCCCTAACGTACAGAGCTGTAGAGAAAGAATTTTTTTTTCCTTGGATACAAAATCAGGTGCACAAACACAAGGGGTCTTTTTTTCTCTGCAGAAATCCTTGAGAAAAGCACAAGCCTTCAAGGAGAATGTTTGCTGAGCACTGCTGGAGAAGAACCATCTTGTCGAGGGGGCTCCACATTAACCAAAACCCAGTTTTGTCGCTGGAAGGAATGTCTTTCCCAGCTACAGATCCTTTAAAGTAATGGGGGTTATTTTACTGAACTGTGAACCGTGTCCAAAACCCAAACTGGTTGTTGTCGAGTTGACTCTGACTCATGGTGACCCTATATGTGTCAGACTAGAACTGTGCTCCATAGGGTTTTCAATGGCTGATTTTTCAGAAGCAGACTGCCAGGGCTTTCTTCCGAGGCTCCTCTGGTTGAACTCAAACCTCCAACCTTTAGCAGCTGAGCGCATTAGGCATTTACACCACTCAGGGACTTCTAACCCTGTAGTTCGTTGAAAATATCTTTCAATGCGGCTATGGTTTTTAAGGAGAGTTTTTATATTCTCATGGTTACGCCCAGCTAGGGAGGGGAGTATTCATTTCTTTTTTGAGTATAGATTTCTCTTGCTCCTTCATTATCATCTATGACTGGCCTAGAATTATTAGATTACATTGAGCCAAATATTCTAATTTACACTCCCTCGTATAAACCATTAGGAAACCCTGGTGGTGTAGTGGTTAAGAGCTACATCTGCTGAGCAAAAGGTCGGCAGTTCGAATCCACCAGGTGCTCCTTGGAAAACCTATGGGGCATTTCTACTCTGTCCTATAGGGTTTCTATGAGTCGGAATTGACTCGACAGCAACGGGTTTGGCTTTTGGTGTATATAAACTATTAGCTTCATTACTCACCTCTTGAATTCCCTCATCATCATCCTCATCCCCCACCCCCATGAACATCTCATGGGAAGCATGAAAATCAGCTGCTAGTAGACCTGAATCAGCAGCCTCAACCAGCGGAGCCAGCCTTTCCAGACGCAGCTGGAGAGCTGAGAAGAAGTTCAGGGTCACTGCCAAGGTGATCCCAGTTACCTTCAGGTGTGGCTGCTCCCTTCCCCTACCCTCAGATTTTCCCGCCTGGGGCCTCCTGGGTCGCCCCAGGTCGCCCCAGGCTGTGGTGCCTGGGGGGAAAAGATTCTTCCTTGGTCTACATCTCCCATCAAGATAAATATGTACACGGATCCTTTTAGTTCATTTATTGGTTTTTAAAAGAGACATCCCTGCAGGTCCAATGGTTGTTGCAAGGACCTCCGTCCAGGTCCGGGTGGGACAGCGTCTGTGCCTGCAGGCCAACAGGGAAGGAAAAAGCAGGAAGGACTTAAAAATCTTCATCAAGGGGACCCAAGAATTTAAACACGGGGTCTGGTTTCAAGACGGCTTGAGTTGAGGCGAAAACAAAAACAAACAAAAAAAATAAGCGACGCTACTGGAAGGTCTCCTCCAAACTCATCCCTGCGGGGCTGGCTCTTGGGGGCGGGTCGCCGGCAAGATTCGAAGCTCGGCGCCCCTCGCGCGCGTCACGGCCTGTTGGAGCGCCCTGCTCTGTGCGCCGGGCTGCTGGCCCGGGACGGGACCCGGCGGCGCCCGGCGAGGGCCTCTCCTCCTCAGTCGGAGGGGCCAGGACCCCGGAAAGGAGAGTCGGGCAGAGGCGGCTCTCCCGCGGCCGCACGGGGTTGCGTTCCCGCCGGGACGCTTGTCCTCTTGCGCCTGGACCCGGAGCGGCTGGGCGCGGACGCGGGCTCCCCGGCTGCGGCTGTAGCCCGCAACGCCTGAGCAGCGAGGCGCGGGCGGCCCGCCGTGCCTTGCCCCAGTCTGCCCCGGGGACCGTCCGCTCCTTCTTTGCTGCCCGCGAACTCCCAACCCTCTCCTTCCAAAGGCCCGAGGTGGCTTGCCAGGTTTAGCAGCAAACAAACAAAAGAAACCCAGGGCGCCAGATATTGCGTGGGACATATACTACAAAACGATTCGTGTTTACCAGAAATTCAAATTTAACTGCGTGCCCTGTGATTTCACGGATGACACAAACTCCTAGCTGGAAGGTTGGTGGATTGAACCCAAAGGCGCCTCGGGAGAAATGCCTGGCGATCTGCTTCTGAAATGTCACACTCTATGGAGTGCAGTACTACTCAGCACACCTGGGGTCGCCATGAGTTATTTCAACTGGCAACCTGGGGCCCCAAGTCTTCCTGTCCCCAAAGCCAATTGCCACCTTTCCTCAGGGCATCCCTAGGAAGCCGGGGGGTGGGGCAATTGAGTGCATCTCTAAGCGCCTTTCTGTCTGTGGAGCACCAACTGTCCGGAGGGGGTCAGAGACGCGCTGGTGGCCACCCTGTGGGTCTGAGGACCCGGCTGACAAAAGTGAGGGTGCTTTTTGAGGTCTAGAAACCCGAGTTCCACTGCTACCCTGGAAAGACCCCCCTCCCCAGCTCCCTTCCTGGGTTATAAATCTGGCGAACAGCTGCACTCTCTGCTCGCACAACCAACTTTTCTTTTTCCTGATGGATGAACTCTGGGCTTTAAAAGATTACAGTAATCATGGGAGGACAGTGTAAATCGAATCTGATAGCAATAACTTTCAGGGAAGGTCAGGCCCGAGTGAAATGTTACCAAGCAACAGGCATTTTGTTTGCAAAATACAATCAAAGAGCATTGATGGGAAATTCCTGCCTGCAGCTAGTCAGCACTTTCTGCTAACTGCTTTACAGAAGGAAAGGGAGTAAATCTTCATAAATCAAAGTCCCCAGAGGGCTCCAAGCCCCTTTCTGGAAATGTTGCACTTCTGTCTGACAGGGAGAAGGACGGAGCGTAGAAAAATCCATTGCCTGCTGCCCTGTCTGCCTCCCCTCTCCCATCTCTTTCCTTTCCCTCGCTTCCCTCCTTCTTTCCGTCTTCTCTTGCTTTCATCCTTTCTTTCCCCTTTTTAACCTGTTGCAGCCTCTTCGCTGTTAGCGACTCAGCCTCCTGGACACCCCTGTGCAGTCCGATGTGGTTCTGATGGCTTAGTGGGCAGCAAGCCGGGGTTTGCAGGGGAACTCATGGTAGAGAGCTGAGGATCTGGTAGAACAACTGGTCACTCAGCCCCATCACCTTGCAATTGTAAGTCCTGTTGCCCCAAGAGTCCCACATGACTTTACTGAGTGATTTTCTTGTCAGAACAATGCAGGCTGTTGTTTTCTTAAGAGACTGAAAACCAGTTACCATCAAGTCGATTCCGACTCGTGGCCACCCCAGGTGCGTCAGAGTAGAACCGTGCTGCATCGCGCTTTCCATGGCTGAGTTTTTGGAAATAGATGGCTAAAGGAAACCGAAGATAGTGTTTCCCCTCCATTTTATGTATAACTGAATAACTGAAAACTAAGCACAATCAGCCTGCCGAGTAACAGCAATATATTATGAAAAATGTAATACTCAGAACGTCGGGGCTTTAGAGAACGTATCATCTCTTTTGATTTCAGTGAATATACATTTCAGCAGACATACATTTCACAAAGCTGAGGTCTGCGTTCTGCTTTCTTCCCCCTAGTGATGCCCGGGTTTAGTTCTGTATGTATTTCTGTAGCATCTCTAGTCTATGTGTGTTACATCAATATTCCCTCCTGTGGACACAGCATAGGCTGCCCTGCTGTTCTCGATGCTGGCCTCTGAGTCACTTGCTGTCACTCACTGTGAAATTTGATCGACAGCACAGATAACTTGGAATTTTGCAGAAGAGTCATTAGCAAACTATAAACTTCTCAGAAGCTAGGGCGCTATGCTTTGATCTTCTTTGTACACGCGTACCTAGCACAGTGCCTGGGCTCTTAGAGTGGGATTTAAGAGAATTGTTTAAATGGGTGGATGAAGGAGTACCCAGCTACATTTTTATAAATATGGAATAAATATATAGGATTATACATCCTTCCGCCCTCCCCACTTCTTGAAAAGTGCCCCTTTCTGAATCAAGAGAGAAATCAAAACTAAATTTCTGCAAGACATACCAAGTTACTGTTGCCAACCATATTTCCTTAAACCCAGCTCTTTCTATACCAATGTCCCCCCTCCAAGTATTGATCCCAACAATCTTTCTGGTTCTCTCATACTGTATTAAGCCAGTGTTGTTAATGATTTTTGAAGAGCAAAGCATGGCTATTTTTTCTCAAGCCCAACACTCAGGAAAAGGAAAAGTTGCAGACTGAGATTTTTTCCCCATTGCAGTTCAGATTTTCAAGCATTCAGTATTTTTACGATTCATCTCTTACAGTGTGAGATAAAGAGAACAACAGAACGTGTGAAAGGTTTATCTCCTGTTAGACTTCAGGCTGGGCAATGGTCTCTTCTGGAAGCCTCGTCCTGCCTGGGCCCCCTCCCTGCGTTGCTGGAAGATTTGTGTGTTTTGAAAATCACCCATCAGGGAACTGTTATTTAGAGGTGTGCTCACTGAAGCTCAAGTGGACAGATGAGGACGTGACAATCCATGGTTCAAAATGCATGCTGATTTCAGAAGGAGGGGTGGAAAAAAAAGTCCCATGATCTTTGAGCTGGGAAACATTCCTCCCTATGCTTCATTCTGCATGCAAGATTTATTGTGTTTTTATAGAAGATTGGGATGTAGTCCATACAACCTGCCACTACAGTAAGTCAGAAAAACGTTCCATTTTTAAGGGTACTGAGCAGAATGTTTGCTTCATGTATGTGGTAGGCCTTATCAAAATGCTTCGAATCAATACTGAGAAATATATTTTTTAATTGAATTGCATGTCATATGAAAAAAAATTCTCTAAACATGTTAGATTATGCAAACTGTAACTTAGATTGGAAGTCCCTTTTGTGTGAGTGTTCAATTTCTCTCCTTAAAGTCTTGTAGCCATCCTATGGCATATCTATTTGAAGTTCATGGCAGAGCTGCTAATATCTTATCCATGGAAACATTTATTCTCTTAATTCAATATTTCTACTTCTTTTACAAATCTCTTCCCTAGCGAAGACTTTTTTTTTTTTTTTTTTTTAAGGCACGACTAGGGGTGTTTCTATATCATCAAAATTATGAAATTGAAGAGTGAGACTGTAGTAAGAGTTTCAAAATCTCTAGATGCTTAGCATTAGAAATCGTAGATTACGTTACTTTCGATAGCTGGTTTGTGTGAGCAGATAAAATCGAGTTCTTTCCCCATTTTTGTCTAGTCTCTTTCTGTACCCGCATCCTAGGGGTAAAAAAAACATCAGCTGAAATAGACCCTTACTTTTCAGGTTCTAGGAATCAGGGTCTCGGTTACAAGAAGAAAGAGGGTGTTTGGGGGAGTATTTTCCTTTCCACATAGTTGGCAGTTTCACATTTCGATATCTAGAAAGGTCTTTGTGTTTTAGACCAACAGGAACAATTTGTAAAGTTCATTTAGCAAAAAAAAAAAAAAAAAAATCTGGAGAGGTAAAGAAACACCTGTTATTAAATTACACTTTATCACTGGGCTCAAAACTCACCCTCTGTAATTACTTACGAGAGTCTGTATTTATAATAGAATAACTTACAACACATTTAGCTTAGGCATCGCAGTGCGGCCAGTACTAGACACCACAGTCCCACCAAATTGCAGGGGCTATCTATTCTGCCCATCAGAATTCATTGTTGGGTGAAGACCTGTTCTTGGTGCAAGGTGAGAGGCTGGTTTTCCTCTGCCCAGTTTTGAAACCCCCAACAGCCTTGGACGAGGATCAGGATTTTGCTCACCCAGGATCCCTCCGCGTTTTTTTTTGTGCCGCTCAGGTGCATGGGAGAGTATTTCTGTAGTTTTCACAGGGAGAATGCCACAGGTCTGGCCCGCCCATTGCGTCTTTCAGCGTTGTCTGTCTTCCCTCGAACACCGTGACAACAGCGCTAAACTCACTTGATTGGAAGGCCGTGCGTTTGTAGATTTGTTTCCTGTGATATCCTGTTAGCTTTTCTCACTTTCTGGCCCCAGCCTGGACCCCCAGTGAGAGAGGCTTGATCAGCCTAACAGCGCGCTAGGAATGTGGGTGGAACAAGCACATCCACAAGTACTTCCTGAGAAGCCACCGGAAGTGCAGAGTGCAGAGACCACGGGTAAAGACCACTTGCCGTCAAGTGGACCCCAATGCATGGCACCCCCATGCGTGTTAGAGTAAAACTGTGCTCCGCAGGGTTTCCAGTGGCCGATTTTTTGGAAGTAGTTCACAGGTCCTTCTTCCTCTGGGTGGACTTGAACTTCCAACCTTTTAGTTAATGGCTGAGTGTGTGAACCATTTGCTCCACCCAGGGACTGAAGGTAGCCCAAGAAGACGAGAAAGTGCTTTGTGGCCGGGGGGCTCACAGTTGGTGAGCAAGCAGGTCCCATATAAGATTCCACTGAGGTCTGTTCTGCAGAGCTCAGGAAAAGAGGTACAAAAGTGGAATTCTGTGGTATCAGATTTATCATCCTGCCATCCAGTATCAGGTTGATTGGGACACTGTATCTTTTGCCACCTTGAAAAAAAATGACTTCATTTTTATAATGGTAGATGTTATAAGTGGTAGGAGTCCCTGGCCGGTACAAACTGTTAATGCGCTCACTGCTAAGTGAAAGGTTGGAGGTTCGAGTCCACCCAGAAGCACCTTGGAAGAAAGGCCTGGCGACCTACTTGTGAAAAACCAGCCATTGAAAAGCCTGTGGAGCACACCTCTGCTCTGACACACATGGGGTTACCATGAGTTGGAGTTGACTGGATGACAACGGGTTGGGTTTGGTTACTAGAGTAGCTCATTAGTTTGGCCAGAACATCATTCCCCAGTTCCCGTTTTGTTACACTGCTCTGCGAATCACTTTTTCTGGAGCCAGAAACAGTCTGAGTAAGAGCGAATTTGGTTGACAGACATTTTATTCAAACGTTGTCAGTGTTTGAAACTCATTCAAGGTGGGGGAAGGGAAGCACCTTTTAAAATAGGAAGCTATTTTTAGGTTCAGGAGCCCTGGTGGTACAGTGGTTAAGCACTTGGCTGCCAACAGAAAGCTCGGTGGTTCAAACCCACCAGCAGCTCCACAGGAGACAGATGTGGAAGTCTGTTTCTGTAAAGACTATTATTGTTGTTAGGTGCTGTTGAGTCAGTTCCGACTCACAGTGACCCTGTCTAAAACAGAACGAAACACTGCCTGGTCCTATGCCATCCTCACAATCGTTGCTGTGTTGGAGCCCATTGTTGCAGCCACTGTGTCAATCCATCTCGTTGAGGGTCTTCCTCTTTTTCGCTGACCCTCTATTCTACCAAGCATGATGTTCTTCTCCAGGGACTGGTCCCTCCTGATAACATGTCCAAACTACGTGAGATGAAGTCTAAGCTTCTAAGGAGAATTCCGGCTGTACTTCTTCCAAGACAGATTTGTTTGTTCCTCTGGCAGTCCATGTTACGTTCAATATTCTTCGCCAACAGCGTAACTCAAAGGCATCAATTCTTCTTCGGTCTTCCTTATTCATTGGCCAGCTTTCGCATGCATATGAGGTGACTGAAAATGCCATGGCTTGGGTCAGGCGCACCTGACTTTTTTGTTTGTTTGTTTTGTTTTTACAGCCTTGGAAACCATATGGGGCAGTTCTACTCTGTCCTATAGGGTAGCTATGAGTCAGAATCGACTTGACGGCAGTGGGTTTATTTCTAGGTTCACACTTTTCTTTTAAAAATAGCTAAGTTTTGAGCTTCCTAGCTGTTCTCATAACCTTTTCTTCCCAAGAAAAACCTGTTTCTCTTGCTTAAAAAAATCTCACCATCCTCTGTACTGTGGTGACATTGTCTGTCGTATTTGACACTTAGCAAACCCTGCTTGCCTGGCTTGGTTTTTTCCGTACACAGGTGTACTATCTCCCCACTTAGATGAAAAGTTTGACAAGGTTAGGGGCAAGCTGTACACTTCCTGGTATTTTCCACTCTTTATTCTCTTTCCCTCAGTATCTTGGATATAACAGAGATACACATACTGGATGCTGATGCTGTTGTTGGGTGCTGTCCGGTAGATTCCGACTCAAACTGCCCCATGGGACAGCATAGAGCTGCCCCATAGGGTTTTTTCTAGGATGTAATCTTTATGGGAGCAGACCACCAGGTCTTTCTACCTTGGAGCCGCTGGGTGGGTTTCAATCATCGACCCTTTGGTTAGCAGCCGGGAGCTTAATTGTGGGGCCAGCAGGCCTCCTAAGAGTAGTAGGCAGTACAAGCTAAAGTTAAAGAAACAAGAAAATGGTTTAGAGGCACATAGTATTTAAAACATTATTTTATGTCCCTATTTACCCGAGGAGAGTATTTGACTTGTTTTCCCAAGCTCCACTGAGCAGGGGCCGAAATCCAAGTTTGTCTTTAGTTCCCTGCTGAGTTTACGAACTATCACTTTCCACTCATTTTTAAGTGTTTAATAATGGAGTAACGGCCAAGAGGTGTGTGTGGGGTCATGAGTCAGGAAAATGTGAAGAGGCCTCGCTGATCCAAATGTGAATCTATAGAAGCTTTTTCGTTGCTATTGTTCTCTTTTGGATCAAAGACGTGTAGCTCGAACACCGCACTGACTGTGGCCGTAGAAACTAGGTCCCTGGTTCTGGAAAGTTGTGGGAGAGAATATGTCAAATTTCTCTTATGAAAATAGGTCTTTAGTGCATCCCGGAGTCCCTGTAGAAGTAAAAAACTGCTTTACGTGTGGGCTGCAAATGAACCCCACGCTGGGAAACCTTGTATTTTATTTCGAAGGAAGAAGGAGTGCCCTAAAATGCAAATTTGGGTGAGTATGTGGTTAAATGGAGCAGTGGTTAAGAGCTTGGCTGCTAACCCAAAGGTTGGCAGTTCAAATCCACCAGCTGCTCCTTGGAAACCCTATGGGGCAGTTCTATAGGGTCCTGTAGGGTCGCCATGAGTCAGAATCGACTTGACGGCAACGGGTTTGCTTTTTTGGGTATGCAGTTCAGCGTTCGCCTACTAGCTGGAAGGTTAGTGGTTCGAACCCAACCAGAGCGGCTCGGAAGAAAGGCCTGGCAATTTGCTTCCGAAAGGTCACAGCCTTGAAAACCCCATGGAGCAGTTCTACTCTGCACACGTGGGGTCGCCGTGAGTCGGAATCAACTTGGCAGCAACTAACAACAACAATGTGAATTTGGATCCGATTTATGATCAAAAGTTGCAGCGCCTTAATTTAAGAATATTTTAAAATGTATTTATTTATGCTTGGCGCCCGCTTCTTTATTGCTTTGTGAAAACCCATGTGTTGTGTTTTAATTATATGTAAGATACACTCCATATTAGAAGAAGCCTCATAAATGGGCCTTTGTTCAAGGCTCTTAAAACAAACAACAATAAAAAGGAGGTGGTTTCTAGAAGCTGCTTTGATGAAATTTCACCGGCTGGTATCTGTACATAATCAGGTGTCCAAAGAAAGGGTAACAATGAGGCTATTCAGGCAGGGTGGTGGAAAACACAGGCAGAGACGTTGTTTATGCCCCGACAACTGGGTCATTAATAACCTTCATCTTTAGATCGGTTACATTGGCTTTGTGTAGACACGGCCAGTCGTACATGTTTAAAAAAGGATAAATATCTATTTGCATATACCTTGCTAATCAAGAATATGTTCTTTTTTTTTATAAAGGTCTATTAGAATTTATTACTGTAAACAAACCAGTCGTAACCACTCGCTTCTGTTTGCTTAAGCAGTTGCTGTCCAGTCGATTCTGAATCATGGCAACCCCAAGTGTGCAGAGTAGAACGGTGCTGCATAGGGTTTTCAGTGGCTGTGATCTTTCAGATGGAGATTACTAGGCTTTTCTTCAGAGGTGCCCCTGGGTGGATTCAAACCACCAGCCTTTCAGTTAGTAGCCCACTGCGTAACTGTTTGTGCCACCCAGGGACTCGGCATACTTTGCATTGCAATACTAGCCCTTTTGGAGTAAGTTCTTAGGTCCCAGTGTCAAGGTTGCAACAGATTTGCTTCACTTTGGAGCCCCTGGGTGGTGCATATGGTTAGCACGCTCAGTTGCTAAGCGAAAGGTTGGAGATTTGAGCCCACCTAGAGGCACTGCCGTGGTTAAGCTTTCAGCTGCTAACCGAAAGGTCAATAGTTCAAATCCACCAGCCGCTCCTCGTAGACCTTATGGGGCAGTTCTGCTCTGTCCTATAGGGTCTCTATGAGTTGGAACTGACTTGATGGCAACGGGGTTGGTTTTTGTTTTAGAGGCACCTTGGAAGAAAGGCCTGGTGATCTATTTCTGAAAAAGCAGCCATTGAAAACCGTATGGAGTATATAGTTTTACCAACACACGAGAAATGGCCATGGCAATTGTTTTTTTATTTCACTTTACTTCATTCTTTACTTCACTTACTTAAACAAAGCAAATCTTTAAGTGCTTGGCTGCTAACTGAAAGCTCCGCGGGAGAAAGACCTGGCAATCTGCTCCCATAAAGATTACAGCCTAGAACACTCTACAGGACAGTTCTACTCTGTCACAAGGGTTTAGTTGGAGTCGGAATTGACTCGACGGCACCTAACAACCTAACAATGACTGCTTTATTTGAGAAGCTTTTTTTTCTTTTCTTTTTAAAATATAATTTAAGAAAGTGTCTTTAAGTCCTTACCATGACATTTACTAAAAAAACGCTCCATGAAACTGTATTTTCATCTCGCCACCCATGATCCTGACTGATGGACATGCTGTTTCATTGACGGGGAATGTTCTTTATGCAGCTTCACTAAGCCGCGTCTTTCTTCCTCTTCTGCTGTCACATCACTCAGAATTCACAGCCGGGTTTTCCTTGTCCTCTAATGCAAGTCACAGGCAACCAAGTTGCCTAACACATTTACTGCTAACCGAAATGTTGGAGGTTTGAGTCTACCTAGAGGCGCCTTGGAAGAAAGGCCTGGTGATCTACTTCCAAAAAACCAGCCAGTGGGGCACAGTTCTACTCTAACGTACATGGGGTGGCCATGAGTTGGAATCAATTCCATGGCAACAGGTGCTTTTTTTGGACTGGTTTTTAAGAAAGATGACAATGTACGTAGCCTTCTTTCACTCCTGCAATTATATTGACTATTGTACAAGTTCCCTGCGCTCAACTATTAACCTAACGGTTGACACTCTGAACGCACACAGTGACAGAATGGAAAAAAGGCCTGGCAATCTGCTTTCCTAAAGATTACAACCAAGAAAACCCTATGGAGCAGTTCTACTCTGGACACATGGGGTTGCCATGAGTTGGGATCGACTCAATCGGCAATGGGTTCGGGGTTGGTTAGTGTATCTGGCAGCCTAATGAAATATACTGAGGACTGGTTCACAGGAAAGGAGCGTTGTTAGCACACTGGTTAAGCGCTCGGCTGTGAACTGAAAGGTCTGTGGTTCCAACTCGCCCACTGGCTCCACGGAAGAAAGACCTGGTGGTCTGCTCCTGTAAAGATTTACAGCCTTGGAAATCCTATGGGGCAGTTCTGCTCTGTCCTATAGGGTCACTTTGAGTGGAAATCGACTCAATGGCGCACAACAAGTTCACAAGACATATTTAACACAAAGTCAGCCGATGGGAAAATGGACTTATAACATGAAAATGCTCTGTGGGGATACTAGTTGTGTGCCAGCTGATTATGTCCCTGGGTTATAACTGAGTGCCTCTTCTTCACAAGAGGAGCTGGAAGACAAGCCTGAGCCTCCTTTCCTGTTTTTCTGGGGTGTGCTTTTCTGTATTTACCCTCTGCCCCTGGCTCAGAAGGCATAGGGCTCCTGATTCAGATTGTAGTTGTTGGTTACCTTCGAGCTGGCGCCAACTCATGGCGACCCCATGTACAACAGAATGAAATGTTGCCCCGTCTTGCGCCATCTTGAGTCCACTGTTGCAGCCGCTGTGTATTTTGAGTGCCTTCTAATTCAGGGGCTCATCTTCCAGCACTATACTGGACAATATTCTGTTGTGATCCATAGGGTTTTCATTGGCTAATTTTCAGAAGTAGAAGCCCTTTTTTCTTAGTCTGTCTTAGTGTGGAAGATCTATTGGAATCTGTCCACCATGGGTGACCCTGCTGGTATTTGAAATACCAGTGGATAGCTTCCAGGATCACAGTAACATGCAAGCCACCACAGAAGGACAGACTGACTGACGGGTGGTGGATTCTATGGCCCTGGGTATGATGGAGCCATTCTATGTATAAGACAAGCTCGCCTGCTCGCATCATTCTGAGCAGTCACCCTGATTTCTAGATCTTCTTTTTGTTTGTTGATTGTTGTAGTTTAAATGAAGTTTACATTTGAAGTTAGTCTCCCACACAAAAATTTATACCTACATTGTTATGTGACCCTAATTGCTCTCCTTATACTGTGACAGCATGCTCCTCCTTTCCACCTCTGATTCCCCATGTCCATTCAGCCAGCTCCTAACCCTCTAGATCTTTTTTATTTATTTTTATTTTATTGTTGTAGCTTAAGTGAAAGTTTACAATTCAAGTTAGTGTCCCATACAAAAGTTTATACATACATTGTTATATGACCCTAGTTGCTCTCCCTATACTCTGACAGCACACTCCTTTCCACCCCTGATTTCCTGTGTCCATTCAGCCAGCTCCTGACCCTCTCTGCCTTCTCGTCTCACCTCTGGACAGGAGCTGCCCATTTAGTCTCACGTATCTACCTGAACTAAGAAGCACACTCTTCAGGAGTATCATTTTATGTCCAATAGTCCTGATTTCTAGATCTTTACTTACAGTTTTTGCCATTGTCCAATTACATACCAGGTGTTTTTTGGAAGGCTTGCAGTACCATGACCCCCTCCACACGGCCTGTGCACGCTTGCTCCTGAGCACATGTGCACCTCTTGCACACCCCTCTTGCACAGCAGGGAAGGATTAACCCCGCTGTTCTCTGCTTTTTCAGATTTGCCTGAAGAACGTCTGGGCGATGGTATGGCAGCTGACAACGCAGAGACCTTCAGCGACAAAGACGCGGACCAGCAGGGCTCCCCAGACCTGGCCAAGGGCAAGAGCTGCGTGGCCCCCGAGAGCCCCGACATGGTGTCTGTGGATGAAGGCGGGTATGCCGTCCAGAAGAACGGGGGGTCCTCCGAGAGCCGCCCCCACAGCCCCAAGTACCACGCGGAACAGAACCACCTCCTGATCGAGGGCCCCTCGGGAACCTTGTCTCTGCCCTTCAGCTTGAAAGCCAACAGACCCCCGCTGGACGTGTTAAAAAAGATCTTCCCCAACCAGAAGCCGACGGTGCTGGAGCTGATCCTGAAGGGCTGCGGGGGGGACCTGGTGAGTGCCGTGGAGGTCCTCTTGTCCAGCCGGTCCTCCGTCACCGGGGCCGACCGAACTTCCGCAGAACCCGAGAGTCTGGTGCTGCCCTCCAACGGGCACATCTTCGAACACACCCTGAGTTCCTACCCCCTGTCCTCTTCCAAGTGGTCTGTGGGCTCGGCCTTCAGAGTCCCAGACACGCTGCGGTTCTCTGCCGACTCCGGCAATGTCGTGCCCAACCCCTTGGCGGTCCCCCTGCAGCAGCCCTTCCCCCAGCCACCCCGCTACCCTCTGATGCTGAGGAACACGCTGGCGCGCAACCAGCCGAGCCCCTTCTTGCCCAACGACGTCACGCTGTGGAACACCATGGCCCTGCAGCAGCAGTACCAGCTGAGACCCCAGTACGTCAGCCCTTTCTCCGCGAACTCTGCCGGCGTCTTCCGGAGCTCCCCCGTCCTCCCCAGCCGGGCCGCCGAAGACCCCAGGATCTCCCTTCCCGATGACGGGTGCCCAATCGTGTCCAAGCAGGCCATTTACACCGAGGACGAGTATGACGAGAGGTCCGACTCCTCAGACTCTAGAATACTCAACACGTCATCTTAATGTGGTATCCATGGATGGATGGGGACCAGATGACCTTTCTGTGCATCTGAACCCTGGGGTCCCCGCGGAGAGGCCACATCCCGTATACGGCCCTCTCTCCTGTCTGACAAAGTGACTGTGCTCGATTCTATCCATTAGCAATAAAAATAAAGCCCATAACTTATTTAATTCCATGCGCTTCACTGGAAAATGCCAAATAGCTCTCCTCCGCGGCTTTTCTGCTGACTGTTTTTTTGTAAAAGAGAGTCTCATGCTAAGAACAGTCTTGGGATAGCTGGGCCCACAGACAATTTATTTGGGGATGTGAAGCTGAAAGTCCCCCTTGCTCCTCGACGCAACCTGGAATGTTCAATAAAATACTATACTTGAATGCCATTTACTAAAGAGGATTCCTCAGGATAGATGAAGCCTCCAGGGAGTGGCTGGTTGGCAAAGGGACCAAGTAGGGACATTCTATTCCCATGCTAAAACTCCTCCTGGCAAGTTGAAGAGAGACTGCACCTCAGAATTAAAGGAACTGCTCATTGGGTTTTTTAAGCCTGGACAGTTTTCAGAGACAGACTCCATTAACAATTATTCTTTTCACATGGCTGAATCAAAACGTGTGTAATGTCGATGTAAAACCCATCACAGCTGTGAACTGCATGAAGTGTATTGTGAAATGAGCACCAGATCAAGCTCTGTCAGGTTCATGTAGCATGCGAAGGGCCCTAGGAAAAAAAATAAAGGAGATGATCTGGGTCTATGTCATTTCTGCTCGAGGAATGAGCGGCTCTAAAAATAGAAACCGGATGTTAACACTACCGACTAGAGACGGCCACGGACCAGGAACCAAGACGTCAGTTAAAATGAAGCATCCCTCCAGAAATGGGGATGGCAAAGTTCTGGGGCTGCACTCTGAAAGGCAGATCATTTGTTGTTCTAGAATTTAAAAAAAAAAAAAAATCCATTGCTGTCAAGTTGATTCCAACTCCTGGCGACCCCATGTGTTGGTGAAATCGGTCAAGTGCTTCACTATGAACCAAAAGGCTGATGGTTCAAAGCCACCCAGAGGCGCCTGGAAGAAACACCCAGGGATCTGCTTCTGAAAGGTCACGATCACTGAAAACCCTGTGGAGCACAGTTCCACTCTGATACCCATGAGGTTGCCATGATGATTTGGAGTTGACTCGATAGCAACTGGCTTTTTTTTTTTTTACTCTGTACAAGAGGATGCTCTATGTTATCTAGATTATCTACCCATGAATTGACGCTAAGCAGGCATTGTAATGGAGAGTCCAATTAAAAACAAGGTAAAAACTACACCCTACCAAAGATGGACGATCAAGTGTGGAAGGAGGTCAAGTGCTTAGCACAGTACCTGACATAGAGAAAGAAGTCAATAAATGAGAGCTATTACTCTTATTGTTGTTGTTTTAGGGAGCTCTGGTGGCGCTGTGGTTAAGTACTTGGCTGCTATCTAAAAGATTGGGGTCGGAAACCACCAGCAGCTCTAGCGGAGAAAGACCTGGTGATCTGCTCCCCTAAAGATTACCAAACCAAAAACCAAACCCATTGCTGTTGAGTCGATGCCGACTCACAGCAACCCTATAGGATAGAGTAGAACTGTCCCATAGGGGACAGAAGCTGACTGCCACATCTGTCTCCCGTGGCGCAGCTGGTGGGTTCAAACTGCCAACCTTTCGGTTAGCAGCTGAGCACTTCACCACTGTGCCACCAGGGCTTCTGTAAAGGTTACAGCCTAGAAAACCCTATAGGGCGGTTCTGCTCTGTCACATGGGGTCGCTATAAGTCAGAACTGACTTGATAGCACCCACCACCACCAACAGCATTATTCCTGTTAGTAAGTCAAACAGCATTGCGATCAGACTGTAGAAGTGAATTCCCTCATTCTCACTTGGAGAAAATGCCATTCTGGCTTGAGGGATCAACTTTTTATTATTATTATTTTTAAATTTTTGAGAGAACTTTTGGGGGTGCTGTACATGGGAAGGAAACCCTGGTGGCGTGGTGGTTAAGAACTATGGCTGCTAACCAAAAGGTCGGCAGTTCGAATCCACCAGGCACTCCTTGGAAACCCTTTGGGGCAGTTCTACTCTGTCCTATAAGGTCGCCATGAGTTGGAATCGACTCGACAGCAATGGGTTTGGTTTGGTTGTTTTGGTACATGGGAAACGTCTTGCTCAGGTATTTCTAAAGTGAATTTCCCAACAGGAATATTCAGTGGCTCCCACACCAACCACTTCTCATTTTCATTCTTCAAAGTACTTGAAGGGTGGGACGACTTAGGTCAGACGGTCTGCCGAGGAATGTGGACGGAAAGTAAACAAGCAGGTAAATTGAAGCCTCTCCGTGACAAGGATGCGGAGAGGCTGCCCACGCAGGAAGGTCTGGAGGGGCTGTTTAGCCTGGGGAGGAGAGGAAGGAGGATACGTCCTCTCAGCTAAGAGAGACCCTCCCTCACCTGGAGGTCAGGAGCTGGCATTGGCAACCCCTCACCCTTCAGTGGGTCCCTGGGAAAGAAGAGATTGTTTAAAAGAAAAACCGTCTCACTTCCATCGGGCCCTTTGGGGATGAGAACTTTTTCAGGGAAAACATTCTTTACATTAGCTGGACTCATGTGTACTTATGGAGCTCTGGTGGCGCAGTGGTTAAGCGCTCGGCTGCTAACCGGAAGGTCGGCGGTTTGAACCCAGCAGCTGCTCCGTGAAAGAAAGATGTAGCAGTCTGCTTCCATAAAGATTACAGCCCTGGAATCTTGGGGCAGTTCTACTCTGTCCTAGAGAGTCGCTATGAGTCCAAATCAATGGCAACAGGTTAACTTGTACTCGTCCTAGTTACACACCAGCGTGTTTAACAGTACATACGATTTGTTATCAGGGTTCTGTTTAAGCATTAGTGTTTCTATCAGGAAGAAAGTGAGGGAGTGGGAAGGAAGGTAACTTGTCCCGATTCCAAGGACCCATCTAGGATATGTGGTGAGGGAGTAACGGGCTATGTCTGGGCCTGCCCAGGACAAATGTGCTTTAAAAACGCATTCTCCATCTCAAAAGTTTACCCACATTTATTTAACAAGTAACCGTGGTCACAGGCCCCCTGTGGACCAATGATGCTACCAAGTCTGTCCTCAGCTGTCCCTTCTCCAGGCTGAATGACGCCGACTGAGCAGAACACGGCTGAGATGGTGCCCTGACAGTTTGATTTTGCCTGCAGGTCACCAGCATCGTTGACTTCTTTTTCAGATGGCCAGCTAAATGGAATTATCTGTAAGACAGTTTATTTGTGGGCTGGTGTAGTATGTTTCATCTTCAATACAATCTTCTGAAGAAAGCATTGTTTGGTTTGGTGGGGTAAGTGTGGCCAGGGCTTAAAGAGAGAAATTGGTTGATAGGATCCTGCTTCTATCAAGCGTCTGGCGTTTAGTGTTGCTTCCTCTCGTGGTTCGGGGGTAGACTCCTCCCCTTCCATGCGGGAGACTAGGGTTTGATTCCCAGCCGATGAACCTCATGCACAGCCACCCCCCGTCTGTCAGTGGAGGCTTGTGTGTTGCTATGACGCTGAACAGATTTCAGCGGAACTTCTAGACTAAGACAGATGAGGAAGAAAGGCCTGGCGAACTACTTCCAAAAACTGGCCAGTGAAAACCCTATGGATCATGGTGAGGGTGTAGGACCAGCAACATTTTCTTCTGTTTTGTGCCCTGGGTCATCCTGAGTCAGGGGCCAGCTCCAAGGCAGTTAACAACAATGACAGCAGTTCTGATTGCTGAGTCCCCTCAGGCTGAAGTGGCAAAGTGTCTTAGGTTTGAACTCAGCTCTTGAAGCCCCTTCTGCTATGGCAAGTAGGATTCAAGGGAAATGAGGATCCCCCCACTCTGGCCACAGGCACGCGATTACGCTTCCACATGAAACGGAACATCTGGATGAAAAAGTGAGAAAGGAAGTCAGCCAGCTCCTTCTAGTTAAACTCCATCTGCCACAGAGAAAACATCCGGGTTTTCAGTTTTCACAGCTGATATTCGACCTGTGGGTCTGACCAGTCTCACTTGGAGAAACCAGTTCACATTAAACCACAGTGTGTCTGCCAGCTCCTTGCTTACGGGGCACATTTGGTTCATCTGTAATGTGGGCATGAGATGGGTAAATCACGTTGCGCTAGAGCAGTTTTTCTGAAAGTGTGGTCCACGTACCCAGAGGCGGACTTTCTAGAGTAGATTCTTGGGCCCCACGTGTTGAGTCTGATTCCGTGGTTGCCTAAAAAAAAACCCAAAAACCAAACCTGTTGTGGTGTCAGTTCCGACTCATGGTGTATGCATATGTCTGTCTGTCTGTCTGCACAGCACATGCAGACAGGCTGTGCCTCAAACTTCCAGGCAACCATAAGACTGCTAAGCGTGAGACGCAGACCCCATGGGGGCTACATTCATCTGTGATCGAGCCGGACACACGAGACACTTCCACAGTGTTGGCAAAGCGAAAGCCGTTATTATTTATAGAAAACAAACATTAAATAACAACAACGGATTCCCAAAAAGAACCGCTTACCTGTCCCAGGTTACCCATGTCCATTCTTACGTCGCTCTGCAGGCGCTCTGTGGTTCAGGTCAGACGCTGTGTTCACGTCACTGCTGCCTCTGGCTCCCACCACACTGCTCGAGGGCCTGCACGGGTCCCCACGCTTCTGCTCTGCCGCTGGGCCTTGCTGCCGGCTGGAAGATCCCCGCACAGGATCTCCTGAGCCTCTGCTGCCGGGCCTCCCTGGCCTCGGCTGCCAGCTCTCGTCATGCTACCTGGGCTTGTGGGCTGTCTTGCCACCACGCTACCCTGGCACCACTGCCCAGGGAGGGAGGTGTGCAGCCGCTGCACGGGGCACGCTCAGGCCTCTCTTGCCCGCACAAGTGTTATAGCTCTTTCAGCTCCCAGCACACCTCCCAAAGGCGCTCAGCTCTTGCTCTGCTGCTGACGTCTCTCTCCATCTCCTGTGGTCTTCAGTGTTACAGCTGTCTCTTCCGGATCTAGCAGGTTCTCAGCACAGGGACCCTGGGTCCACAAGACGCACTCCACTCCAGACTCTTCTTGATGGTAGTGAGGTCCCGCTGAACCCCTGGGATTGGCCCTTATATAAGCCTAAACAAAAACCCACTGCCGTCAAGTCAATTCCAACTCATAGCGACCCTATAGGACAGGGTAGAACTGCCCCATAGGGTTTCCAAGGAATGGCTGGTAGATTTGAACTGCTGATCTTTTGGTTAGCAGCTGAGCTCTTAACCACTGCGCCACCAGGGCTCCAATATAAGCTGACTCCTTGTCAATTTCAAGGCATGGTTCTCCCACCAGGACCACAAACTGACCCACCCCCAGGGAGACCACAAATCACTCAGTATGCATAGTCCCAGCCAATCATTTGGTGGGAGTTACAAGACCATGGCTAGAAAGGCCATATAAAAGTGATTCATTGCACTGCATGTATGACCCCGTGCGTTACAGAGTAGAAGTGCTTCATGGAGTCATCTTGGCTGTAATCTTTAGGGACGCAGATCTCCAGGCCTTTCTTCTGTGGCGCTCTGGGTGGGTTTGAACTGCCAACCTCTAAGTAGTCGAGCTCACACCGTCTGTGCCATCCAGAGACCTCCATGGTAGCCTAGGAACCCACGTTTTTACCATCCTCCCCAGGTAATTCCAAAACTCGCTGAGATTTGGGAATCGCCTCCCTCTTCCTCCTTGGGTTTTCCTCTTAAATCTACACCAAACAAGAACTGAGGGATACAGACCCTTGTGCCAGAGATTTCTAAATCTTCCCCAACTCCCACCTGTCCTTCTCTGGAAAAGCAGTCTCAGAACACATTCTAGACTGAGTTCAAATAACTTTGGCGTCAGTGTCAATTATTAGATTGTGTACAGATTTGGGATTAGAAATGCCTGCTTCTGGAACTTTCTGGTTGGCGAAGGGCCAGATAACCCAGCTTACATGTGCTGTTTCCCCTGTGGGGTGCACTAAAGCTTCCTTGTAGATTTGTCCAGCTGCTGCTGATGCTCTGGGATGTTCCATGATTCCCAGTTGACCAGGGACATCTGGGAACAGGTTTTGCCCTGGAAAGCTTTGAGTTTTAAGAAATGTCAACACTCTTGATGGTGAAAAAACATTAGTATTTTTATAGATGAATTGAGAAGCAAGGCATTAGTTAGCCTACTGCATGAGTGCAGTGAGAATAAACAGTACAGCAACTTGGAAAAGTGGCAGGTACCAGGAAAAGGCAGGGATTCAGACCACTGGGCAGAGCGCTAAAGCTCATGGACAGTCTTCTAAGAGCTGGTTGTTGTTAATGCCAATGAGCTGGACTCCACTCATGGCGACGCCGTGCACCACGCAACAAGATGCTGCCTGGTCCTGCACTAGCCCCGTGATCAGGTGATCAGTTGGGGATTGGGCTGTTGTGATCCACAGGGTTTTCTTTTTTTTTTTTAATT
>NW_004443961.1:758649-795503 GCF_000243295.1 Trichechus manatus latirostris
TATATAATAATATTTTATTGTATTTTTGGTGAAGGTTTACACAGCAGTTTAGGTTCTCCTTCAACAATTTCTACACAAGTTGTTCAGTGACATTGGTTACTTTCTTCACAACGCGTGAATATTCTCCACGTTTCCATTCTGATTGGTCCATTTCCATTAATCTAGTTGCCCTGCCCCCTTAACTTCTCATCTTTGTTTTAAAGTAATTGGTGACCATGCGGTCTCATATAGGTGACCATAAGGTCTTCATTGGCTGATTTTTGGAAGTAGATCCCCAGGCCTTTCTTCCTAGTCTGTCTGAATCTGGAAGCTCTTCTGATACCTGCTCACCATCATAGCAACATGCAACCCCACTGACAGATGGGTGGTGGCTGTACCTAAGGACACTTAAAATGGATAAAAAGAAACGACCCGAGGAGGGGGAGAGAGGTGCAGCAGTCAAGTGTTACGGGGCTTGCTCTTCAGGGGTGCGTCTTCCAAGGTCCCCAGTTTGCCTGATGGAGAGATGGGTGGGGTGGGGGGAGCATATTAAGAACATTTGTCCGGTCTCCAGAGAACAGGCTGCGACTGCATTTGAACTGATGTTTATGAAAAGTGAACTTGATCTTGCTGCATACTCTTTCAGTGATTCATTCTTTCCACGTGCATTTACTCAGCAGAAGTGAGTCGGGAAGAAGATGGATGCTAAATGTATATGGTAATTTTAATATTGAAGCCATCCTATACTTGAACAGTGAGATCAAGTCCTCACTTTCATTTCTTATGTGGTACTGAGTGTTGTCAGTACTGAAAAAAAAAGAATCATTTCCGAATGCATCCTCCTCAAATTCCAATCTCAGAGGCCAGAGGCGTCTCGGAAGAGGCAATCTTGCTTCTACCGACGGCCTGTTTGGTGCTATGCTTCCGTGTTCCCACAGTATCATTTACTATTTCAGTGTGAAGGGTAAATGGCAAGGGTACTGCTTTTTCCTTAAGTGACAATGGCGTTTATTTACTGACTGGATTCTGAGTTTGCTGGGGTTGTTGGGCTGAGTCAAGAGTTTCATGTAACCCACAGGTGGGAATTCAGAGGGCACAGCCACTAAACTGGACCAAAAGTAAACTCAGCCATTGTCCTTCAGAACTGTCATCTCTCCCCAAGACTTAAGTCACTGGTCGGTGGTCTCTGACCCCACACCTGCACCGCAATTTACATGAAAGCTGCCATAGGTCTGGGGAAGGTTCTTTGAGGGAAGGAAGGAATTTCTGTCTCCCAGCTGGACATGAAGGGGCCCTGGTGGCACAACAGTTCAGCGCTTGGCTGCTAATCCAAAGGTTCACGGTTGGAACCCCTCCAGCAGCTCCATGGAGAAAGACTGGGTGATCCGCTCCTGTATAGATTACAAAAAAAAAACAAAACAACAACAAACCAAACCCTCTGCTGTTCAGCTGATTCCCACTCATAGCGACCCTGTAGGACAGAGTAGAACTGCCCCGTAGGGGTTTCTGAGGCTGTAAATCTTTATGGAATCAGACTGCCACATCTTTCTCCCGAGGAGCAGCTAGTGGGTTCAAACCGCTGACCTTTTGGTTAACAGCCGAGTGCTTTAACCACTGTGTCACCAGGGCTCTTCTATTCCTGTAAAGATTGCAGCCTAGAAAGTCCTATGGGGCAGTTCTACTCTGCCACATGTGGTCACTGTGAGTCAGAATCAACTGGATGGCACTCAACGACAAGCTGAACATGGTGGACCAGATCAGCGATGTCTTCTGTGGAGGGCAGGGCAGGTGGGGGGCGGGTTTGGCTTGCAGCCAGGGTCTTCCTAGCACCATGGGCGCTGATGAAGATACAAGTGATGGCAGACAAGTGGGCTTTGTCTTCACCGGAGACTGCTGGCTCTCCATGTGACCCCGGGTCTTCCTCTTTGGCTCTGCCTCAGGGGAGCATTGGATGAGACAGGCTGGCACAATTGGGGGTGCACTTTGTGTATTGCACCAAGGGGGGGCTCAAGTCCAGAGTGGGTGCTCTTTTCTAATTTGTCATCCCGGCAAGGGTGCTGTTTGGGAGGTGATTTTTTTCTACTTTGCACAAAGGTACAGTCTAGCAGGGACCCTGGGGAAAGATGATGTTGCTGTTGGCTACTGTCCAGTTAGCCCTGACTCACGGTGACCCCATGCGCAATGGAATGAAATGTTACCCAGTCCTGCACCATCCCCATGATCAGTGCACCGTTGTGCCTTTCTTCCTAGTCCATCTTAGTCTGGAAGCTCCCTTGAAACCTGTTCAGCATCATAGCAACACACAAGCCTCTACTGACAGATGGGTGGTGGCTGTGCATGAGGTGCATTGGCTGGGAATCGAACCCAGGTCTCCTGCATGGAGGGCAAAAATGCTACCCCTGAACCCCCACTCCACTCCTGGGGAAGACAGGGAGAAG
Source organism: Trichechus manatus latirostris (assembly GCF_000243295.1). NCBI lineage: Eukaryota > Metazoa > Chordata > Mammalia > Sirenia > Trichechidae > Trichechus > Trichechus manatus. The sequence continues at coordinate 761,067 of NW_004443961.1, forward strand.
GCAGTATAGTGAATGAGCTGCAGAAGAACAGCTTGAGCATTAAACAGAATAACAATGAAAGCCACTGATAAATACATTTCTGTTACTCCCTGTCTTAGGCAGGGTTCTCCAGAGAAGCAAAACCAGTTAAGTGTATGAATATATATATATAGAGAGATGTTTATATTAAAGAAATGGCTCACGCGATTGTAGAGGCTGAAACGTCCCAAGTCCGTGAGTCAGGATAGAGGCGTCTCCTGATTCAGGTAGCCACAGGGGCTGACGAACCAAAGATCAGCAGGTCAGACAGCAGGGCTTTTGCGCAACGAATCCCAAGATCGGCAGGCAAGATGGCAGGTAAGCTGCTAGCTCAAGTCCCGAGAACCAGAGGTCAGACGAATAGGAGCCGGCGGCAGGAGCCAGAGTGAGCAAAGGCCCACTAGTCTTGCCAGAGAGTCCACCTATACTGGATGCAGGCCACACCCCCAAGGAAACTCCCTTTCAACCGACTGGCTACTCACAGCAGATCCCATCGTGGAGGTGATCACCTTATATCAGATCTCATCATGGAAGAGATCACATCATCATATGACTGCCAGACTACATCATGACTGCCAAACCACCGGGAATCACGGCCCAGTCAAACTGACACACAGCCTTACCCACCACTCTCCCTCTCGCTTGGCCCGCGCCCTTGGAGACAACAGGAGGTAGTTTCAGTTATCTTACAGTTTCAACAATCTCACTGGCTCCGAGATTAGAAATGCAGGGAGGTCGCAGCTAAGCCTTTATTGAGCACCTGAGACCTCCGTTTGCTACCTTGGCCCCCCATTCTGACCTGAGTGTGTCTGTAAGGATTCTGTCTGCTCTCAAACCAGCCCAGGCCGTCAGCACCCCGGTGGCCAGATGCCACGTTGGGGCTACCTGAGTAGACAAGAGCTTAAGGAAAACACAGCAAGAGAACGAATGGCAATGCCCCCAGCAAGCACTGGTTTCTGCAGTTTCCTGTCTCCAGGAGAGCTCTGAGACCAGCCCGTCTGAATGCCTCCAATACAGTAATAGTCGCCATTCACTGCAGACCCCGCGTCTGCAAGAAACATTATGTTCAGTGTGCTTTAGCAGGACAGATATTTTACATCTAGAGTTTTGAAATTTGGCCACTGGGCATGATATATAGGTTGTTGCTGTGTGCTGTCCAGTCCGTTCCCACTCATAGCAATCCCATGTGACAGAGTAGAACTGCCCCATAGGGTTTTCTAGGCTGTAATCTTTATGGATTAGAAGGAGCCCTGGTGGTGCCGTGGTTAAAGCCACTGACTGTTAACCACAAGGCTGGTGGTTCAAAACACTAGCGGCTCTGTGGAAGAAGGATGTAGCAGTCTGCTACTGTAGGGATTTACAGCCTTGGAACCCCTATTGGGTTGCTATGAGTTGGAATTGACTCGACGACAGTAGGTTTGGTTTTTTATCTTCATGGAAGCAGATCACCAGGTCTTTTCTCCGACGGAGCCGCTGGATGGGTTCAAATCGCTGACCTTTCAGTTAGCAGCCGAGTGCTTAACCGCTGCGCTACCAGGGCTCTTGATGTATACGTAACTCCCTTTTACATAGAATAGTTGATTATCCACAGGGCCTGGTATGTATCTGTGAGAAAACATGCTCTACATGCCCGTGTTTATAACCCACAGAGAATATCTTGTTAATCTGATACTGATGTGTTCAACTCAGCCAATCAAAGCACCTGTTAGATACCCAAATAGTCTCCACCCAATCCAGGTGCAAAGTCATTTATTAAAAATCTTCTCAACCCAGAATTCCGCATTTTCCAAAAATGGTTTGGAGTTACGTGTGATGAGGCAGCAAACATAAAGCACTTAATATGTGCTGGCCATTGTTCTCAGCGACTAACTTCTACGAACCCTTTAGTGCTCTCAACAACCCCTGAGTAATACCAGCTGTAGTATCACTACTCCCGTTTTATAGTCGAGGGGCAGAGAAGCCAAGTAACTTCCCTGAGGTCAACTGCCTCCTAGTGGTGGGTGTGGGTTTCAGTCTCAGGCAATTTGGATTCAGAGTCTGTGTTGTGGCTTAGAGTTCACTGGGCTTTTTGAGCTCCTGGGTCTTTGCCCAGCCACCTGGTTTTCCCCTGAGCCTAGAGGTGGGCATTGCGGCCGCGGCTGTGGAGCGCAGCCTCTGGGAGCCTGAGTGGACTCCATTGGTGTGGCTGCAGAATCCAGGGAATTAGAACAGTCAGAACCCCCACCTTGTCTTCTCTTTCATCAGCCCGCCAAAGCAAAACACCCTTGGCCCTCGAGTCGATTTCAAGTTGTGGCGACCCCATGTGTTACAGAGCAGAACTGCACTCCATAGGGTTTTCTTGGCTGTAATCTTTACAGAGCAGATCGCCAGCCCGTTCGCTGAGACACCGCGGGGTGGGTTTGAACCGCCAACCTTGAGGTTAGCAGCTGATAGCAAACCACAGACGGCCGGCTGTACTTTCATGTTCTTCCCGGCTGTGCTGCCCCCTGGAGGTCGGTGAAGGTAAAATGGGTGAAAGCCGCCTTTCCCCTCGCCGGTTACGGTCGTAATGAATCCCTTGGCCAATCAAGAAAGATATGAGGCTATTTCCGAGGTGTCTTTGCTATATTACACTCACACTCAAGATCTCTCCCTCAGAAGAGCTGGGGCCTCGGCCTTCACACCTCCCAGCCCCGGGCACCGGCCGGCAGGGGAGTCCCCAAAAGTGGACTCACCCAGTTTCTGTTCCCCTTGACTGACAGGCGTGTGGACCAATGAGGTTCCTGAAGCAGGGATCGCCCGCGAACACACAGTAAAATGGCTCCAGTTAAAACTCAAATGGAATTCTCCAAAGCCCCGAGGGAGAAAGTAGAATTTGAAGTCACAACTTTATTAAACCTGCTAGACACACGATAGAAAACCAAAGAGGTCATTCGCCCAAAGTTTCTAAAAGTGTAGTCTACCAGTCAATGGGTTTGGCATCCTCTGAGGGGTTTGTTAACAATCTAGACTCCGGATCTTCCCCTCCTAGACCTTCCGAAGAGGAAACTCGGGGGGGGGGGGGCAGACCCCCACCCCCAGAAATTCACATTCTCAACAGGCTCCCCAGAAGTTTCTTCTGTCCCTTCAACTTTGAGAACCAGTGAAACCCACAGCCTTAGGAAGCTGCTCGGGAAAGCAGAGGGTCAGTGAAAAAGAGGAAGACCCTCAACGAGATGGAATGACAGAGTGGCTGCAACCATGGGCTCAAGCATGACAAGGATTGTGAGCACGGCGCAGGACCGGGCCGTGTTTCGTTCTGTGGTGCACAGGGCGGCTGTGAGTCGGAACAACAACGAGAGAGAGGAATAGACAAATGTCCTTAGTTATGATATTAGAGGAGAAATGAAACCAGTTGCCGTGGAGTCGACCCTGACTCACAGCGACCCCACGTGTGTCAGAGTAGAACTGTGCTGCATAGGGTTTTCAATGGCTGGCTTTTCGGAAGTAGATGACCAGGCCTTTCTTCTGAGGTACCTCTGGGTGGACTTGAAAACCTTTCAGTTAGTAGCCAAGCTCGTTAAGCGTGTGTACGGCCCAGGGACTCCAAGGCCAGATTGCTCACCTTTAAACGACTCACTCAGGTGAATAAAATACCCTCTCCGGATAAAAGCACATGTGAACGCATCTAAATCACTGTAATAAGGCTCCTGGGGGGAGGTACCACCAGGGCTCAGAGCAACTAGTAGCATTAAGTAAATCACCTGCCTGGGGCTTGCGGCCAGGGGAGAATGATTGGCCCTTCACAGAAATGCATTGTTTTGATTAATTACAAGAACAATTAACCTAAGAGAAATCTTTCTGCTGTTTTCTTTTTTTTAAAACTTCGAGCTGTTGTTAGTTGTTATTGAGTTGATCCCGACTCATGGCGGCCCCCTGTGTGTTAGAGTAGAACTGTTCCATAGGCGTTTCAAAGCTGTGGCCCTTCGGAAGCAGATCACCAGGGCTTTACTTCCGAGGCATCTCTGGGTGGGCTTGAACTGCTAACCTTTCTGCTCGTGATTGAGCGTTTAACCATTTGCGCCACTTAGGCCCAGTCAGTAATCCTTTTGCAGTGCAGGTGGAGGGCCTAGTTACCCTTTGTGAGGGGGAGGGAGAAAAGAGGAGGCCCGTGAAGACGGGGACTTTTTCTGGGGAAGAGCAGAGCTCCACCAATTGCCGTTGTGCAGGCTGAGACAGACGCCGGGGTGGTCTGTGCAACGGGAGGGTGGGGGGCTGGCAGCTCCCGGACAGTGCACGCCGCAGTGCGGAGGAGGATTGTGCTTTCTGAGCTGGTCTCCAGGTCCTGGGGGAGAGGAGACCCTGGAGCAAGCCCGGGGGGCCCCACATCGCCTGCCCACCAGGACCTACGGCACGAGGAGCCTTCAGACGAGTCCAGGTGTGCAACCCGGGCTCCAGGTACCAGGTATCGGCTGCTTCGTGAGGCTGGGTGGATTCGAACCGCCGCCAACCTTTAAGTTAATGGTTTAGTGCAAACCACTTGCGCCCCCCAGTGTTCTTTTTTTTTAAATTATAATATATACCTATTTTTACCATTGCCTGCTTTATAGATAAGGAAACTGGGCACGGACTGCCTTTGAACGGAGAAATGGGTAAAACCGGCTTGCCCCGCGTCGTGCACCCTGCTTCATTGCACACAGTTTTCCTGACTAGTTTCTTATGTGTATGTTCACCCAGCGGAAGGCCAGGAGTCACTAGTCGCTTCTCCTCAGGGTGGCATCACAGCCAGGCTCCTGATGGCGTCGCCATTGCTGAGACGGGGATCTCCTGGCCCCGGGGCTCGGACCGGCCTGCTCCGGAGCGCCCTCTGCAGGTTTTCAGACAACATCTCATTTGGAGAGTAAAAGCCTGAGTCTGTGAAGACGCTGGCGTTCCTCCCGCCAGCGACAGTGAGTTGGTTTTAATTTGATTTAAAATGGATTAGTTTTGCCCCTACGGGGAGCTTTGAGTGTGTTTTGTTCTTTTTGCTGCTGAGTGGCCCACATTCCGGCCCCTGCCTCAGCTCAGCCCTGGACTCACATCTTCCCGTCAAGCTCGGTTTGAAGTCAACAGACTTCTTTTTGTTTTTGTGGTTGTTAGGAATTCTTAAAAACCTTAATTTTTTAAACAAGTCATACATTTACAAAATTAAAGTCAAAAGACCTAAACGAATTTACAGTGAAAATTCTTCTTTCCCTCCCCCAGCTACCAGAGGGCCACCAGTGTTCCTAGAGTGCTGGGCATCCTTCCAGAAGTATCTTACGCACACACAAGCATAAGTACTGTATTTTCCTTTTCTACACAAATGCCTGAATACTATATACAAGGTTGTTTTTAAAAACATTATTGTCATAAAATACATATAACAAAACATAGCATTTTAACCACTTTCGGTGCACAATTCAGTGACATTAATTACTTTTACGTTCATCATGTTGTGTTAATCATATCCAAAAGTGCTTCATCACCCCAAACAGAAAACTCAAGGAGACTAGGTGGTACAAGTGGGTTTCAATCTGCTGCTAACCTAAAGGTTGGTGGTTTGAAACCACCTAGCGGCTCTGCGGAAGAAAGTCCTGGTGAGCTGTTTCTGTAAAGATTACAGACGAGAAAACTCTATGGCAGTGCTACTCTGTAAACAGGGTGTCTCCAGGAGTCGGAATCGACCCAGGAGTAACAGGGGAAACAGAAACTCAGTAATCCTCAGGAAACAACTCCCCATTTCCCCCACCCACCCGTGCCTGGCAACCACCAGTAAACTTTGGTCTCTATGCATTTGCCTATTCTAGATATTTCATGTAAGTGGGATCATACAATATTTGCCCTTTGGGTCTGAATTATTTCACTTAGCATAATGTTTTCAGGGTTCATCCATGTCATAGCATGTATCAGAACTTTCTCTTTATAACTAATATTCCACAGTGTGGATAGATCCCATTGTGTTTATCCATTCGTCTGTTGATGGATACTTGTGCTTGGGTTGTTTCTACTTTTGAGTTATTGTGAATAATGCAGCAACGAACATTGGTGTACAAGTATTGTATCCCCGCTTCCAATTCTTTTGGGTATATACCTAGGAGTGGAATTGCTGGCTCACATGGTAATTCTGCGTTTAACTTTTTGAGGAATTGCTGAACTTTTTTTCTTTTTATTGTGCTTTAAGTGAAAGTTTACAATTCAAGTAAGTTTGTCATATAAAAATGTATACACATGTTGTTATGTGACCCTAGTTGCTCTCCCTATACTGTGACAGCACACTTTTCCTTTCCACCCTGGATCTCCCGTGTCCATTCAACCAGCTCCTGTCCGTTTCATCTGATTTCTTGACTGCTGCTTCCATGGATGTTGATTGTGGATCCAAGTAAAATGAAATCCTTGACAACTTCAATATTTTCTCCATTTATCATGATTTTCCTTATTAGTCCAGTTGTGAGGATTTTTGTTTTCTTTATGTTGAGATGTAATCCATACTGAAGGCTGTGGTCTTTGATCTTCATCAGTAAGTGCTTCAAGTCCTCTTCACTTTCAACAAGCAAGGTTGTGTCATCTGCATAACACAGACTGTTAAGGAGCCTTCCTCCCATCCTGATGCCACGCTCTTCTTCATATACTCCAGCTTCTCAGATTATTTGCTCGGCATACAGATTGAGTAAGTACGGTGAAAGGATACAACCCTGATGCACACCTGCCCTGATTTTAAACCACACAGTATCCCTTTGTTCTGTTCGAATGACTGCCTCTTGGTCTATGTACAGGTTCTGCAAGAGCACAGTTGTTTTTGGAATTCCTATTCTTCGCAATGCTATCTATAATTTGTTATGATTCACACAGTCAAATGCCTTGCATAGTCAATAAAACACAGGTCAACATCTTTCTGGTATTCTCTGCTTTCAGCCAGGATCCATCTGACATCAGCAATGATATCCCTCATTCCACATCGTCTTCTGAATCCGGCTTGAATTTCTGGCAGTTCCTTGTGGATGTACTGCTGTAACCATTTTTGAATGATCTTCAGCAAAGTTTTACTTGTGTGTGATATTAATGATATTAGATAACTTTCTGCATTCGGTTGGATCACCTTTCTTGTATATAAGGCTGTTTTACCTTACATATTTTCCCCACTTAATATGTCTTGGGGATGGTTTGATATAATTATAGTAGTGATTTCTTCATTAAAACAAGTTCCATAGTATTCCACTGTATGCAGCTGTTCCGTCATTTACTTAGCAGTCTCCTTCTGACAGGTATTTAAGTTGTTGCAGATCAGCTACCATTGCAAACAATGAGGCACTGCATAATCTTAGACAAGTGTGATTTGAGGTGGGAGCAAATTTAAGCTGGATAAATTCATTAAAGAGGAATTCCTGGGTCAGAGGGCACATGCATTTGTAATTCTGATAAAGCCCTTGCTGTGGCGCCGATTCCTACTCACAGAGACCCTCTGCATTGCTGTGGAGCCGATTCCTACTCACAGAGACCCTCTAGGACAGAGCAGAACTACCCCTCAGGGTGTCCAAGACTGTCATCTTTATGGAAGCAGACCGTCACATCTTTCTACTGTGGAGCGGCTGGTGGGTTTGAACTGCCGACCTTTCATTTAGCAGCTGAATGCTTAAGCACTGCACCACCGCTGCCAAATTGTCTCCCTGGAGGTGTTGTTCCAGTTTACACTCCCACCAGTCAAGAATGAGAACGTCCATCTCCCTACATCTTCAGCAAGTGTGTTTCCAGCCTTCTGGTTCTCCCTGGCCTGCCAATGTCCGTGTGTTTTAATTTGCCTTCTCTTATTATGAACGAGGGTGAGCGTTGTTTCCTGTGTTTTGGAGCCATCTGCATCAGGGAGCAGTGCTTTCTTGGAGCTCTGTGGCTTTGAATAGGTCCCTGACCCGAGCTCAGTGATGGCTGAACCCACTGCAGCCAACCATGAGGGTCTTAGATGAATGGCTTAGCAAGGACGAGTTCGTCTCTAGCGCATTCCATGTAAAAGGTTTAGTCACTGAGTCCAATCGTAACCGGGTGAATGGCGCCATCTGTCTTTCAGAGATGGATAAATGGAGCACATGTAGTTTGAAGGGGCCCTAGTAGCACAGAGGTTAAGCGTTTGGCTGCTATCCAAAAGGTCGGTGGTTCGAACCCACCAGCTGCTCCGCGGGTGAAAGATGTGGCAATCTGCTTCCGTAAAGATTACAGCCTTGGTGAAGGACCATAGACTCAGGAGACACCTATGTCAATTGGCACAACATAGTTCGTAAAGACAAAGTTGTGCATCCTGATTTGGTGAGTAGCATCTGGGGTCTTAAAAGCTTGCACGTGGCCATCTAAGATACAACTGTTGGTATCTTCCTGTCTGGAGCAAAGGAGAATCAAGAAAAGCAAAGACTCAAGGGAGTAATTGGTCCAGGGGGCAGTGGACCACATGAACCACAGCCTACATGACCCTGAGACCAGAAGAACTAGATGGTGCCCAGCTACCACTACCAACTGCTCTGACTGGGATCACAACGGAGGGTCCTAGACAGAGTGGGAGAAAAGTTGCAGAATGAAAAATCAAATTTACAAGGAAGACCGGACTTACTGGTCTTACAGAGACTGGAGGAATCCCTGAGTCTATGGCCCTAAGACACCTTTCTGAGCTGGAACTGAAGCCATTCCAGACACCACCCTTCAGCCAAACCATAGACAGGCCCATAAAATAAACAATAACACCCAAGAGGAACGTACTCCTTAGAACAAGCAATTATACAAGATCAGAGAGGCAACATTTGTACAAGGGCAAAGATGAGAAGGCAGGAAGGGGTAGCAATTCGGGATGAAAGGAAATGGGGAACCTAAGACGGAAATGGGGGGAGGGCAGGCACATTGTGGGGACTGGAACCAATGTCAGGGAACACTTTATGTACAAACTGCTGAATGGGAAACTAATTTACTCTGTAAACTTTCACCTAATGCGCAATTAAAAAAAAAAAGATCACGGCCTTAGAAACTCTATGACGCAGTTCTACCCTGTCCTGTAGGGTAGCTGTGAGTCGGAATCGACTCGATGGCAATGGTTTTTTTTCGGAATGTCATTTCATCCTTATATACTTCAGGAGGCTAGAATTTAGAGCATAGGTCTGGGGTAAAATCTTGTCTATTTCAGCTTCCAGTAGCTGCTGAGAATCCTTGGTGTTCGTGGACTTGTAGGGGCACCTGCTGTGTGTGTTGTTCTTCCTGTGGTGACCCTTGGCGTCCCTCGGTGTCTGTCTTCTCCTTGTGTATGTCTCTATGTCCCTTCTGCTCTTTTTATAACTCAGAAAGGATTAGGTTTTTGGGTTTTTTTCTGGTACTCTGGCATCGGCTCATTAACATAACAAAGGAAAAGTCTATTTCCAAACAGGCTCACAACCATAGGTACAAGGGTTAAGATTTTAACACATATTTTGGGGGGACACAATTCAATCCCTAACACACACTGTATCATGCAAGATGCTTTTGCTGCAAGTCGCACAATACTTGGCTAGGAAAGGCCACTGTATGGACATGCGCATTTATGAATCAGTGTTGACTGGGAGGTAAAATAGTCCAATGGTTAAGTCCCCAGTCCTTGAGGGCAGATCAAACTGCATTCAAGTCCCGCTGGCTGCATCATTTGGGCAAGCTGCTTTAATCTCTTCAGAGCTCAGTTTCCCCACCTGTAAAATGGGGTAATACTAAGGCCACTGGGCTGTTGCGGGGATTAGATGAAGTCAATCAATCATTCACAGGCTGACCCCTCAATATACAATAACTTCAAAAACGATTTTAAAAATAGGAGATGGGAAGAGCTTTTTCATGTCACAAAAGGATTCTACTATTGTTTGTAGAAAAGTGTTAAATTTACATGAATTCAGTGGGCACACAAAAAAAACCCAAACCCGTTACCGTAGAGTCGATTCCGACTCATAGCAATCCTATAGGACACAGCAGAACTGCCCCACAGGTTTCCAAGGAGCAGCTGGTAGATTCAAACTGCTGACCTTTTGGTTAGCAGCCGAACGCTTAACCACTGTGCCACCAGGACACAGGGGTCCTTTTGCCGTGCAAACAAGAGGGATCTGGATGCAGCTAGATTTCCCTTAGACATGGCTAGACTGTTGCCAGTGTTGAAGGTTCCTGTCCTGAGGAAAAGCAGTTTCCAGCAGCCCAGATCTCTTCAATCCTATCATTTCCATTCCACTGTTCTAGGACTGTTCTCTAAAATAGGGCTGGAACAAAATTCCTGCCACGACACCCATACTTTGTGTTCCTCAAGCCAATAGCGCCATCTGGTGGTCTTGTGATGCTAACACACAGTTGGCTCTGGTCCCAGGTTCTGAAGCCGTTCTCAGATTTGCCCTCGAGTGGTCCCAAGACTCCCAGTGTTAGTGGTGTCTCCTGGTCTTCCACACTTAACAGACAGTGTGCAGTACGTTTCTGGGCTCCCACCAACTCCCAGACGATGGGAACCTTGTTCACTGTCGCTTTCTGTCAGCCTGTCTCTCTCCTCTCCGCGGTACTTTGGTGAGAACAGATAATGACATTTCTCCTTTGTGGGGTCCTAGTTATGCTTCTGGGGGAGCAGCGGTGGTTCAGCAGTAGAATTAGCTCCTTCCTGTGGGAGACCGGAGTTCGATTCCTTGCAGTGCGTCTAATGCACAGCCACCACCCATCTATCAGTGGAGGCTTGCGTGTTGCTATTACGCTGAACAGATTTCAGTGGAACTTCCAGACCAAGACGGACTAGGAAGAAAGGCCTGGCAGCCTACTTCCAAGAATCAGCCAATGTAAACCGTATGGATCACAACGGTCTGATCTGCTCAGATCATGGGGCTGGCGCAGGAGCAGGCAGCCATTTTGTTCCGCGGTGGAGGGATCGCCAGGAGTCGGGGGCTGACTCGATGGCAGCTGACGAGAGAAACGTATTTAAATAAGCGTGAAGACAAAGATAGCAGCACCCTCCTGAAATTTAGGATAGAATCTTTGGCCCTGGAGACTGTTCATGAAGTGTGCAGTAGCAGCCTGAGGAATAATGAAGAACGGTGTCCCCATGGGTGACTTTCCTGGCCCCGTGTTTGATATCCACTTACCATTGTAAATAGCTTTTTCTGCTCCATCCAGTCTGGGTTGAAAACGCAGGCAGCCACCCAGCAGCAGGAGGAGGTGTTTAGCCAGCAGAGGGCAGACTTTCCAGGCCGGCATCTGGTAAGTCAGAAGGCTCAGAGCTGCACCAGGCCCCCTGAGCTGAGCCATAGACCTGTATTTCCACGTTGCTGTGTCTCTGAAGGAGTCCCTGGGGGGTCCAAACAGTGAACTGGATTCAAGTCCACCCAGAGATGCCTTGGAAGAAAGGTCTGGTAGTATACTTCCAAGAAATCAGCCATGGAAAACCTTAAGGAGTGCAGTTCTACCTGACACACTCGGGGTCTCCGTGAGTTGGAGTTGACCCGACAGCGACTGGTTTTTGTTTACGTCTCTAAAAAATACAAAAGGGGAAAAAATAAGAAACTTCGATAAATCATGCACAACACATTGAGCAAAGGTGGCTGAGCTATAAAACCCAAAAAGCCACTGCTATCAAGTCAATTACAACCCTGTAGGGCAGAGTAGGACTGCCCCCTATGGTTTCCAAGGAGTTCCTGGTGGATTCAAACCGCTGAACTTTTGGTTAGCAGTCATAACTCTTAACTAGTACTCCACCAGGGTTTCCAGCTGAACTATAGCATCACTGAATGACTTTATACCTAGCGTGTTACATTGCCTTCAAATGCCAATGAACTTCCGCTTTCATTCAGTTATTGATTCAATCAGCAAACGTTTACTGTACACCTACTGTGTGCCAGGCATGGTGCTAGGACTTTGAGATAGCAGGGAACAAAAGAGCTCCGCTGGCATGGAGCTTACAGTCTAATGGGGCGGGGCGGGGTGGGGGCTCCTGGAAATAAAGCTCAATCTAGAAATAAAGATACATACACATAAAAAAACAAGTCGGTGGCCGTCGAATGGATTCCGACTCATGGTGACCCCATGTGTGTCAGAGTAGAACTGGGTTCCTTAGAGTTTTCAGTGGCTGCGATCTTTCAAAAGAAGATCACCAGGCCTTTCTTCTGAGGAGGCTCTTGGGGAATTTGAACTGCCCAGAGCACTTGACTGCTTGCACTGTCTAGGAACTCCCGAGATGCGCAGAAATCAAAACTCCAAACTGGTAACTGCTATGAAGGGAAAAAATTCAAGGGCGCAGCGAGATATGATAGCAAAGGGTCTGACTTATTGGGGAAGGAGGGTCAGGGAAGGCTTTTCTGAGTATGTGACATGTAAGCAGAGACTTGAAGGGCAAGAGTGAGTGGGAGAAGGCTCAGGAAGAGGAAACAGCAAGTGCAAAGGCCCTGCGGTTAGAAAGAGCATGGTGCCTTTGAGGCACTGAGGACACCAATTTGGCTGGGTGAACACACAGAAAGCAGAGAGAGGAGACAGAAGGCTCCGCAGGGCTGAGCTCGATATTTTGCACTTCTATCCTGAGGGCAGCGTGAGACCATGGAAGGGTTTTCAGTAGGGCAATGATATGATCAGATTTTAGATGCATGTCTCGATTTTATGTGCATAGTGCTGGGTGGATCCCAGGCCTGGCAGCAGGGTGACGATTTATGCAGGAATTCATTTAACTCTTGGTCCAAAGCTTTGACTGGTTGCACTAGATAAAGATAGGCTCTCTCTGTTCCTTGTCACACAGTATGGGAGAACTCTTATTGTTAGCTGCTGTCGGCCCCCAACTCATGGCGACCCCATGCACAGCAGAATGAAGTGCTCTCTGGTCCTCTATCATCCCCATGATCTGTCACAAATTGAATGGTTGTGATACATAGGGCTTTCATTGACTGATATTTGAAAGTAGATCACCAGGCTTTTCTTCCTAGTCCATCTTAGTCTGGAAGCTCTGCTGAAACCTGTTCAGCCTCATAGCAACATATAAGCCTGCACTGATGGATGAGTGGTGGCCACATATGAGGTGCATTGACTGGGAATTGAACCTGGGTCTCCCACAAGGAAGGAAAGCATTCTAAGCTGAACCACCAAACAGGAAAACGAAGGTTATTTTGATGTACTAAAAGGATAAAGGGCATTCTCTTTATGCACACACTCACACACACACAAGCACACACGTGTGTATGTTTATATGTAAATTCTCTCGCTATATACGTATATATATATATATTTACATTTTTCTCAAGTGAGACCATTCCTTACCACTGGAAATGCTTGAATAATTTATTCCTCTTCCTAACACTCTCTCTATTTCTAGTTGAAGACGATTTCTTTTTTCCATTTGCCTAAAATAAATTGTCCATCTAATAAACAGGTTCAACGACAGACAAAAGGCGCTTCCATAGGTGATGAGAAAAAGCCGGGCTCGGGAAGGACCTCCACGGATCTGCAAACATAAATCTCCGAAAGCTCTTTTGAAATGTCACCCGGCTTCCTTTCTCAGAGGAAATCAGGGTCCGGAGAGAAGTCAGCCAACGTTACAGTTCATCTGGACCTTGTTACGCAGCCCGGGACGGGGATGGCTGAGATGGGCCCAGCAGAAGCAAATCCATTTGGAGTTTTATAGTTTCCCATTTAAAAAAAATCCAGAGCTTTTGCGTAAGACAAATGTCTTTCTGCAACACCCAGCACCTGGAAAATATTATTCACCCACGACAATCCGAAGAGTTATCTGTCAGCCAGGCTGGGATGGCCGACTAACAAGGAAGGACAGAAATCATCATTTAGTCCTGAAGCAACGGGGCCTCACAAAGACGTAAAGCTATCAGGAACATTTTAACGTAGTGAAGTCTGAGGCCTTCGCGGGCTGGGGAGGTTTGCTTACTAACATCACTTCTGGTTACCATGATCTGGGTGAAATAAATACTATGATTAGTATTTTAAGAAAATATGGATTCATTCATTTATTCACTCGTTCCCTCCTTCCCTTCTCCTCCCTCCCCTCCCGGTCTTCCTTTTTGCCTCTTCTCCTTCCCCTACCCCGTCCTTCCTCTCCTCGTCAAATACACTCTGTTGTTGCTGCTGTGTTGTCCTCAGGTCGGCTCTGACTCACGGCGACCCCGTGTACAACCGAACAAAACATTGGCTGGTCCTGCGCCACCTGCATAATTGGTGTGCTTGAGTCCATTGTTGCGGCCACTGTGTATGTGGAATACCTTCCAGCCTAGGGGGCTCGTTCTCCAGCATGGTATCAGACAATGTTCTGTTGTGATCCATAGGGTTTTCACTAGCTGATTTTCAGAAGTGCATTGCCAGGCCTTTCTTCCTAGTCTGTTTTAGTCCAGAAGCTCCACTGAAACCTAGCCACCATGGGTGACCCTGAAGGTATTTGAAATCCCGGTGGCATCACTTCCAGCATCACAGCAACACTCAAGTTGCTACAGTACGACAGGCTGACAGCTGGCTGGTGGTATGTTCCTTTTGCTAATGTATAGTGGATGCTAAGCTGGTGTCTTAGTCATCTAGTGCTGCTATCACAGAAATCCCACAAGTGGGTGGCTTTAACAAAGAGAAATTTATTCTCTCACAGTCCAGTAGGCTACAAGTCCAAATTCAGGGCATCAGCTCCAGGGGAAGGCTTTCTCTCTCTGTCAGCTCTGGAGGAAAGTCCTTGTCATCAGTCTTCCCCTGGTCTGGGAACATCTTAGCGCAGGAACCTCAGGTCCAAAGGATGCGCTCTGCTCCTGGCACTGCTTTCTTTGTGGTATGAGGTCCCCCTGTCTCTCTGCTTGCTTCTCTTTCCTTTTTATCTCTTGAGAGATAAAAGGTGGTGCAGGCCACACCCCAGGGAAACTCCCTTTACATTCGATCAGGGATGTGACCTGGGTAAAGGTGTTACAATCTCACCCTAATCCTCTTTAACATAAAATTACAATCACAAAATGGAGGACAACCACACAATACTGGGAATCATGGCCTAACCAAGTTGACATATATTTTTGGGGGACACAGTTCAATCCATGACAGGTAGATACTCAGTATGACAGACTGACAGCCGGGTGGCGGGGTGTTCCTTTTGCTGATGTACAGTAGATGCTGAGGTGGGTGCTCAGAAGTTCAAGCAGTGTCCCTGCTTCAGGGAGTTTCCACTCTAGTGGGAAATACAAAAACGGGCTCAAGGCAGAATCTGAAATGTGTCTTAAGCAGAAACGTGTTCACAGTGGAGGCGGCTCCTCTGGCTGGCTGTGAGGGGACGTTGAGGGTGACTTGGTGGCTGGGACTCAAGACTTATGGGAAATAGGGGGGTCTCAAAAGGTCCTCCTCCCTACTTGTTTGCTAGGGGAAGGGACTGAGTCTTCCTTATGTCTGTGGCTTGTTAGGAAGATTTCTGCAGTCGGGATTTTACGGAGGTTTTCCACTACCTTAGTCCCCTAGCAAGGAGAAAGATGTGGCAGTCTGCTTCCATAGAGGTTACAGCTTTGGGGTAGTTCCACCCTGTCCTACAGGGTCCTAGGAGTCAGAGTCGGCTCGACAGCCACGGCTTTGGTCTGATTTTTGGTTTAGTCTGCTGGTGCTGAGGTTTACTTCCCTTGACCCTGCCCTTGGGGATTTGCCAAAGAGAAACCTCTTACGCTCCTACAAAGGTGAGCATTGAAATTTTATTTTCTCGTCTTCTCATTTAATACTTCCTCTGCTCACAAAGGAATTCACACGTCCATCCCCCTGGAATGGGCTCCCCTCTTCATCCTGGAGGCTCAACTACTCACCAAAAGATTGGTGGTTCAAACTCACCCAGTGGTGCCATGGAAGAAAGGCCTGGCGATCTGCTTACATAAAAATTTAAAAAAAAAACCAAAAACTTGTTGCTGTCAAGTAGATTCTGACTCACAGAGACCTATAGGACAGAGTAGAGCTGCCCCATGAGGTCTCCAAGGCTGTAGTCTTTACGGAAGCAGACTGCTATATCTTTTTCCTACAGAGCAGCTGATGGATTTGAACCACTGACCTTTTGGTTAGCACCCGAGCGCTTAACCACTGCACCACCAGGGCTCCTTCACAGCCATGAAAACCCTATGGAGCAGTTCTACTCTGTAACACTTGGGGTTGCCATGAGTCGGAAGCAACTCCACAGCAATGGGCTTGGCTTGCCTTAGGGGCTTGATAGGCCCTTTCTTTCTTGCTGTTTTTTCTTGAGTTTCTTTGTATGCCCCTTGTTGGATTATTTGGCTCAGGACTCAATATGTTGGCCCAGGACTGTGTCTTCTTTACCCGGCACACAAATAAGCCTCCTTACAACCTCCACTAGTCGCAAGTGGTTGCAGGGATTCTCAGATGTTATTTGAATCCATCCTTCTATCTCCAGGAAAAACAGCTGTGCACAGAGATGCCCGTTCCCTCGCTAAAATCTTCTCAGCAGGAACATCTCTTTATCCTTGTTGGGAAATACCCCTCCTGCACTCTGGAGCTATTCTTGGCAGTGTGTCTGTCCTGACATGACCTCGCTAGTATCGGGACTCGAAAGTCTCAGGGACAAAGGAATACCCGCTCTGAGAGGCAGTGCAGCAAAGTGGTTAAGAAAGGAGATTCCTGGAGCCACGCGGTTGTTGTGGTTAATAGTCGTTGAATCTATTTCGACTCATAGCGACCCCATCTGACAGAGCAGACCTGCCCCACAGGGTTTTCTCTCTCTCGCTCTCTTTTTTTAAAATAATATTTTATTGTGTTTTTGATGAAAGTTTACGCAGTAAATTAGGTTCCCATTTGACAATTTCTACACAATTTGTTCAGTGACATTTATTACATTTTTTGCAATGTGCCCATATTCTCTTTAATTGCGTTCTGGTTGTTCCATTCCTGGTACTCTAGTTTCCCTACCCCCTTCTCATCTTTGCTTTAGCGTAATTGTTGACCTTTTGGTCTCATATGGATGGTTTGTTCATGGAGCACTGTACTCATGGATAATACCCTTTGTTTTGTGTGCCAATCTGTTATTTCACTAAAAGGTGACCTCAGGGGATAGTTTTGGTTCAAGGTTTAAAGAGTATCTCAGGGTGATCGTCTCAGGGAGTCCTCCAGTCTCAACTGGTCCAGTAAGTCTTGATGTTGTGAGAATTTGAGTTCTGTTCCATGTTTTTTCCCCATTCTATCAGGATCCATCTATTGTGGCCCTGATCAAAATGTTGGTAGTGAAAGCTGGGCACCATCTAGTTCTTCTGGTCTCAGAATAGATGAGGCCGTGGCTCATGTCGGCTATTAGTCCTATAGACTAGTTTCTTCTCTGTGACTTTGGTTGCCCCATAGGGTTTTCTAGGCTGTAATCTTTATAGAAGCAGATTGCCACGTCTTTCTCCTGCAGAGTTGCTGGGTGGGTTCAAACCGCCAACTTTTTGTTTAGCAGCCAAGCACTTAACCATTGTACTACGAAAGCCACATTGCCTGAATCCAAATCTTGGTTCTGCCACTACTGGCTGAGCTGCTCACTCCTGGAGGAACCCTCTCTTTGCCTCAGTTTGCTCAATGTAAGGGTGATAGTAGTATGTATCTCCTAGGCTTCTGAGAGGATTAAATTACTGATGTGTTTAGAAAGGGGCCTAGCACATGACAAGCATTATATAAGCTTTCTCTCTTGAATAATTGGAAAAACCTATTCTTAGACTAAGGAGCCCTGGTAGCACAGTAGTTAAAGCACACCACTGCTCACTGAAAGGTTGGCTGTTTGAACCTACTAGCCGCTCCGCCGGAGAAAGATGTGGCAGTCTGCTTCCATAAAGATTACAGCCTTGGAAACCCTATGGGGCAATTCTACTCTGTCCTATAGGGTGGCTATGAGTCAGAATCGGCTCAGTGGCAGTGGGTTTGGTTTGGATTCTTAGATTAAATTCTCACTTGCAACATTTTTTTTTTTTTATTTCTAACTTTGTAGGAAGTATTTTGATGAGGAATATTATATATATGAATTGACTTGATGGCAACTTTTTCCAAAATTAAAAAAAAATTTATTATACATATATTTTAAGTTAAAGAAGGAGTCCCTGAGTGGTGTAAATGGTTTATGTGCTCAGCTGCTAAATGAAAGTTTGGAGGTTTGAGTCCAACCAGAGGCATCTCAGAAGAAAGGTCTGTTGTTCTACTTCTGAAAAAATCAGCCACTGAAAACCCTATGGAGCACAGTTCTGCTCTGACACGCGTGGGATCATCATGAGTTGGAGTCGACTCAATGGCAACTGCCTTTTTAGTTTTAAGTTGAAGAGATACGTATATGTATTGAGAGTCACTGAGTCTCTTATGCCTCTTCCCAATCTCTCCCAACCCCAGTCCTATGCAGCTACTGTTCTACTTACTGTTCCTATATATTGTACATTTCTGGCATTGGAAAACCATGTTGTACATATTAGTTCGTTCCTTTTTATGGCTGAGTGGTATTCCATAGCAAGGATTTGTTTATCCATTCACCTGTCGACGGACATTTTTTTTTCTCAGTTTGGGGATATTATGAATAAAACTGCTATGTGCTTTCATCTAGAAATCTTTATGTAGGCATGTATTTGTAGCTCTCTTGAGTAAATACTCGAGTGGGATTGCTGAGTCATATGGTCAGTGTATGTTTTACTTTATTAGAAACTCTCAACTGTTTTCCAAAGTAATTGCACCCTTTTTAGTTCTACCAGCAAACTAGGAGAGTTTCAGTTGCTCCAAATCATCACCAACACTTTATGTTGTCAGTTTCTTTCCTTTCTTCTTTTTGATTTAGTCATTCTAATAAGTGTATAGCACTAGCTCTTTATAGTTTTAATTTGTATTTCACTCACAACTGATCATATGAAGCATCTTTTCAGGTGCTTATCAGTGACTTGTGTTTCTTCTTTGCTGAAGTGTCTATTAAAATCTTTTACCTATTTTTCTTTAAGTTGAATTATTTACGTTTATTATTGCAAGAGTTCTTTATATATTCTGGCTATAAGTTCTTTGTTAGATACATGTATTATGATTATCTTCTTTTAAACTAATTGGTCTGGTTTTTAAATCCTCTGTTTCTTCCAAGCTCTATGATATGCTGATCAAGAATTTACATACTTTCAATTGATCCCAAACCTGGGCATCCTGTAAAAAAAAACAGCAAGTACTGTACTTGCTTGCTCCTGCAACCTAGTATTTTTTCCATTCTTGGAGATAAATGTGTGCATTTGGAGCTGGAAGGACACCCTGTGTGAGCACAGAAACAGTGCTCCGTCTCGTGCTGGCAGAAAAAACAGCTCCAAGACCTAGAATTCCCAAATCTGCAAGATGGAACAAACAGATGTTTTGTCTATCACAGAAGGGGGTCTAGCTCCTTCTGGAAAGCCGTCTTTTTCTTCTGCAGCCTCCTGTCTTTTATGAGTGAGCTGTCTCACCAGAAGGGCCATCCCTGGCCTCTTTGATTCTCTCCAGGAAAGACTGAAGTTAACCCAGGCCTGCAGGTAGACTCTGTCCCCTCCGCTAGGCATTAAGAATGGACACTGGGGTTCAGTCTGGCTCCATAGGAGTAGAACCCAAGAGGCACTTATCAGACAGAAAAATGAAGCCTCTAAACCAGAAACAATTAAAGGAGAAAGAGGTGTTTTAGGCAGTCAGCAAATTTCTTTCTTTCTTTTTTCATAATTTATTTTATTTTATTTTTTGTTGTTGAACATATACACAGAAGAACATATACCGATATGACAATTTCTGCATGTACAGTTCAGTAACATTGATTACATTCTACAAGTTGTGCAACCATTCTCACCCTCCTTTTCTGAATTGCTCCTCCCCCATTAAAATAAGTTCATTTTCCACCCAACACATTTCCTAGCTAATCTTTTGAGCTGCTGTTGTCAATTTGATTCCATAAGGATAGTTATTTAAAAGAGCAGAATGCTCAAGGCTGATGTTGTTCACTAATTAAGCTTGACTACTATTTGGTTTAAAGAAGACTTCAAGGAGGAAATTTCTAATTTCCACCATCCTCTAACAGATAGTAAAATAATAAAAATACTATCTCATGTTAGTTGAGCACTTGCTAGTTGCCAGGAACTGTGCTCGACAGTGCCTGCACATCTTCTCATTAAATCCCCATAACAACCCAAGGAAGAAGGTATCGTTTATTTTTTATTTTGGCGAAGGTATATACAGCCAAAGATACACCAATTCAACAATTTCTACATGTACGATTCAGTGACATTGGTTATATGTTTCAAGGTGTGCTAACATTTTCACCATCCTTCTCCAAACTGTTCCACCACCATTGACTTAAACTCACTGCCCCCTAAGCTTCTCATCTAACCTTTTGAGTTGCCATTGTCAACTTGATTTCACACAGATAATACTTTAAAAGAGCACGCTGCTGAAAGCAGACGTACTTTACTAATTAAAATAAGCTATTTTTTTTTTTTTTGGCTCCTGGGGATTGTTTTGGTTTGAGGTTTAAAATTTAAAGATTTTCTCAGGGCAGTAGTTTTGGAGGCTCATGTAGCCTCAGTGGCTCCTGAAAGTCTGGACTCCATTGAGAATTTGACATTCTGTTCTGTATTTTTCCCCTTCTTGATCAGGATTCTTCTATAGAATCCTTGATCCAAACTGTCATTATGGTAGCCAGGTACCATAGGAGGAAGGTGCTCTTTTATCCCCATTTTCAGATAAGGAACCGAGGCTGCAAGAGATCATATAACCAAGGATGGCAGAGCTGGGACATTGACCCATCTCTGACATCACATCTGGACCGTGAGCTACTACTACAGAAGACTTTTTTCCCATAGACAAGCGTGGTCCCATCTCTCTTCTTGAATCAATGGAGTTGGTCACGGTCGTGAGCTTACACTTTGATTTTCCTTTCTGGCTGCCTTTTCTTTGCTGATCCCAAAGTTCCCAGAGGAAGCGATGGTGCCCACTGCTTTTCTAACTGTTTTGCTTAGGACAGGATTCCTGGTTTCGGTAGGCCTCTATAAGGACTCCACCACTTGTCTGTCAGTTTGTTGTATTGTGGTGGCTTGCATGTTGCTGTGATGCTGGAAGCTATGCCACCAGTATTTCAAATACCAGCAGGTTCACTCCTAGTGGACAGGTTTCAGTGGAGCTTGCAGACTAAGACAGAGAAGGAAGAATGGCCTGGCGATCTATTTCCAAAAATTAGTGAATGAAAACCTATGGCTCACAACAGAATGTTGTCTGACTCACTGGCTTTGGGCCAATGGCTAGAGGAGGACATCACGTTTGGTGACGTAGAGGTGGTGAAGGAAACCCTAGACGAGATAAATTGGCACAACAGCTGCAATGATGGACTTGAACCTGCTGGCGATCCTAAGGATGATGCAGGACTGGGCAATTTGTCGTTCTGTTGTTCATAAGGTTGTCATGAGTCATAGTCAACTTGACGGCCCCTACTTATCTTTCTTCCACTCTTTTGAATTAGTTCACCCCCCAGAAGTGTGATTACTGGGTCAAAAGGTATCCCACTTGAGTGTGTCCCCAACAAGTTACTCAACACCTCATGCTTCAGTTTCCTTATGTGTAAAATGGGATTGAAAATAATAGTACCTTCCTCTCAGGTTTGCCAGGAGAATTAAATGAATTATTATATGTAGCACTTAGAATAACATAACACATAGCAAGTGTTATACTTAATGCTTCATTTGTTATTGTTCTTACCTTGACCAGAGAGTATCAGCTTTAAGCCTTACCTCTAACTGTGGAATGAAGGGTTATCCTCTATTTAAAAAAAAAAAAAAATCATAGGTTTTAGGGAGAAGTGGAAAGGTGGCTTTTTAAGAGGGAGGTATTTTAGCTAATCCACCACCTGTCTGTCAGTCTGTCCTACTGTGGTGGCTCGTGTATTGCCGTGATGATGAAAGTTATGCCACCGGTATTTCAAACACCAGCAGGGTCAGCCATGGTGGACAGGTTTCAGCAGAGCTTCCAGACTAAGACAGACTAGCAGGAAAGGCCTAGTGATCTAATTTTTGAAAATCAGCCAATGAAAATCCTATGGCTCACAACAGAATATTGTGTGATACAGTGATACGGCGCTGGCAGATGAGCCCCTTAGGTTGGAAGGCACTCAGAATACACAGTGGCTGCAGCAATGGACTCGAGCAGACCAACAATCGTGAAGGCGGCACAGGACCGGGCAGCGTTTTGTTCTGTTGTACACGGGGTCTCCATGAATCAGAGCCAACTTAATGGCAGCTAGCAACCACAGTCTTAGCTAATACTCAATTCAGACTGTAAAAGTGGGTATCTGTGTCTGTTGTCAGTGCCAGGGCAGCCCTCTCTCCCAGGAAGAAGGTGCTGCTTGTGGAGGTGACTGGAAATGTGTCGTTGACAGGACTCTATGTGGCCACCTCAAGTGGTTGGTGGCTCCAGGCTGGGTGACAGTCCTCTCTGTGAGCTCTGCCAGACTCTGTCCTGGACAGCCTGTTCAGCCTCCGGAAGGGCTGGCCGTATGGGGTCAGCCAAGAGGAAAGGCTGAGGGAATGTGTTGAGAGGAAAGAACTCGACTGGGGAGCAAAGCTCTTTGATCAGCTGCTTCTACCTGTCAACTTCCCTGTCCCCAGAGACCCAGCATCATGGAAACACAGGACTCTTCAGAGGTAGTTGCTCAGTACACTTCCATTCGTCTCTTACAGCCATGGGCTGCGCATTCTGGGGTATGGGAGCCCCGGCCGAGCTGTACGTACCCCTAGATTTGGCCAAGACTTACACCCCGATGCCTTAAACAGTGAAGAGGGCCTCACGGACAAGGCTGTCAGTTTCCTGGATATTTAGACTAGACATTTGATTCTCCGGTGATTGGGAAGTGACAGGCATACCATTAGTGCACAGAAGGCTGACGTTTCTCGATTTAAAGAAAAAAGTGTAAATGTATATATCGTCTCATTTATCTGTTATCGACGGCTCTTAGAATTCCACGGGGGGGAGGGAGTGACTAGCACAGCGGGTGCCGTTGTTGTTGGTATGTGCCTTCGAGGCGATACTTCATCACAGCAACCCCATGTGAGAGAGTAGAACTGCCCCAGAGGGTTTCCTAGGCTGTAATCTTTACAGAAGCAGATTGCCAGGTCTTTCTCCTGCAGAGCCACTGGGTGGGTTCAAACCACAGACCTTTCTGTTAGCAGCTCAGCTCTTAACCATTGTGCCACCAGGGCTCCTTGACTAGCACGTCCAGGGATTATAAGTGTTGGCTGAGTGAATGAACGGATGAGCACACCATGGTTTACTTACCTATTGCCATCGAGTCGATTTTGGCTCACAGCGACCCTACAGAATAGAGTGGAACTGCCCCATATAGAGTTTCCACGGCTGTCATCCTTACGGGAGCAGAGTGCCACATCTTTCTCCCACAGAGTGGCTGGTGGGTTCGAACTGCCGAACTTCCGATTAGCAGCCGAGTGCTTTAACCACTGCGCAATCAGGGCCCCTCTTAGCGGTTTCCTTACTGGACTTTGAGGTCGCTTCTAATTCTTTTGAATTATGAATATGGAACCTTGGATATATTTGTATACATAGCATCTTCCTATTTCCTCTTCCAGAAGTGGGATTTCTGGATGAAAGGGCCTGAACAATTTGATGGCATTTCGTATGTATTTCTAAACTCCATTGCCCAAGAGTCCTACCATGCTCCCAGCGATGTCTGCGTGCCCGTTTCACAGTGTTCTCGCTGTTAACATAAAATACTTTTTTTTTTTTTGGTACTTCATTAGGCGAATAATAGTATCTAATTGTTTTAGTTTTGCATTTCTTTGATTTCCAGTGAGGCTGACTATTGTTCTGTATTTGATTACCGTTACATTGATTATTTTGTGAATTTTCATTGCTGTTTTTTATTATCTCTTGAATAACACTTTCATCTAGTTGAGGTATTAACCCTTTATCCTATTTGCTGCAAATGTTTTCTCTAGTCTGTTATTTTTCTTTTCTTCTTTCCCTCCCTCCCTCCCTCCCTCCCTTTTTCCTTCCCTCCCTCCCTTTTTCCCTCCCTCTCTTCTGTCCATTGTTTTAATGTTCAGGTAATCCAATTTATTGATCTTTTCCTTTTGACCCCTTTGTTTGCAAGCTACAAAACGAAAAACCAAAAACCAAAAACCAAAAACCCAAACCTGTTGCCATTGAGTCGATTCCAACTCATAGCGACCCTAGAACAGAGTAGAACTGCCCGATAGGATTTCCAAGGAGCGGCTGGTGGATTTGAACTGCTGACCTTCTGATTAGCAGCCGAGTTCTTAACCACTGGGCCACCAGGGCTCCTTGGAGGCATAAGAATGCAGATACCCGTAACAGAGGGGAAAGATAGGCACCGACAGCAAGAAGTAGGATGGTTTCTCTAGTTTCATGCCGCTGCTAACGTATACCTCTCTCCGTATTTAGTTTAGGAAGTTTTTGTCAGTACACTTTGTGTGGAGGGGATGACGCAGTTCCGGCATTTTCAGCGCTGTATCTTTGTTCTGTGGGATTTATGAACAAACAGGCAGAAGCCTCACTTGATGAAGACCACAGGAGCAGAGAAGGGCAGCTGGCTTGAATGCTGTAGGAAAGAAGAGCATTATCCTCATGAGATGGTTTGGGGGAACCCGCCACCTTCTACTCGAAGAACGTGGAAAAGGGAAGGCTGGAGTCCCTTTTACTTGGCTGGGACACAGCTGGGTTTGGGGTTGAGCTCAGGGGTTTGCGCACAGTGGGAATGTTTGTGCTGGCACTAGTGTGGACCTGTATGACATGAAAGGGAAGAAATCAGGCCACGCCTTTTCTGGGTGTATCTGAAAATCTGAATGTTGAGTGTCTAAAAGGCCGAGGTCCCGGGAAGAGCAGAAGAGCCTGGCTCCCCAGGTTCCCCATCTGGATTTTTCAACGCTGCTGGTCACTCTGTGCAGGGCAGGGATGGTCCGAGTCGTGACATAATCAAGTACAGTGTGTCTCAGCTCCCCAGATGCCGGGAACCACGGTCCAGGCCATTCACGTGGGAATGAGTAGGCAGACAAATCCCATCCCTCAGTTGGTGAGCCTTATTTTCTCTTGTGTTATTTTAGACATCAAGCTACCATTGTCATATGGCCTAGCTCCAGGATGTGGCCTGTATGATGTATTTTAGCAAAAAGTAATTACTTAATATTGTTGTTCTTAGCGGCCATCGAGTCGGGCCCTGACTCATGACAACCCTGCGCAGAGCGGGATGCAAAGCTGCCCTGTTCTGTGCCATCCTCACAATCGGTTGTGGATTGGACCGTTGTGATCCATAGGGCTTTCACTGGCTGATTTTTGGAAGCAGATTGCCAGGTCTTTCTTCCTAGTTCATCTTGGTCTGGAAGGTCCGCTGAAACCTGTTCAGCATCATAGCAACATGCAAGCCTCGACAGATGAGTAGGGGCTGCACGTGAGGTGAACTGGCCAGGAACTGAATCTGGGACTTCTGCATAGAAGGTGAGAGTTCTACCACCGAACCACCACTGCTCTCGATTACTTTATCTACTAGCATAGTTGATCTAATAACCGGTTGCTGTCAACTCATAGCGACCCCAGGTACAACAAAACCAAGTGTTGCCAGATCCTGCACCATCTTCACACTCCTTGGTATGCTTGAGTGCATTGATGTGGCCACTGGGTATTTTGAGTGCCTTCCAACCTAGCGGGCTTATCTTCCAGCGCTATATCAGACAATATTCTGTTGTGATCCATAGGGTTTTCATTGGCTTATTTTTGGAAGCAGATGGCCAGGCCTTTCTTCCTTGTCTTAGTCTGGAAGCTCTACTGAAACCTGTCCATCATGGGTGATGCTACTGGTATTTGAAAGACTGGTGGCACACCTTCCAGCATCACAGCAACACACAAGCCCCCACAGTATGACAAACCGACAGACGGACGATGGAATGTCAGGTTTGTAGGCTGAAATGAGCCATAGTGGGAATATTCACACCACAGAAATTGGCAAACACTATAAATCAGGTCTTCTTCCTCACTCACCTTATGCCCCAACCAGTTGTTAAAGGTTAGCTGGTACACCACTCTCTAAGTGTATGTATAGTTATTCCAAAACCAAACCAAACCCATTGCCATCGAGTTGATTCTGATTCATAGCAACCATATAGGACAGAATTAGAACTGCCCCTTAGGGTTTCCAGGGAGCTGCTGGTGGATTCGACCTACCAACCTTTTGGTTAGCAGCTGAGCTCTTAACTGAATATATCATGTATATAGCTATATAGGAACCCTGGTGGGGAAGCAGGGCTTAGTAGATATTACCTATAAAGTATACAGGCTAATTTAGAGGAAACACCATTCGTGAGTTCATTAATATTTTAACCACATCTGTATTTATTGATGAAGATCAAAGACTACAGCCTTCAGTATGGATTACAGCTCGACATAAAGAAAACAAAAATCCTCACAACTGGACCAATAAGCAACATCATGATAAATGGAGAAAATATTGACTTTGTCAAGGATTTCCTTTTACTTGGATCCACAATCAATGCCCATCGAAGCAGCAGTCAAGAAATCAAATGACACATTGCACTGGGCAAATCTGCTGTGAAAGACCTGTTTCAAGCTTGAAAAGCAAAGATGTCACTATGAGGACTAAGGTGCGTCTGACCCAAGCCACGGTATTTTCAATCGCCTCATATGCATGCGAAAGCTGGACAATGAATAAAGAAGCCTGAAGAAGAACTGATGCCTTTGAATCATGGTGTTGGTGAAGAATATGGAATATACCATGGACTACAAGAAGAATGAATGAATCTGTCTTGGATGAAGTACAGAATGCTCCTTAGAAACAAGGATGGTGAGAATTCATCTCACATACTTTGGACATGTTATTAGGAGGGGCCAGTCCCTGGAGAAGGACATCATGCTTGGTAAAGTAGAGGGTCAGCGAAAAAGAGGAAGACCCTCAACAAGATGGACTGACACAGTGGCTGCAACAACGGGCTTAAATATAGCAATGGTTGTGAGGATGGCACAGGATTGTGCAGTGTTTCGTTCTGTTGTACACAGGGTTGCTATGAGTCAGAAGCAACTTGCTGGCACCTAACAACAACAACAACAATATATTCTCACCACCACACATCCGTCAGCTTGTGTGTTGCTACGATGCTGGAAGCTAGGCCACCAGTATTTCAAATACAGCAGGGTCACCGATGGTGGATAGCTTTCAGTGGAGCTTCCGGACTAAGACAGACTAGGAAGAAAGGGCTGGCAATCTCTTTCTGAAAATTAGCCAATGAAAACCTTATGGATCACAGGGTATTGTCCGAGACTTTGACTCACTTACTTTGGATACATGATCAGGAGGGACAGATTGTTGGAGAAGCACATCATGTTTGGTAAGGCGGAGGGCCAGTGAAGGTAAGGGAAACCCTCCATGAGGTGGGTTAACTTCTTGGCTGCAACAATGGACTCAAATATACCAACGATCATGAAGATGGTGCAGGACCGGACGACATTTCGTTCTGTTGTACATGAGATCGCCATGGTTCGTAGCCGACTAAACAACAAAACAACAACGTATTTTCTCAGATCTACAAGGTGCTTTGGCAACATTAAAACTGGAGAACCTTAGAGTCAGCAGGGAGCTTGGCACTTATCTTCTCCGAAGCCCTCTGGGCTGAAAACCCAGGTCAGCAGTAATTGCCTGCCCTGAGGAGGTCTGGGGTTGTATACACACTCTTGCAGGCTCCCTCTCCCTGTTGGGCTGAGGTGGGGTGGATACAGCTAGCCCAGGCCTGACAAACAGCAGCTGCTGGAACATTTGAGCAGAAGGACGGCTGTGTGGGTGTTGCCTTCCTCATGGTCCAGCCAGGGTGTGGGAGAGATGGGGTGGAGGGCTCCTTGCTTCTGGAACGGGGTAATGAATTGAAATGTCAACACAGAGACGGCTCTGAACCTCCGTTCCCCAGGGATTTCTGTACGAACAACTGAGGATTTGGGATTTCAGGGTTCCCAGGATGGGGGCTGGGGGCTTCTGTAGTTTCCCGCCAGCTTCTCATTCCATCTGTGTCTTGGATGACAGGTTACCCCACTCCCTGGTGGGCTGGGGGGGGGTCCCTCTCCCCAGATGTATCAGGAATGAATTAGCATGTTTCCCTCCGGTAAGTGATCCCCTTTTTGTGTAAACATCCCCTGGCTTTCTGGGATGTGTAACTAATGGCGTGCTAAACTCTCAGGGCCGGGTGGAGCCTCAGAGCGCACACGTGTTGCCAATCCATCAAGCCGCTACTGCTAATTAACATAGCA
The DNA here is from genome assembly GCF_000243295.1 of Trichechus manatus latirostris. Taxonomy (NCBI): domain Eukaryota; kingdom Metazoa; phylum Chordata; class Mammalia; order Sirenia; family Trichechidae; genus Trichechus; species Trichechus manatus. The sequence goes on from NW_004443961.1 coordinate 789,294, forward strand.
GGGACGCGATAAAATCACAGGTCCTTCACACACTACCCGGCTCAGGTTGCGCCCTCGGAACAATCTCACCATTCACCAGACCAGCACACACGTTGGGAAAACGAGCCCCAGCCCCTTCTCCCTGGCTAGACCCGCCTCCCTAGATAAAAAGTGCCACTGTGGGTCATTGTAACCGTGGTGCCCACTGTCCGCTGGCCGATCTGCTTGGGGGAAGGTGCCTGAGCGCCAGAGAGGTGGGATACACGGCCAGGAAGCGTGGCTCTTCAGTGTGCTTGAGTGGGAGTCGGGAGCATTTTCTGGAACACCCCAGGCTACTGTTCCCACTGGGACTTCAGGCCCTGCCTGCTTCACAGCTTTTAAGCAAGGCTCTCAGGGAAGCTTTCTGTTCCAACGAGAACCAGCTTCCCTGCCACAACGAAACATTTATCCCCCGCCCCAATGTCAGCCAGCTGCTAGCTGAAAAGGTTGGAGGTTTGAGTCCACCCAGAGGTACCTTGGAGGAAAGGCCTGGTGATCTACTTCTGAAAAATCAGCCCCTGAAAACCCCACGGCGGCACAGTTGTACTCTGGCACACATGGGGTTGCCATGCGTTGGAGTGGACTCGTCCGCCACTGGTTTATTGCAGCCAAATAGAAATGCATCTGTATCTTGACTGGGGTGTTGGCTACATGGACATACACATTCATCCCAAACCATTGAACTGTACACTTTGTATCTGTATATCTCACTGTATATAGACTTTCTCGCGACAAAAATGAAACAAATGACCGTTTGCAAACACAAACACAAACCTATACGCCAATGTTCATTGTAGCACTATTCACAATAGCCAAAGGGTGGAAACAACCTAAATGTCCATCCGCAGAAGAATGGATCCACGCAGTGTGGTCTGTCCACACAATGGAATATTACTCGGCTGTGAAGAGAAATGAAGTCTTGGTACATGCGACAACAGGGATGAACCTCGAAGACGTTATGCTGAGCGAAGTCAGTCAGTCACAAAAGGACAGATATTGCATGATGCCACTTGTATATGACTAGGCACATGTACAGAGACCAAAGCTGATTGGTGATTATGGAGGGTGGGAGGGAGTGGAGGGGCAGATGGGGGGTCACTGCTCACAGGCACTGAATCTATGTTCATGGTGGTGGAAGAATTTGGAAAAAGACATTGGTGATGGTTATACAACATGATGACCATAATGTCACTGAGTGATACATGTAAAATTGTTGAACTGGCAAATGTTTTAATAGGTATGTTTTTCCCGCACACACAAAAATTACCCTTTGCAGCTACCTGTCTGAACGAATCAGGAATGTCTGAATATCTTACAATCAAAACAGGACATAGGACTGGATGCTGAGGCTAACATGACAATAGGCATCCATAACCCTGTACGTCGAATCTTGTCATTATTCTCTGTAAACTTATAAAGTATTCCAAAAAAAAAATGGAAGTGCATGTTTAAAGCCCATTGATGGTGAAGCCTCGTGTTGGAGTAATGCATCGTTCTATAAAAACAGTAACAATTCTTGCCTTGGAGGACTCCCACATTACGGTGGTCCAAAGGAAACAGGCGGAAGGCTTCCTAGCGTGTCGCTGGGATACTCAGCAAACAAACCCTGCATCATATAGCACCTGACTAAGCCTCAATTTCTGTTTCCATTATTTAGGGGTCCCTACCTTTGGAGCCCTGGTGGCACAGTGGTTAAGAGCAATGGCTGCTAACCAAAAGGTCAGCAGTTCGAATCCACCAGCTGCTCCTTGGAAACCCTATGGGGCAGTCTTCTCTGTCTTATAGGGTCGCTATGAGTTGGAATCAACTTGACAGCAATGGTTTTTTTTTTTTTTTTTTTTGCATTGGGCTGAAGAGTCCCTGGGTTGTGCAAATGGTTAAGTGCTCGACTACTAACCAAAAGGTTAGCGGTTCAAACCCACTGAGAGGTGCCTTGGAAGAAAGCCCTGGCAGTGTACTTCTGGCAAATCACAGCTGTCGAAAACCCTACAGAGCACGGTTCTACTCTGACACATGTGAGGTTGCCATGAGTCAGAGTCGAGCTGACTGTAACTGACACCCCCACCACCAGCATCGCGCTGAGTGAGGCAGTGCTGGGTCAGTGGTAGCATTCTTGTCTTCCACGTGGGTTCGATTCCTGGTCAATGCACCTCATGTGTAGCCACCACGTGTCTGTCAGTGGAGGCTTGTATATTACGATGCTGAACTAGTTTCAGCAAGGCTCCCAGACTAAGACAGACTAGGAAGAAAGATCTACTTCCGAAAATCAGCCAACGAAAACCCTATGGATCACAATGGTCTGATCCACAGCCAATCATGGGGACGGTGCAGGACTGGGCAGCATTTTGCTCCATTGTGCATGGGGTCACCAGGAGTTGGGGGTCTATTGAAGGCAGCTAACAACAACAATTGGGCTGGGCTGGGGGAGGCAGAGAAGCTGACAAGCTCAGGGTCCCCACTCCGGTTTCAGTCAGGGTGGCTTGTAATTGATCTGTTTCATGTTTGGGCCTTCTTTGAAGCTTCCTTTTTGTAGAAAGGGTTCTTAAGCTAAAATCACTTGGCTAAATGATCTTTAAGGTCCCTCCCCGCAAACAGCTCTCAAGTCTATGTATCTATTATGCCACAGCACAATTATGTACTGTTTTTATAATTGCATGTTCCTATGTGAAATGTTGCTTATTATCTTTCCAGAATCAACAAATCTTTTTAAGTTGAAGTATGCCTATCCCATAATCTAGAAAAAAATAATAGCTATGCATAATGTAGGATATTGCAATATTTAAAATGTCACGTACAGTTACATAAAATAGATGTATAATAACTATGCATAACCCAGGGTACTGCAATATTTTAAATATCATATATGATAAATCGTTTATAAAAATTGGAGAAATAAATATAGTTTTAAGGGTTGTATTGCCTGGAGCAGGAGCCCTGGTGGCACAGTTGTTAAGTGCTCGGTTTTGGACCAAAAGGTCGGTGGTTTGAACCCACCAGCTGGTCTGAGGGAGAAAGCTGTGGCAGTCTGCTTCCGTAAAGATCATGGCCTTGGAAACTCCATGGGGCAGTTCTGCTCTGCCCTATAGATTCGCTATGAGTTGGAACTGACTTGATGGCGATGGGTTTGGTATTGCCTGGAGAGAGAAACATGACCTGAAAATGTTTATGTCCTCCGCTGCCTAAATAATTTTAAGATGAGGGTGTTGGCAGAGGACTTCTGCATCACGTCTATCCTCAGCCTGAAGATTTGTTGATTTAACTGTCCAACAAGTAGGCGCATTGAAAGGATATTAAAACAACCAATAATAAGCCTTGGGAAGAAAGACAAAACACAAACAACATCACACTGCCAGGCTCAGAAATCATCAGGGAACAGCCCGTAACAGAGACAGTAGCCAGCAGTTGGGTAAACAAACCACTGGATTTGAAGAGCAGTGTCAGCACATTGACAGTATGCTAAGGAAGCTCGTTGTTGATGGTCTTGATCCAGCTGCGGTATTAGAGTAAAAATATGGCTTCAGTCACCATGATGTGCTCATTAAAAAACCTGATCATTTTATTTATCCTTCCTCTTAAATAGTAGCATTATTAGGTAAGTTAATAATATTATAAAGACTTGGTTTCCTATTGAAATCTCAATGTCAATACTCCTATGGTTGAGTAGAGAATAGATGGATAGATAAATAGATAGATGGATGGATGATAGATAGATAGACAGATGATAGATATAGCTGCTGTCAAGTGCCTCCGAGTCTTGGCGACCCCATGTGCAACAGAACGACATGCTGCCGGGTCCTGGGCCATTCTCATGATCGCTGGCTTGTTTGAGTCCACTGCTGTGGCTATCGTGCTAGTCCAGCTCGCGGAGGGTCTCCCAGTGCCCTTGTCAGACCTCTCCTTCACCAGATATGATGTCCTCCTCTAGTGACTGATCCCTCCTGATGCCATGTCCAAAGCAAGCAAGGCAGACAATATTCTGTTGTGATCCATAAGGTTTTTATTGGCTGATCTTCAAAAGTAGATTACCAGGCCTTTCTTCCTAGTCTGTCTTAGTCTGGAAGCTCCACTGTCCAGTGGGTCCCCAACTCATGGCGACCCCATGCACAACAGAATGAAATCCTGCCTGGTCCTGCACCATCCCCATGATCGGTTGTGGATCGGATCACTGTGATCCATAGTGATTTCGTTGGCTGATTTTCGGTGGTAGATCACCAGGCCTTTCTTCCTAGTCCATTTTAGGAAGTTCTGCTGAAAACTGTTCAGCATCCTAGCAACATGCAAGCCCCCACTGACAGATGGATAGTGGCTGTGCATGAGGTGCATTGGCCAGTGGGCTTAACTATGATACTCATGAGCATGTTTTGCTTAGAAACTATTTTGCTGGCAAGGCATAACAATGGAGTGGAATACATATTTTGCTGGTCTCTGGGGTCCTGTCCAGTTGGTGGATTGCTGCTTTTGTCTGTAAGACTAGTCCGCTCGTTTCTGTTGGGGGATGTGCCTGCTCGCCCATTCCCCAAACCCGAGTGCCCGCGGCAAAGCCATTCCAGGCTCTGAATTACTTAGCTTGTTGCCTCAACTGCCTTCTGAGTGTTACTCTGGTAACAGGCCATGTGATGGATGTGGGCTTCATTTTTCAAACACTTCAGAATGTGGCAGAGTCCAAGAATGACTCAGAATCTTGGAGAGTCATCAAATATGAACCTAAACTTCTTAAGCTCTCATTGACATTTGAATTAAAAACATACCCACACAAAGCATTGCATACCAAAGGAAGGAAGCCCCTTCAATGCTGTTCACTAATGAGTAGACTGAGGTCATAAGGACATAGAGTGAAAAGAACGCATTCATAGAAATGCCTTCTCAAGCCCGTTAAGAGCTCCTTTCACAGAGAACGTGAATGGTAGAGTATTACCCGTTGCCATCCAGTCGATTCCAACTCATAAAAACACTACAGGACAGAGTAGAGCTGCCCCATAGGGTTTCTAAGGCTTTAATCTTTACGGAAGCAGACTGCCACATCTTTCCCCCGCAATGCGGCTGGTGGATTCGAGCCACCGACCTTTTGGTTCACAGTCGAGCGCTTTAATCACTGCGCCATCAACCAAAAAAGCCAAACCTGTTGCGGTCCAGTCGATTCCGACTCATAATGGCCATATAGGACAGAGTAGAACTGCCCCGTAGGGCTTCTAAGGAGCAGCTGGTGGATTTGAACTGCTGACCTTTTAGTTAGCAGCTGAGCTCTTAACCATTGTGCCACAGGGCTCCATTACTGCGCCACCAGGGCTCCTGTTTCCTTCCATTCTGGTTTTTTCTGTAAGCAGCTGCCCCGAATTTCAACATGACTGAACTGAAGCTTAGTAGGGCTGATGGCGGATTGAGATTAATGACTCTGGGCTGGATGAAACTCACAATGAAGATGACACTGAGACCAGGGTTTCAAATGACACCGTAGCACAAAGCAAGTAACCTCCCACGAAATACCCCTGCCTGCTGCTCCTGAATAACTCCAGTGCACATGATAAATTGCAACCCCAAATTCCCTTGTTAGAATACTGCAATTAGTGAATAATTTAAAAATAGCCAATCTTGGCGGTCTTCAAATTTTTGCAAACAATTTCTTAGGAAATGGAAATGAAATGGTTGGCATCACTTAAGATAAGTCTCCTTCACAACGAGGGTGGTTCCACCCCGTACAGGCTTAGTATTTGTCAAATCAATTTTGGGGAAACTAATTGTAAAATAGAATTAAAAGCGAATCATACCTTTAAATTTTTTGAAATTCTATAGCTGATTTATATCAAGTATGAGAAATTTGGTTAAAAAAGATTCTATGTGCTACAAATACAGAGACAAAAGCAAATATGGGATGAACCTCATTATGATGTAAATGTATCAAAATTTCTTTTTGTGTGTGTGCGTGTTTAGATGAAGGTTTACAGAGTAGATTAGTTTCTCATTTAATAATTAATAAGCAGACTTCCGGCAAAATGGCGCTCTAGGTAGAAGCACCACGCTGTCCCTCCACAGCAAAGATCTGAAAAACTAAGCTGAACAGAGAAAACAACAATCCTGAAACCCTAAAACATCAAATGAAGAGATAAAGAACTCAGTCAAGCACCAAATAGAGTGAGAAAACTGACAGAGAACGGAGAGCGAGGAGAGATTCATGCAGCGGTCCCCTATCAGCTA